>NC_139817.1:9429527-9864527 GCF_963457635.1 Microchirus variegatus
GTGTGTCCATATGGTCCACTTTACAAGAGGATGACGTGTGAACAGCACGTGGAAAGAAAAGAAATAGAGGGCTTTGGGTCTTTTTTTTCATCAGCTGGGGGGAAAAGAACAAAGGTAATGATTAATGTTCTTCCGAAGATGAGGAGTTTAAGATGTAAAATATAATTTTTTTAAATGAGTTAACTTTCATTTTGCTTGTAAGAGAAGAAAACAACTGAATTTAGGAAGCGTCAGATCACCTCATTTGTGGTTATCGCCAGCATTTTCTCTGCAACGTCTGCAGAAAATAAGGAAAGCAAAAAGGTTATTTCAAGGTGCATTTCTCCATCTCACATGTGACATTTCTCCTCCTTAGATTGTAGATGACTGGACTGTAAAACTCTCTGAGCATCTAAAAACCTATATAACCTAGATATGATACCTCATAAAGGTTTATGTGACTACGTAGTCCCAGACCCAGACATTTATATCTTAATCACCGAGTTGCATTTAGCTTCAAATTAAAAGAGCCACTTTTAAGGTCATCAGAAATCCTTAACCTTTTCTGCTATATGACAGAATGATGGCTGTTTTTAATTATTTTGTGCTCATTAAAACGCACAGGCCTTACACATTGCCTGATTATAAGTTGTTTGGCTACTTAGCAAAAAATATTACCCATTTACCTTTTCAGCAAAAAAAAAAAAAAGGTTGTCTGCTTCTAAAGCACAAGAGAGCCTGAGCAGCAAGTGCATTATAAATATGTCACTAAATGAGCCCACAGCTTTGAATGGTGCCTTGTGTGCTCATTGTGGACCATTGTGGTGATTCATCTGAATGAGGAGAACAAGCTTTTGTCAAAGGTTTTTATTCATGTATAATAGGGACATGGGGAAAAAAAACACATGAACACAAAACACCTGTTTAAACATATCTCAGGAGGGCAGGTTGTTTTCTAAATGGGAGTCTGTCCAGATTTCCTGTTCAGTCCAAACTGGTGCGTGAACTGGTCCTGAGAAAGGTTGACATTATGAGTCATTTTTTAATTCAAACAGAAGTGTTGTCCTAACACATTCCCTCCTCCAACTAGTAACTGTGAGGCCTTCTCAAACTCCAGTGGGATGTTCTTGTTCCCTGGCTGCTTCAGGTCTTTCTCCATCAGCTGGTAGAAGAGAGGACGAGATGAATATTGTAATTGTAACAAGATAGCTCAAACCAATCACATGAAGAATTTCCACTGAATTTCAGAAGTGTCAGCTCACCTCATAGGCTGTTATCTCCAGTACCTCACTGATGTCCTCCTCTTTCGCTGAAAGGGGACTGCCGATCAACTTTGCAGCTTTTGACACATCAGGATGGTAATGTCTCTGCAAAGTCTGCAGAAAACAGGCAAAGCAAATAAAGTGTACGTCTATTAACCTCTTCTTCACGGTTGCCCCGTTAAATGTGTTCACGAAACACATTTAAAACGCCGATGGATCAAACGGCAGGAGCGGAAAAAAAACGTCACCGCGCACACATTGAAACGCGGCACCGGAGCGTCAGCGTGATTATGTAAACAAATAAAAACACGTGTCAGTTGGACAGCGGAGAATCTACAGATTCCAGCGGTACCATTTTTATCGCTCTACGACCAAGATTCACGAATACAGCCCCAAAATAAGAGCAAAACAACAACTGACTTTCAAGAAATACAAGCAGAAATGTTGCCTTACCTTTGCTGTTTATCAAAACAAGTTATTTCCCCCGGAACAAAACCGCTTCTAATGAAGAACTACACTTTCCAGCATGCTTTGGGAACAAATCCCGGTCTGATTGATCATTACAGAGGAGATCATTAGATCGTTCTGATAAGAGAAGGGCGAATGTCCGCCTAAATGCGTCATATGCATTTATGTCGTTTTGACTCGCCAATGAAGTGATTCACACACATTTTGAGACCGGGGTCTGATTCTACCGGTTTAGAGGTTTAAAACGATCCGTCAGTCACCCTAATTGACTAAGGTAAGCAGAGCTATGGCGCTTTAGTTATCATACTTTTTTCTTTTTTTTTTCAAAACAAGTTCTTTTTAGACCTGTTGTGACATATAAATAAAATTAAATGGGTTTTTAATAATTTGGCACCTAAGAAATCTCAAATGGCACAGATGATGTCAAGCTGTGCCAAAAGTGAGGATGCCCAGACATCTTTTTAATAAAACATCTGTAATTTCACTCTGCTTCATTTCAGCAGCATCAGACTTTGCACAGCTCATGTCCACATGTTGTTACATGACCTCCATGTGTTTTTAAGCTCCTACTGCATATTTTAGAGGTGATATTTGGTTTAAAATGCATTATTTTTTTAGGCGAGAGAAAAAAATCCTTCATTTATGCTGTGTTCCATATACATTTACTCTGACACAGTGGCATCTACAGTGAAACGTACACCTCTGGTGGAATCTCACAAGTGTTATCTGTAGTTTGATATCAAGATAATTCAAATAGAGCTTGTAACTGCAGAGATTTACTCTATTTAGTTTTGGCATGTCATTTTTCGACCAGGGACTCCAAAAAGAGGGTCAGGGAAGAAGAGGTTAACGTGGACTCCATCATCATTTCTCCAGCAACAGTGACACTAACTGTGGCGAGTGTCACATATATATATATATATAAATACCTTCACTTCCCACAAGCTGCTCTCTAATGCACGGCACAGAGCAGGATCCTCTTCCTCCATGACATACGGGTCCTCCAAAGGCTCTGTCAATATGAACACAAACAGACAAAATGCTCCTGAGATTGTAGAAGACTGGACACAATACGTTACAGATAAAATTACATGGTACTCACCATCCTCTGTGCTGGGCTTGTGAATGAGGATCCTGCACGCCGGGTGGCGACGGATCAGGTTGTAGATGAAGGGCAGCACGATGAGGAGGGCTGTGGGTGGTGCTGTAAGAGCCAAACGAGCGAGGCGTTTGGCAAAAGCAGCCACTAGATACACTGGTAAGTGACTGGAAGCAAATGAAAATTTTAAATGGTTATTTATCCTAAATAGTGAAATCCTTTCAATGACAATGAGTTGTTCAACCATAGAGGATACATGTATGTCTGTCTTTACAGACAAGCTATAGCTTACCTGGAGCTAAGGAAGAGGTTGGCTAAATGGAAAAAGCGTGCTCTGTACTTCACATGGAAAATAGAGGGCTCGAGTAGATTGTACAGCTTCTTGTAGAAATCAGGGTAATCCCTGAAAAAAAACACACACACACAACATATATTTATGCCATTAATTCTTTTGCATTAGTTATTGTAAATGATATAAAGGTGGCAAACATTACTTTTATACTCACAGGTTGTGTTGATGTATAAGGACAAAAAGGCCATTGAGGGCCAGTAGGCTGATTGCGCCACCTATTTAATAAAAAAATATGACATGTCAAATTATATTCCACACGACCAAATATTACATCCTGCAAAACGAATGGGAACCGTGCCATTAGTGGATTGTTCAGACACTGTCACAACCAATCCCCGTGTATAACTTACCAACGTCATAGGCAGCAGTCAAGAAGTCAATCATCAGTGTGGGTTTACTCATGTGGGGCAAAATGGAGTCGTGGAGAATCACCAAGACCCTTTTATACATGCTGCTTGGCAACTACAGCAGAAAACAAGAGAAATTAATCAGCCTTGTATCAAAGACACAGCGACTAATGTGTGAATATAAATATTTTAAGTTTACCTTATATTTGAGAAAGCCGAGCCACATCCTCTCAAAGACACGCTTATGCTCCTGTAAAGAAGTACAAGGTTTCAGGTCTCACCAAGTAACTTTAACAATAAAAGGAGACGTGATTTTTATTTTATTTTTCTTAAACTTACATTCAGTTTAGCTGCTTTCCAGTCCTCATGCTTGGCTGCACAATATAAAAATATAACATTTAATTGCATCATCACAAAGTGGAAATTGGTTTTACTGACGCTGTTGCGGCAACATCACCGCAGTCCTCACCTTCGTGTTTGACCATAAAGTTGGTTAGCTCTGACTCCTGGCTTGGCACACTGATGCTGGACATGAGGGTGAACACATTGTTCTGGTATATGGGTGCTACTGCCTAAGACAAACAACACAAGCCAAGAGATGTTTAGCACCAAGTCCATTAAAGATTAAAAAGATACAAATGATAGACGAGCTATGCAGAGCATCCCTACCCCTTTGTTTTTATCCATTATTTGGCCAAAAACCTCACGGATTGAGCTCATTGTATAGTAGCTAATGTCCTCCATCTCAAGGAATTCCTGGAACCGGGAGATCAGCAAGGAATTGTCCATAGTTTTGGACAGCATCCTGTCCACCACTCTCTGACAGATAGGAGACAGAAAGATGTGTCAAAACAAGCTACTCAAAACGAATAGGGAAATGACTGAAACAGGATTAATCAATGTTAGATCTGTAATATGTAATGTTTCATAATCCAACCTGAATGAGTTCCCTCGGGAAGCTGTAATGTTCACTCCAGTCCAAGTCCTCAAGAGGATACTGTCCTTCTGCGGCGGCAAACTTCATCAAGCAGCACAGGGAACTCTCCTGCGTTTGCACAATTACATGTTAAAAAGAAAGTGTAGCATACATTTTTTAAGACAACTGAAACATTTCATACAAATGTGGCTTTATAATGAGACTTACATTCACTACCAGTTAACTACATTTTGATTTCCTTTTAAGGCTTTCAGCAATTGCAACAATTTCATTTATTTCAGCTAGGCCAAAAAGTGTTTTATTTAAATCAACTCACCCAGACATCATGAACTTCATGGCAGAGGAGGTCGAGCAGTGTTTCCACACAGCTGTTGTAACGGTGCCTCATGAAGATGTGGTACTTCTCCTCAGCTCTGTAATTCCCTGAACCAGACATTCAAACAGCATTTATTTAATTTCCATGTCATCATCATAATTTAAGGTTCAGGAATCAATAGAGGGAGACTTTTAATCAAGCAACATCGAGGACCAACCTAGGAGAGTTTAAACAGTTACTTCAATTGACATTCCCTCTCTTGTTGTACGTGTAATTGAATCATGTTCCTTCAGATCTTAAAAAGCTTCCAGTCTATATCGTCATACAGGACTCACCACTCAACGCCTCCTCCTCTTCGGGCAGTTTTCCAATGTACAGATCTTTCTTCCCCAACAAGGTGCAGAACAGTTTGTTGCACGAAACGACAGCACGTTTGATATCCTTCTCATTTTCTGACTACAAACACACACGCACGAAGAAAAAGAACACACCGTGAGAAATGCTAAGTAACACATAGCAAGATCACCAGTAATACCATAGTTATTACTCAAATATATGCCTGTATCTACCTGAAGGAACTCCAATAGGTCAAACACGTCGTTGGCATGTTTTCGGCTGTTAAGTATGCGCTCCACTTTGTCGTTGAGGTCGATTTTAGGCGTTTTTACACTTTGTTTTGTAGTTTTTGACGAACTCACGTTGCGTTTCTTGGTCGGCGCCATGTTTACTCATTGGTGATGCGTTCAAGTTACTTCTAAATGTACGAAAGTCCACCACTTCATTGTAGACACAGTGAAGGCACACAAACTAAACGTTTTATGGAATATTTGACCAGCCTGTTTGGGTACTGCATTGATACTTTCTCATAATTTTAATTATTTATTTCATTATTATATGTCACGGCCGATGGGGTACATTTGTCGATGCCAGAAACTCCAACGGTTTTGAATGCGACATTACTCTGAGCCACTGAACCACAGATTGTGTATCGCCCTCTAGTGACTGGAGTATAAAGTACTACTTCAGAACTACTTCCTGCTTTTTCATCAGCAGGACACAAGCTTTGTAAAGCAGGGTTTCATAAAAATTCCAATGAGGTGGCTGAACTATCTATATTGTATAAATATAGTTTCTGTTTCAGGCATTGATCAAAAAACCTAATGAGACTTGGAGATAAGTCTGCAGTGGCAGGCAACTAACACATTATACTAACATACAATGGCCACCCTAATGTTTTCATTTCATTTATCACAGAAGTGATCTGATAAATTTCACATCAGTAAGATACATTCATTAGAAAAAAGAAAAGAGACACACAATATTGGTGTTATTTATAGATTTAATAACATTTGTATAAGAGTAACAGAAATTACATCCACTATAAAACATCCATCCGTCTTGGAAGGTGGACCTTTAGACCTAAAAGAAAATGAGACAGCGTCACTTCTTCCACCAGGCAGCGACTTATTCTGTGGCATTCCCGTCATCGGCATTGTCCTAAGGATTACAAAAAAATAGGGCAGACTAGATCATTACATGTTACTTATTTCAAACATTAGTGTTATGAATAAATGCTGTGTCTCTACTATGAATACCTGTTTCTGGTCTTTGTCATCTCGATTTCCACTCGCTGAGTTTTTAAAGTCATGGATAGGAAGTGTGGACATCCAGCTGACCATGGAACCCTCCTGACACTCTGTCTCAACAATGGTTGGATAGATGTGACCCTCCTTAAAGGCCTTGATTGCTTCCTCCTCATGGTCCCATTCTAGGCATTCATGCAGTCCGTCCCCTCCAAACCGTTTGTTGTACCGGTCAAAGTGAACTCGTTCCAGAACCAAGCCCAGACCTGGAGCTTTTGGCACATCCACCTTCTCCTGACCCCAGCTCCTCTCTATCACTTCCTCGTTTACATAGCCTTTCATCACAGCAATCACCAAACCGATCATCTTGCGTATTTGGTGCAGCATAAAGCTCTGGCCCCGGACAGTGATCACAGCAAACTCAGACTTGTCGCAGATGAAAGGCTCTCCGCAGGACATTTCCATGATGTAGCGGCGAGCACTGGGGTCATCTGGAGCCTTCTGGGAGGTGAAGTTGTGGAAGTTATGGGTGCCTTTGTACAGACTAAACAAACTATTCACCTTCAGAAGTGTCTCGGGTTCTAAACGGAAGGCTGATATATTTCCAGTATCATAGTCTTTTGGGGCAAAGGCCACTGTTGGAAGCATATAGGAGTAGGTACGAGCATCACAGTTATTTTTGGCATTGAAACTCTGGGTCACCCGTTTAAGACCTGTGGGAAGTAATGTTAGAAAAAAAAAAAATGTCAGTGCAAATTGTTTTCTGAGAACAATGGTTAACTGTTAAACAACTTGACTAAATTTTTTGGCAAAGTCTGTCCCTCAGCATGCAATAATTCAAAGTGGAACAAGTGTCTTACCGAGCACTTTAATCTGTGCGGGCAGGTGCTCATTGATTTTTTCAGTTACTTCTTCCATCAGCCGCAGCTTCAGAGACACAACTTGGCCAGCAGCAGACACACCCTAAAATACACAAACATTCTTTTGAAAGAGTCACATGACAGTAACGATGATGAATGCCAACAGTTAGTCTCAGCACCATGAGCGAAAATAAAGATGCATTACAGTGAGAAACACTTTAGCAGCTCATTCACCTTCAGAAATGCCTTGTTGTCATACCACTGTGAAATGAATTCCCACAGTACAAACCACCTACCTTATCTGTTCTGGCACACCTTTGGAAGGACATCTTCTTCATTTCATCACCATGGTTTTCAGGGATGCAACCAGATTTGACGAGTGCGTTGACCAGATCATCTTCAATGGTCCGAAACTCGGAGTTTCCGACATTCCTCTGAAATAGACAAACGCGCTACATTTATCGAGATGTGAAAAATAAAATGTTCATATCTTACAGACAGAGGCCAGCTACAGTATGTACCTGCATGCCATAGTATCCCTTTCCAGAGTATGCCATGAGGAGGACCACTTTCTTTTTAGGATACTTCTTCTCGTCTTCAGTGTTTTCCCCTTCTGCTTTAATTCTTTTTGAAGCCTGGACCCTCTCAGCCGAGTCTTCATTCTCTTCATGGCCTCTTTTCATCAGCTTGGCTGTGGGCTCATCTTTGGATGTTTCACTCATCATGCAGCAGAGTGTATAAATGCAACCTGGGAAGACGAGAGAATAAACAAATCAGAATCATACATTGCCACCTGTACGATGACACCCTGTCTTATACAATACTGTAAAGACATTATGGACATTTATTGGAATGTTATGAGAAAGGTATGAAGGCTAGAAGAGGCTCATTAGAAGCTGGATATATACATTATATATATACATAATATACACATTATAACAATGTTTGAGTTGTCTTACCGCTTGTTTTTGACGTCAATGGTTTACTAACTAAGGCACTCAGCAGCGGTCGAATATTTAACATGTTCGGCTAAGTCATAGTTGAAAAAATCCTTCGGCTCATCATCAATACAACCGGGTTGAACTGACGAAGCTAACGAAGAGGCACGAGATACTATCGTGAAACTAACGCTGAGCAGCCCGTGAACGAAATATACAAGTTAACAAACATAAGTCATTGTTTACACTAATATTTTAATCCAAAAAAAATATTCAGGAATATGTTTGAATAAAGAGTAAACTGCAGCAGAACACGTTAGCCCGGGGTAGATACGAATCACACATGGCCAATACAAGTATCAACTTTGACCTTTCGTGGAAATATCGCGAGAGTTGTCATGTTCTCTTTTCCGCATACGTCACAGAGTGAGACTGTCCCATTCGATTCGACTGCAGGACATTTTTACTTGTACAACATCAACTATTTACAAAAATACAAACATGTCGATGTTTAATGTATAATTTCGTGTGCATTTACAGTATTCCAAATACAATACTGCCAGGAAAACCAGTCTAGTGCTTAATAACAGTTGTTAGAGTTGAATAGAGTAGTACATTTATAAATGAATAAAGGGGGAAAAACAAGCTACACCAAATTCGGCTAAGTACAATTTGTAAATAATTTAGTATCATTCATCTGTAGTAATGTTTTTGTCCACATGAGTGCAGCAAAATCACAGTCAGTCAGTTATAAATTATGTTACAAATACACTGTTGTAATATGGAAGTAAAACTGTTAATTGTTTTCTCAAGATAAGTTGATAATTTAGAGGAACTGACAGTTGATGACGTAGTTCAAACATCAGTTAAGTTTTAACTTTTAAAAAAATATGAATTTTCATAGATAACAATTAACTGTGTCGTGTTCTAATGTTGTGTAGGTGCGTTGCATGCGTAAACTGACAAAGATCTTCCATCTTCCAGACATCACACACAGCATATGCCCTCCATCGTCATGTTTAGACCATAAAAAGAAGTCTTACTGCCTCAGTCGGTAGCTGCTCATTGTAATGTGATGTGACAATATAAAGGTCACGTGAGAGAGTAAATGCTAAAATCTAATTAGAGATGTTTTGGACAGGTGTTTACGTCTTTCTCAAGGACACCACAACATGGTGGAAACTTTAACCTTGTCATCATGGGATGACATGTGTGCTGGAACTTTTTCATAGCACCTTATAAGGTGATCAACCAGGTTTTTCTTTTTGCTGAAAACCCAACGCCAAACATAGGCTTGTTATGGGAAAGACGCCCCAATTGCCATAATACATATATCACAGAGGGCGTGTGTACCCATTTATATAATAGATACAATAGACTATATTTATACTATACTATTTGAATATTTAAATAGTATACTATAGTGTTCACTGCATAGTTCAACAGAGTTCAAAAGCTATGCAATCGCTCAAAGTAGAGAGAGTTATTTTACTTGACACAGGAAAACTGTGTTTGTCTGTTTCTGTCACGTCTTTAAACGATCCCCCAGAAATTAAATGTCTCATATAATAAACAAAACGTAAAAAGTAATCAATCAAAGTGTATTTAATTGGGATCTTTGTAAACTTCAGCAAAAACATTGATTCATTATATAGTCAGATAAAATATAGTTATTCTGATACAATATTCGTCTCAGCAGCAACCATCTGATGGCAATATATATACAGCATACAGTATATATTCTTTCATCTCCAGAGAGAGTGATGTGGCCTCACAGGGCTTTCAACAGATCTCAACCTGCACGCCTACCTGCCAGCCGACTGCCGTTCATGCTAACTAGAAATCAGACACAACACAACCTTGGTCTGAAATTCACTACCTGAGTGCACTGCCTCCACATATATGTTATTGGGTCCATTTTATCTTCAAATTGAATGTGCCATTTACAAAATGCATGTGTAGCCTATGTATGCCTGCAAAAAAGGGAACAAACAAGGGTATAAAAAAAAATCAAATTAAAAAAAAAATGTATATGTTTGCTGTTTGCAGAGAGTCTGCAGTAGCAGTAGTTTTATTCTTATGGGGAGCTACTTTGTGTAGCAAGTGGCAGCTGATTTTGCCACCTGTCAATGACTGTGGCAGTAGACATTAGTCAGAATCAGAGAGCCTCGAAATAACTCCCTGTCTTTCAGACAACAGATAATGTAGCTTTGAGTGTTGTCTTATAGACTGTTTTTCCCCTCACCGGGGATGAAGTATTTCTGCCGTCTTTTAAGGTGTATGTAATCCGTTTTCTTGGGCACACAGCTTCTGCAAAAAAAAATATAATTAAGTCACTGCCTAATGTGACTCTGGGGTATCAAGACCAATTTTAGTACTAATGTAACAGATACATTGATAAAAGGCCGGAGTGCGAATGATAAGACGAGGCTGCTCTGTCAGTCTGACAGAGAGTGGTATTTTTTTACTGACACGTCTAATAATGGTGACACAGATGACGTCTACATTAGTCCTGACTAATACCAGGAAACTGGATCACATCACAACGGTCCTCAGATCACTACACTGGCTTCCTGTGAGTCAAAGTATAGATTCCAAAATCTTGCTCTTGGTCCTCAAAGTTATTCTTCTCCTCACCTGTGGAACAAACTTCCTGAATACCTGCCCGACTAACACGCAACGTTCAAACAACATTCCCCTAAGATAACCTTAAGGGGAACCCGTTTAGAGAACGTTCCCTCAGGGTTAGGTAGGAGCCTAACGTTCCCCAAACCTTGAGGGAACCAAAACCTGAAATGATCACAACGTTCCAATGTGGTTTTATTTTGATTATATATTTTTTTTACAACTAAAAGAGAACGTTGTCCAGAGGAATTTAATGTTATATCTTACCTTTTACAGACAATTATGAACCACAGATTAATGTTTTTATAGTTGATTTGTATTTTTGGGTTGGTGACATTAGTAATTTAATAAATATGAATATGAAAATGAATCTCATGAGATCTGCTTATTTACTCGTTTACTGCAGCTTTTTCTTAAATTCTGAAATAATCACCATCGGTATCAATTCATTCTTTTATTGGCAAATCACATTTTTTTAATATAAAAAGAAATATTTCTTAGAGTAAAATTGGGATTAATTGACATAAATATGAAACTGTATTTTTTTTTTTTTTTTTTTAATGTCTCTATTGTCACTTTAAATGGATGTCATTGTTTAATAAATACAAAAAAACAACTATCAGCTTGTAGCTAATGAGACGGCTCTCTAATGTGCTACCTCAATATAATATTGGTTGGTTGATTAATTAAATAGGACGATAATAATAATATGAAAGGAACGAACAGAACACGTTCGAGAGTGATAGAACGAGCGAGAGCGAGAGTGAGAGAGAGAGAAGGATTTCCGGTGTCTCTAACCAATGAGGTGGTTCCACATGCGGACACTGAACACCGCATTCGACGTACGCGAGAGCTGCAGTGGACAAACGCGATTGGTGCCGATGAGGACGCTGGTGATTCTGCAATACACAGGCGAAGCTGTTGAGAGGAGCCGAGCTGAAACTCTACCACCTGTTTAGTAAAAACTGTCCTCTGTGACACATTTAGAGCGGGATACGTTTTTTTCTTTTAAAATAAATACGAGGAGGATACCGACAGAGACCGCGATGTTGATATGAATGATTTGCCGAGGGGTTGCACGGTAAAGACAGCGGAGCACAGCCGGTGAATTCAAGCGGAGCCCAACAGTTAGCGTTAGCTTTAGCATTTTAGCTACCTTTTAGCTTAGGAGCCGCTATTTGGTGCCTTCTCCTCAAACACCTGCTCGCCTGTGTTTTAGCTAACGAGCCGGTTATCGGTCACACAGTCGTGGTCTGTGTTGTTTTTAAAAAGCACGAGGTGACGCCGACGAAAAGGAGACCGGAGGTTATACGGCTGGGACCAGCAAGTGGCCGTCAACCATGGACAACGCACACACAAAGACGGTTGAAGAAGTTTACAGCTTTTTTAACGTCAACGAGAGCACGGGTCTGAGTTTAGAGCAAGTGAAGAAACAGCGGGAGCGATTTGGACCAAACGGTAAGGAGCTGGTTGACGTCAGTTTTGTGTAAAACAAGTAGCTTAGCTGCCCTCTCTCCCCCCTGTGTCATGTATGAATGGGCCATGGCTACCGGCTTGTAACGTGCTGATGTGCTTAGCTAATAGAGAAGCTGCTGACGTCACGATGTGTGTGTTGAAATGTTGGGTAAAGGGCCGGGCAATGATTCACTAAAGTTACATATCGCTGATTAGTTTCTCTCACTATCCATGTATCTTAGGTTCAGGCATCGATTTGTTTATGTATGGTGCTAGCACAATATTGCTTTAAATGTGTTATCTGTGTTGGTTTTGGTTCCACAAATACGTTTTCAAACCACATATGACCAGTTTCTTCAACTTTAACCCATGACCAAAACTCATCCAATAGTGATTTATCAATAATTATCGAAATCGACTGAATAGAAAACTTTTAATGTGATTAAAAGTAGTCTGACGTGCAGCTTTTCTATGACAGATGCCAATATTTAATCCATGTCAAAAGTTTGATTGAATAATGTAATAATTAAATTTCTTTTTTTCCAAAATGAATTGTGATCAGGCATCATCAAGCAGCTTAACTTCCATCACGTGTGTCTACTGCTACCACAACATGCTATTCTACTGCATGTCTGTGGCTATTTTGTAATTATTTAGAACATACAGCAATTGCTGTGAGTATGCAACTGACCTAAAAAAAAAAAGAAAAACTATATTTATACAGATCAGGTTGACAAACACATTAACAAAAAGAGGAAGAAGTATTTTTGTTATATATTATCTGCTGACGTCTAATTGAACTGTGTGTCCACCTCTTTTTTGGCCATGGTCTGAATGTGCTGTTTCTGCAGAACTGCCGGCTGAGGAGGGTGAGTACACTCTTTGTCATGATACATGCAATGAGTCGCTTGTTCTCTCAATTATTATTATAATTTTTTCCAATGAAACTGGTGTGTTTTTGAATGAAACTTTTCTCCTGTAGGTAAATCCCTTTGGGAACTGGTGATTGAACAATTTGAAGACTTGCTTGTGAGGATCCTTTTACTTGCTGCCTGCATATCCTTTGTAAGTATATCCACACAGTGATGTGTGAGTGTGGGTTGTTAAGTTTTTATTACCTTTACCAAAGAGGTTAGGTTTTTGGTAATGTTTGTCGGGGGGGTTTTTTGAGCAGCATAACTCGAAAACCAAAGGAAGGATTTTGATGAAATTCCTTGAATGTGGGCTATGGCTCAATGATGAAATTATTACATTTTTGTGTTGTTACGGATGTGGATTCAAGATTTAAGATAAGGGATTGTTTAAAAATTGTGTGAATATGTGTGCCAAAAATGTCTGTATTGCTTCAGTTCAGATCTGGTTTTTGATCTGAAGTGATACTGTGGGAAGCTGAGAGGCCGTAGGGGAGGGCCTTTCTCTAGTTTTTATATATAGATAAAGTGCTAGTTACAGTGACATAAGCTCAATAGCATATTTTTAATTTCTGCACACCGCTAACTTCGCTTCTTGATAGTAGTAAAGGTCTGTGAGTGGGTTGTTAAACTCATATTGGGTAACAGTATTTTAGTGCGAAGCTGATTCTGGAAACCAGGCCTATTCATTCTTATCTTATCATATAATATTCTGGGTGGAGTGGGAAAAAAGCAAATTCTTGGCCTCCTGCCAGTTTAACGCCGTTAACGCCGAACTTTTCACCTCCATATTTAGTGGTCCAGTTAGTTTTATTTTCTCAACAGAGCTTAAAAAGTAGGAACCAAACTTTTCTGTTTGAATCAGAGGAGAGCCCATCACAGTTTTAGAAAGAATGCAGTTTGAAAGTGGAAAAAAAGTCTCCCAGAAACTGTGTTTGGTGACACAACCCAGAACAATATTTATAATATATCTGTATTTGTAATTATACAAAAGCAAATCTTAAGTAATTGCATGTTCACACTTTCCGCTGATGGGTTCAGCATCCAATGGTCCTGTTTCTATCTACACTCGATGCTTTGGTTAAAGAGCTTTTAAATCAATGGCTGTAGTAAACGCATACTCTTAATCACACATTCTCTTTCATTCATATTAATATTTCAGCACGATAGTAGTTCCACTACAAAGGTAGACACAAATATTCAATTAGACTTTTTGTCAGCGCTCAGGAACTGTCAGGGATCCATTTCGCATTACTAATTTTGATAGACTCTTTGAAGCTGACATTTTATTGGCCATTATTAAATAGGTTGATGTAAAAAAATGAGTCCTATGAGACAATCCTCCCCTGACACAGATTCTAAAAAGAGGATATACTGGCTACTACATTATCAGTCTTCCTAGCATGACTTTAATATGTACAGGGCCCAGTTTTGTAATGATTTTTAAAAGCGACTGTGGGATGTTATGTTAAATATGTTTAGATGGATAGCATGATGTTCTGAAACAAACAGACAAACCTGATAATCATGACTGATCAGTGATATGTTGGCAATGCCTCAGTGTTACTAAATAACGCTGCCTGAAGCTCGTATAATCTGGTTCGTCTCCTACTGCATAAAATGTCAGTTCAACTTTTTACATTGATGTGTGACACAGTCAGCCATGTTTGATCATCAGTATTTCACATTGAATCCTACAGAAGTGAATGGAAATGTATTTAGGAGGAGTTTTGTTGTTGTTTTTTTACAAATTGGGGGATGTATTGTTTGAAAAGGCTGGAAAAACCACACAATCTGGCTGTCCTAGAAGTTAACAAGTACACAATAAGTTCAAAATAGCTTTGACCTTTCTACCCTGTGTTTGAGCCATGCATGTGGACAACGAGGTGTGGTTTGGTCGCAGTGGGCCGATATTATCTGTTACACATTGTAGTGATTTACACAGTCCTTTGTGTTCAGTCAATATATTGAAAAAATAACCCTTCATTGCTGAAATAACAAATGCAACTTAATGAGTAAAATAGCTGTTTAAATGTTTCTCTTTGTGTAGTGACTGACCTTATCCCAGGTCAGGACTGCAATGATCCCTGTTCCAGCACTTCCACATGAATAGGCATTTGTAAATGTATTTAACTGTTCATTTCTGTTTCTGTGATTTGTTTTTAGGTGCTGGCCTGGTTTGAGGAAGGAGAGGAGACTGTTACAGCCTTTGTGGAGCCTTTTGTTATCCTACTTATTCTCATAGCAAATGCCATTGTAGGAGTCTGGCAGGTAAACATACCTCACATTTATGAATGCATCTCTACAGAGTTTTTGTTTCTTTTGTTGAAGACTCTTATTTAAGGAAATGACAGCAAAAGACAGAAATCTTGAATGTAACATTTCCCATTCAGGCCAAGGGTACAGCACACTTTATATCCTGCAGAAATGCTGCAACCATGACCTGCTCCAATTACTCACTTGATGTGTTCCTCATTTATTAACCTACCTTTTTAAAGTAACCCTGGCCTTTACCTGGAAACCAAGCAAGGCAAAATTTGGTCTGCAGGAGTGAAATGTGGCCTGTATTTCTTTGCCTGTGTAATCATACTGCGTATACCAGCTGAGTCGAGACCTTCCCTCAGAATTTATAGTTTCACTTCCTTTGAGGAGCAGTATTGATTTGTCAACATACACATTAATTATAGGGCTTGAACCAAATGCAGTAAAAGTCATGATTGGAGTCGCACAGAAAATAGACGACTGTCTTTATTTTAGATATCAATCAAGTTTGACCCAAAAATCGCCACGTTAATCTGCAGTTCCATGTGTCTGTTTATGCTCGTTTTGGGGTCAGCATAGCCAAAGTCTTCGCAATAAATATGGATTAAAATAGTTTATTACACATATTTCTAAAAGGAAATGGATTAAGTTGGTAAACCCCTGAGTGTTATTTATTTGGCCTGTTGTTGGCCAGTATGATCAGAGTTTAAAGAGCTGTCTACCTATCATGAAGACATCATTTTCCTACTATGACAAAGGTCAGAAGTGCATCTCTTCTAGTGAAAGTGTCTCTTGGGATAAATGTCTAATAAACCCATTTGCAGAACAGTCCCCTTGGTGTTTGAGTACTTAGTCAAAGGAGAGACCTGATGGGTTGGATGGATCTCTGCTGATGAATTGTCTTGTTGATAACGGAACATGCTTTTTGGTGTTTCACTGAGGCTTGTAAATGCGGAGTCGTTAAGTGCCTGATTGTTTGCTTTGGTTTATGCAAACAAAGCCTATGTGATGTAAATGTAGGGAGGCATCTGCTGCTTTTCTGTTGTCACCAAGATAGGATAACCTTCAACTGAATTACAAAGTAATTTAGGACTATAAACCTCCGCCCTTGCTGGCAGCCATGATAATGGCGTTTTGTTCCTGCTGTTATTTAAAAAAAAAAAGACAATGATATTCTGAGCTTTTGTTCTCCATCCTTTGCCATGTTCGGATTAGTGCTGCCAGCCACCCGTCTAATCTCAGAGCAAGTAGTTGGACAGGGGGAAGCTTGCGCTTAAAGGGTAGCTGTTTGTAAGAATTGGCCAACTATTGAATTCATACTCCAAACAAATGGGGGCAGCATATTCTCAGAAAATTGGCGTGTCCATTTCTATCATAATAAACAAGGAAAACACTCATCTGTTCCCCCTTGGCATATTATAGTTATTAACATGTTACCAAAGCTGCAGGATTTGAAATATTATACCATTAACACAAAAAAGTAACTGTTTTCTTAAAGGAAAATAAGATTTCAGCTTCTGTTGATGATCGGAAACGAAATATCTCGGATTTATTGTCAGGAATGATTCCATGCTTTGGCAAGTTCAGTATACAAAGGTCAGCCACAACATTAAAATAGGTAACATTCAACGTTAACAATGTGCTTTATATCGGGCTCTCCAAAACCATGTCACGTTATGAACTGAGTTAATTTTTGTTCCCATTTGCTTATGTGAAGATTAAGTGAAGTCGGCTCTCAGCTTTCTACTTTGACTAACCATGCTGTAGAGTTTACCGCATATCTAGGAAGACACTTTGCCTCCAATTTTTCCATCCAATGTGATGCTTAATATTGTATGAAATAAATTCATTTATAAAAAACCTAATTCTCGTCCCGCCGTTTAGGAGCGAAATGCAGAAAATGCCATCGAAGCACTTAAGGAGTACGAGCCAGAGATGGGGAAGGTGTACCGCCAGGACAGGAAGAGCGTCCAGAGAATCAAGGCTCGGGACATTATGCCTGGAGACATAGTGGAGGTGGCAGGTAAGATGGGAGAATGTTAGACTTGCACTCCTCAGACAGAATGTATTCTTAAACCTGATGTTCTCACTTCCTTGAATGATATCCTGGCAGGTGAAAGGGTTGGTCAACAGAAAAATCAGTTTGAGAGGTCCCATAAAAAAGATTTTATGTGAAAGCCTTTGCCAACTGAGTTGATGTTTTCAGTAATTCATCATGCAGATGCTACCGGTGATTGAAAAAGCTTCATAGCACTGATTATCAGTGCTGTATACCTCGTCAACAGTGTTGTGACGTACTCTTCTCACAGTCTAAACATAGACACACAGCTGATCCTCTCATCCTGTTCGTCTCCCAGGACAATTTCAGCATAATGGTAACAGCAAGTAAGAAAGACAGTTATGTAATACAAGAGCAGAGGTCTGAACATTTCTTGGCTAACCTCATCTTCGACTGGGGCACACGTGTTCATGCCGTTTGCTTCACTGCTCTGCCTTTGTCAGTGTCCCTCACCGACCCTTCTATTTCTTTGGTTGACTTTTCTTTCGTGCGCTCTGTCTCTTACTGATGCTGCTCTGTGTTGCCTTTTGTCACAGAGCAGAGGTTGGTGGACAAAGGTCACAAAAAAGATTTATATTCTGTCTGTAATTGATTTTTGAAGCTACAGCAAAGGTCTTTCAGAGTCATTGCTGCGGGGCTGTAACAACCAACAATTTTGTCGGTTACATCAGTTTTGGCTATTGAGAGAGTACTCTACGATTCATCACGCTTTGATAGACTACTAACAATGTCTTATTAAACTGTCTGCTAGATTAATGAATTAAATTCAGCAGGATTTATAAGGTGGCAGTGATGCTCACGTCATAAACAGTTAATGCATTTTAGCTACACTAAGTGAGCGGATTTGCAATGGGTATTTTTTTTCCCCTTATCAAACAAAAGAAAGAAGACAAAAAGAGAAACGCAGCACTGTTGTATGATTTTACCCTGGAGAACAGCATGAAAGCAAAGACTCATTCTTAATCTTGGTTAACTGAAGGCAATCCGACTGATGGCTCTCATGAGTGCTCTTAAGCAGCTGAATTATGCTCTGCTCAGCACAAATTTGAACTTGAATATCAAATTATAAAGAAAGCTGATGTAATCTGTATATTGAGAATTCAAGTTCAGGACAAAGTTATCCCCGTCTTTTTTCCTAGTTAATTTATGAGTTATTTCCTCTCGAAAATTTAGTCAAATGTGTGTTTCTTTAACCTCAAGTGGGTCACATCTTTTAAATGTTTTAGGAGCAAAGAAATCCAAACATATTTTCATTCAAGAAGCCAGAATGTTATTCGAAACCCAAGTTAATTGATCATCAAAACAGTTTGCAGTCAATTTAACCATTTATAATTGATTACTTTTTCTGTAATTTCCAGTCCTAAAGATAAATGTATGTTTACCTGAAGGAAGCAATACTCTGAAGTGGTTAAGAATAAAGCATAAAGTTAGGTTTGTGGTAATGCTCAGTTTATCAAGCTTAAATTTTCCAATCTCATTGATGATGGTCCTTTTATGAGAGAGCAGAATCTCAAGACCTGCACTTGACATTGTCAATAACACTTCTAACTTGTTATAATTCAAGCAGAACCGGCGTACGTGTTGCAGCAACTATTATGCCATATAAAGAGTTGCATAGGGCCGTTCAGTATGCCAGTTTAAACGTTGTAGTTGGACAGTGTGTGAATCAAACAAGTCCACCTGCTTTAGGTAGCAAGCTGTTCACATAAATATGGTCTTAAACGTGATAAATGGGCCTCTGAGCTCACACAAGTAATGAGGATGGAGTTGATTAGAGTTGCACAATATGGAATTGACATCTGCAAGAGGTTACGCAGTTACATTTACTTATGTGTTTTTGTTCGCCATGGTAGGCGAAACCAACCATTCAGCCAAAGCATTGCAGAATGGCTAATGGATGAGTGAAAATGCTGGGCTGTAAAATGTCTTGTCAGATTCGGCGTATGGTTTATATCTCAGGAGTACATTTAGATTTAGAGATCTGATAATCTTACTGTCACCAGCTGAACATACTGCATTATAGCAATTAAGTGGAAGTGGAAGTCAGATCTGGAATACCCCTCCGTTCTCAACTACACAGAAGACGAGATGCTCTCTCCTTTCATCGCCATGTTTACTCCTCTGTACTTGCTCTCTTTTTAGTCACCTTTGAGTCTCGAGGCTATGTTGCACCAACAAGTTTAATGTAAATAAAATATGTCAACTGTTTTTATTTTTTTACAAACAACAACATAAAAAGGTCATAGAAAATAATTTAAAGCAATATCCCTATCTGATTTTATTGCATACTAGGGCTGGAACGATTAATTGTTAAATCTATTATTATTTTCTTGTTTCTCGGCTCCATATAACAGGGAAAAAAACACTAATCATCATTTTTTTTACATTTTATTTCTGGATCAAACAACTAATGGATTAATTCTTCCGTTTGTTTTTGTGTTGCTTATGTCAGAATAACTCAAATGGGCCCTTTATTCACTGTTTAGCTTTGCTAAAAACCTGAAAGGACTCATTGTTTAAATTTCTGCCAGCACTCTGCTCACGAGAGTCTGACGCTCCTTCTCGTCTCTGCTCTCCTTTTGACTTGCTTTTGTTTCAGCGTGCAGTCTGTCATTGTGCTAAATGTTCTTTATTGCTACAGTGATGCCTTTGACCATTTTAACATCAACATCCTGTGCACAAAGAATAAAAGCATGTCCTTTCCTGCTTTCTTTCTCTTACATGTCGTAGTCTACTCCGATGCTTATCATATGCGAGGCTCATCAGCTTTGTTGTCCCTGGTGGTTTTGTGTTACTGTGTTTTTTTAGTGGTGGGACAGAAAGGTGCCAGGTAACATTTAGAAATAAATAATTTGTACTCCAGATGGCCATATGGCCAATTATCCTCTTACGCTGAAAAAAAACAAACGATAGTCTGTTTATTGTCAACACTAATGCTATTTGTCTCTATGCCTCTATTGTGCTTCCTGTGTTTCCGTCTGTTCTGCCTCTCACACAGCTGACAGCTAACTGAAATTACAGTATGTCATGTTCTGTATATTTGTGCATTATTACGTTTTTTTCCCCATATTCATAAGGGGGTGGAGAGTCTCTTGAGGGCTGTACGACCTCATGAAAGGTCCCAGAAGGTTGCAAGCCTACGTGCTAACACATCCTGGGGCCTCAGTCTCTGGGAGAGAAAATATACACAACCCCCTTAAGACCTCTTCATTTTCACTGGACCTCCCATGATGTATAGTTGGGTGTTGTTTTATGCAGTGTTTACTGTTATGTTGATTTGATCTCTTGTTGTTGTGGATAATTTCCCTTTGCGGTTAATATTTCTTGAGATTCTTAAGGAGTGTTGAGTCGCATTGGATTAGTGGTTTGGTGCATTGTTAGGGTGAAGGTGGAAACATAGACCCTGGATAGTGTGACTCTGTATCCCATTAGCATTACAGGACGTGTGGGTGTCATCACTCCAATGTATGCGCCCTGACATTCGTTCTTCACACAAGGAAATAGATAAAGTCCTTTGTTCACGAGAGATTACAAAATGACCCTCTTTTCTTGTAGTCTGACCCCCTCATTCCCAGATAAATCTCAAGTTAAGAGCCTGGTTTTTGTGACGAAAAGAAGGATGATTTCTAATTTACACCAAACCCTTTCAGCCATATTGATAATTGCATGGCAATTTCACAAGTTTAAGGGAGTAGTTTGAGTTTAATAGGATAGATAATGAAAAAGATTGATTGCTGCCCTACTGTTTCAAGTTATACACTAGTGGTAGAAGGTTTTCTAATTAGTGACTACTTGGACAAGGAATCTTCCCACAGGGTTTTGAGTCTTTATTAATTCCAGCAAATGCAGTTCTTTATCTCGCTTCTGTCCTCCTGCGTGCCATACTTGTTCATCTTCTCCACTATCTCCTGTGTGTTGGGGGGGGGTGGAGTTTGAAGGCAGGCAGGTGATGATGAAATGCTTTTGACAGCCTCTATTCTCCTGGAAGACCAAATTTGGTAGTGCACTTGGTACAGTCCAAAAGCTCCACTTGTCGTGCACTCGGCATAATCACATGTTCCAGTAATAAGATAGGTGTTTTAAATATTTTTATAGTGTAAGCAAACCATGAAACTACAGTGATGGGGCATCGGTTTTATGGAAGACACTTCTGAGAATTTCCTATGTTCAGTGTCTGTATTCTTGGCAAGGCCACAAACTCATGAGAATAGTGGGAATGAATGAACAAGAAGACATCATACTGTTTCTATTTTAGCGCGTATGACGTGAAGCGGTTTCTCCTTGCTTAAAACCTGAAGTTTTTTTCATATAATTTCCCCCTCCCCCAAATCCAACAGCATGTTTCTAACTGATCAAAATAGTTTTCCCATTTTTGGACGTGTGTTTTGCCGGACTCATCTAAGCCCTCTTCTCAGTCTCTTCTCTCCCCCCTTCCCCCCCACCTCTTGCTCTCCACTCAGAAGGGCACTGCAGAGGCCCACGGGTTGGTTTACATGACCGTCGCCACTCTCAACTGTCCACAGAGGGCTCTTTTTAAGAGCCTGTGTGTCATTGCTTTTTATTGCTTTTAGCCTCAGCCTTTTAAGATGTTGTGATGTCTTACTGTAAGGTGAAAGTAATGTTTCAAGAGTGGCATTTTCCATTGTGCTTAAGAATTTCATTAAAATGTCAGCCATCAGTTTTGGGTGCTCTGGGGACCCGTAGCTGCGCCATAGTCTAACAGTAATAACACAATATTATGCAGGGAAGACAAACAGTACAAGAATTTATAGTACTTTTTTAAAGAAAAATATTGGGTAATATTTCATAAATTGTCATCTATCTTAAACAGCGCTTAACATTACAATATTGCATTTGTCTCATTACACAGAAGTGTTTTATATGAAAACCAAAGGTGTCTGAGTGCACCAAAGACGAATTACTCAAGCTGTTGCTAACAAAGCAGTCGGACTGTTTGATACTCCTGTCAGCAAAGCTATTACACACGAGTGGCTTTAATGGTGCTTGTCCATTTTTGCAAAGGAAATTCTTGTTTGGAATCTGGTGTATATCCAAATTTCACATTTGTTTAACTGGGGGCTCGCTAAAGCTTAGCGTCAGTGGAAAGAATGAGCAGCAATCTGTGCAGGAGAAGAGTTGAACATGAAGATTTTTTGATTCTCGCATCCTCTCCCCAGCAAATAAATTAAGCATGACATTTTGTGACTCCCTTGAAAGCCATGAGTTGGGAGAACATAGCAGGTTATTTAATTTGTGAGACCCGCATGTATGTGTGGGGTGTATTGGATGTTAACTTTTTATCTTCAAGTATTTTCTCGCTTCATTATCCTGTGCTCTAACATGAGAGCAGTCTTTTATAGATTTATGTGACTCTTCTTTCTTTATTGCTTGGAATAATGAGTTTGTATACTCTGTTAACTTTTTCCAGTCACACAAGGTGTCATGCGTCTTTTCTGATTTGTCGTTTCTGTCCACAGTTGGCGATAAAGTGCCTGCAGACATCAGGCTTACTTCGATCAAGTCGACCACACTGAGGGTAGACCAGTCAATCCTTACAGGTAAGACCCGTCATAAATGATTTACCTCTTTTTTTTTTATGCCTGCATGTTGTTTGTCCGACTTCAATAACAAATACAACACTAACAGAGTGTTTTTACTGTTGATTTGAGTGGCTGCCATCTTGGAAACCTGTGTTAGTGGAAAATATTCTGACATAGGTACTTTCTAGGAAATTTCTAGCTACAACTTATCACATTGTAATATCCTGAAATGTTTCTCTTATAGCTTCTCTGTTTACATGTATTGCATATTTCTCTCCAACAACCCACATTTTCTGATCCACCCTGTGTAAATGAAGAATATCGGCTAGTTCTACTAGTAGTGTTACAGTAATCACTGCTCTCTCGATACATAAATATACTAAAAGACATGAATGATTTGGTTCAAAGGAAACAAAACAAAGATGACTATGGAGGGATAATTGGTCGGTGAGGTAAATGGAAAGTAAGAGGAGAACCCTTAGGATGGATAATGCAGGAGAGCAGGGGTTTATGCGAAACGTCCTTTATTCTCTCGTCTTTCTTTGCTGCCTTAATTGGTAGCAAATTCCAGGGGATATTTTAGAATTTCTGCTGTTTTTCCCTCTCTTCTTTTCCCCATTCATGGCCATAATCCCTGTCAAATGCTCCCCGCCTCACTCTATCAGACCTTGCACAGATAATTGCACAATCGCGCACAGTGAAAGCTCCCCATAACCTGCATCAGACATGTGGTTTGAAAGGCAGTGTGGCAGTGCAGCGTTTGGTAACCGTCAGGCCTGTTCTGTCAGCTGCTAAAATCTTTTCCACACATCTGTCCAAAATGTCAATCAACCACCACAACCACCATCGTTCCTGCGTGGGAACTCTACTTCTCTCCCCCTCATATGTTTTGTTTCCTCTTCCTGTAGGAGAGTCTGTGTCTGTGATCAAACACACTGACCCTGTGCCTGACCCGCGTGCTGTCAACCAGGACAAGAAGAACATGCTCTTTTCTGTGAGTGACTCACAAGAACATTTTCAGCTGTACAGTGCTATTTTATGCTTTTTAAATCCGCCCCCCTCTCCTCTTTATCTTCTTTATGAGTCTACCATGGCAGCATCAATGGAAAAATATTGAATATCCTTTTTTACGTTGTGCAAGTTTTGTCTTGTCCGTGAATTAATTGTACAAAACTCTTCATGTCTGAACAGTCACCTGCCATTTCAGTCCTTAATATGTTGAAAGGATTAACATTGTACACACACACCTACAAAAGAAATGTGCTTTCAGGCAACAGGTAGAATACACCCCCATGGCCATTTTCCACTGTTTCAGTAATTTGTACTGGAAAGGAATTAATCATGCTGCGTGTTGTTTCTTGCCCCTTGTTTTGACACCTGTGCCTCTTGTGACACATTTCTCAAATGTCGTTATACTAGTCTCACCCATGTGTCCGTAAGCCTAATGAATGAACATGAATGCTTTCTAATGTGTCCTTCTCAGGGCACCAACATCGCAGCTGGTAAGGCGGTTGGTGTGGTGGTAGCCACAGGTGGCAACACAGAGATTGGCAAAATCCGGGATGAAATGGCAGCAACAGAGCAGGAGCGCACGCCACTGCAGCAAAAGCTGGATGAATTTGGAGAGCAACTTTCCAAGGTTATTTGTGAAGTTAAATCATTCCCTTTTTTTGTCAAAATGCTTTTTTTTGTTCAGAATCTTAAATGACTGTATTTATTTGAATGTATTTCAAGGTTATTTCACTGATCTGCATCGCTGTGTGGATCATCAATATTGGACATTTCAATGATCCTGTCCATGGAGGCTCTTGGATTCGCGGCGCCGTCTACTACTTCAAGATTGCTGTGGCTCTGGCAGTGGCTGCTATCCCTGAGGGTAAGCCTGTCCTTGACATGCTATTTGCTCTGAGAGCCCCAGTATCATTTGGCTCTCCAGGCTGCTAAATTGCTATAAAGCCTTATAATATGGATGAATTTGCAGAGCTTTGATATAATAAATATAAATGGACGTCTACATATTTTTCGATTCGATTATCTCCTCTCACATACGTCTTCATTCTCCCCTCTTCCGCTTCTTCTTCGTCTCTGTTGCTGTCTTTCTCCAGGTCTGCCTGCTGTCATCACTACTTGCCTGGCATTAGGAACTCGCCGCATGGCCAAGAAGAACGCCATTGTCCGCAGTTTGCCCTCTGTGGAGACCCTCGGCTGTACATCTGTCATCTGCTCTGACAAGACAGGCACTCTCACCACCAATCAGATGTCTGTGTGCAGGGTAAGAGAACAATGAACACAGATAAGAAACCTGACGCCTCCCTTTTGGGTTTTTCATGTGGAAACTAATATGAGAACATTGGAACATGAACATTTCAACTCCAATGACTTTCCTTTGGCTTGATGGTTGCACAACAAACATGTCGCCCATGTTTTTCCAAGCCTTCACATGAGTAGTTAAAACAATAGATTCTGGTGTTTATAGGTTAAAAATAAACCTTTAATTTCATTTAATTGCCTTAGGTAATGTTTTTTTTTAGTCCATCCGTGACTAGAAAGTCCTATATATACATGCTTATGTCCCTGATGGCGTATTGTTGCTATTGATAGCAGTCATTTAAAGTCGGCTCATTAACCTTCAACATTCAGCTCAGTTCACCTGATATGAAGCTGTTTAGCTTATGCAACAAGATTCAACAGTATGTAGTTTTGCAGCTTGTAAAGCCATTATACTTGGTCAGACTTTCCCATTAACATACTAACTAGCTAATTGTATACTATATAAACATAATAGTCATGAGTCATTAAAAATCTATTTACCTTTGACACTTTTTTGCTGCCTTAGATGTGTTTGTTTTATGTGTAAGCAGTGTTAAGATTATTCATATGCCATTTTTTAACATTCTATTTCTAAATGCATGTTTTTCTACTTGGCATCATGGTTTGTTGTTCCCAAGATTCTGTTGAGTCCAGCAATTAGTGTTTTAAGTTGTTATGGTCCCTTAATTATGTGGCTCCCTATGCTACCGAGGCAGCGTATGACTCAGTCACATCCTCCTTTGGGAAAAAGTGCTGTTAGCCGGGTGAAAGGTCTGCAGTGCAATGGGAATTTGGCATCTCAAACTGGAAGAAATGTACAAAATAAATAGAATTTTAAAACAGCTGCCATACATAGACGGAGCAAAGGCTGGCTACTTTCCAGACGTATTTGATCCTTCCTTTTTTTTCCAAGTGTAAATTTGTCACTGGGCAATAAAACGACAGGCTTTTGTTGACACTGGGACTTTACTGAGCAGTGCGCACAGCTGATATTAAATAGCTAATAAGAGGATACTAAATAATACATTTGTGTAAAAGCAAAGAAGAAATAGATGGGGTTTTATATGACCAATGAATAGCATGTAAGTTGGTCTTACGTTTGTCTTTACCTTGCAGCTCTTTGTTCCATCTTTTCTCAGCCCTGTCCTTCAGCCTTTTATGTTGTTGGTCTTCACATCGCTCCTCCTGTTCTCCCAGCTCGTTTCACTCTCCTCCCCCTTGTGGTTTAAGCAGCATACTGATTTGTATGCAGTAGTTAGTCACTTGCAGCAGAACCAGCAGTAGAGTTGCATAACTGACCTTGAGTTAAAATATTCTCTCTCTGCTGTTTCTGCTGTCTCCTCTTCTTCTGCTCATCCTTAATTTTGAGTGGCTTTGAAAGGCTTCATGTACCAAAACCAAACAGAAAAATTTGTGATTAATGCACATGTGAAATCCACAAAAAAGTCCCCCTCTCCAAACAAGACTGCACAGACATGCATGTGTCGTAATTGACCACATCTGTAATGCGAGTTTATCAATCTGCCCTGACCCTCCCAATTTTGACCAACAATTGTACAAATGTTGAATAATCTGTGAGCATTCCTTTGTCCTTCAACCTCTAAAAACCCTGCGTTTCCTCCTTTCTCAAATGTTGAGCTCTGTCTTGGCTTCTGATACCTCTAATGATTCAATTTCAACAGAAACTGGTTAAACATGTTTTTATAAATCCTCCCAAATGACCATAACTAGTATCCCCACAGATTTGAGCAATCAAGGTCAAACTATTTACATCTTGATGTGATTCACTCCCGTACCGAGTGTTTTCATTTGGAACGCTGCGTCTGCCTTCCTGTAAGATGACATTTATGGACCTTCCCCTCCAGAGAGCTCAGTGTCTGCTTTGGATCAGCATTTCATTGCTTTACCCTGTTAAATGTTCAAATGTACTTGTGGCATTAAGTTTCTTTTCTTTTATGGACGGCTGTCTGCTGCCACCTGCTGCATGCAGACTGCCTTTGCCACCATGCTTATTGTCCACAGTGGTTAGTGAGCATTTATGCAGAAACACTAAGTGTATATTATTGATTACTAATACTTTGCCTCAAAATGTGTCATTTCTAGATGTTTATCATTGACCAAGCAGAGGGTGAGCATTGTTCACTGAAGGAATTCAATGTCACAGGCTCTACATATGCCCCCAATGGAGAAGTGTAAGTATTCCATGTCTTCAGCCTGTGCTTTCACATGAAAATCATCAGTCAAATTTGGTTTTGATGTACACCACCTAAAACACTCCTTTCTTTAGGTTCCATGAGGGCAAAACCGTCAGATGTTCCCAGTATGATGGCTTGGTGGAGCTGGCCTCTATCTGTGCTCTCTGTAATGACTCTTCATTAGATTATAATGAGGTTGGTGTTGAATGATGGCTATCACACACTCACCTCTTCCGGATTTCCTGATTTAAGTTAATACTCTTTGTCTTGTGCAGACAAAAGGTGTGTATGAGAAGGTGGGAGAGGCCACAGAGACGGCGCTGACGTGCCTCGTAGAAAAGATGAACGTATTTGATACAGATATCAAAGGCCTGTCCAAGATTGAGCGCGCCAACGCCTGTAACTCGGTATGTTAGCTTGACTTCTTTTAACTCCTAACTCTAAACAGAGGAGGAGAAAGTGTTGATTGTAATTGTGTCTTGCTGTAATTTTAGGTGATAAAGCAGCTCATGAAGAAAGAGTTCACCCTGGAATTCTCAAGAGACCGGAAGTCCATGTCTGTGTACTGCACTCCGAACAAAGCCCGCTCTTCTGTTGGCAAGATGTTTGTAAAGGTGAGAAATTCACATTGACACTGACTGCAGAGATGTGATTTAATTTAGCTTTTCTCTTGTATCTCCTTCCCACTGATTAACAAAAACAGTTGAAACCCACATATGAACAAATTCAGCCCTGCATATCATCATTCTTACACTTCTCCTGATTACCCTGTCTTTGTCTGCTAACAGGGCGCTCCCGAAGGAGTGATCGACAGGTGCACACACGTGCGAGTCGGCAACAACAAGGTGCCGCTGACCCCTGGTATCAAAGAAAAGCTAATGTCTGTGATCAGAGAATATGGAACCGGTAGGGACACCCTTCGCTGTCTGGCTCTGGCCACCCGAGACACCCCCATGAGCAAAAATGAACTGGCATTAGAGGACTGCACCCGCTTCGTTGAGTATGAGGTAAGAGCCGAAATCGTTCACACAGTTGTTGCTAAAGGTTTTGGTTTTTGAGATATTTTTTTTGAGCAGCAGTTTGTTTTTCCAGACCGATCTGACGTTCGTCGGCTGTGTGGGCATGTTGGACCCTCCCAGGGCAGAAGTCGCAGCATCCATCAGACTGTGCCGTCTTGCAGGCATCCGAGTAATTATGATCACCGGAGACAACAAGGGTGCGTAGAAAGACGAACATCTACGTAGAGAACACTTCCAGAAAGCTTAAACAATGCCTCTAAACATGTACTTTAATTTCCACTGTAGGAACCGCGGTGGCCATCTGCAGACGTATTGGTATTTTCAGCGAGGACGACGATGTCTCCAGCATGGCTTACACTGGCCGAGAGTTTGATGACCTTTCACCTGCCGCGCAAAGAGAAGCTGTGGTCAAGGCCCGCTGCTTTGCCCGTGTCGAGCCTTCACATAAATCCAAGATTGTTGAGTACCTGCAGTCCTACGATGAGATTACCGCTATGGTGAGGAAAAAAAGGACTTGGTTTCAAGTCATAGTCCTATTAAGATACACTTGTATAAAGAGAAACACTGATAATCAAGAGATAATTAATGAGTCCTGCTCTGGTTTTTATCTTCCCTTCAGACTGGTGATGGAGTCAATGACGCTCCTGCACTGAAGAAGTCTGAGATTGGCATCGCAATGGGCTCGGGCACAGCTGTGGCCAAGTCGGCTTCTGAGATGGTGCTGGCTGACGACAACTTTTCCACCATCGTGGCTGCAGTTGAGGAGGGCAGAGCCATTTATAACAACATGAAACAGTTCATCAGATACCTAATTTCTTCCAATGTGGGCGAAGTTGTCTGGTAAGCATTAATGGTCTACATATAGATATATAAACCCCCATCCGTTTCCTGTGTAATTTGGTTCCTCTGACAAACCCTGTGCTTCTTCTTCTCCCTGTTCAGCATCTTCCTGACTGCAGCTCTGGGCTTCCCCGAAGCTCTCATTCCCGTTCAGCTGCTTTGGGTCAACCTAGTGACTGACGGTTTGCCCGCCACTGCCCTCGGCTTCAACCCGCCGGACTTGGACATCATGAACAAACCCCCGCGTAACGCCCGCGAGCCCCTCATCTCTGGGTGGCTCTTCTTCAGATACTTAGCGATTGGATGTAAGGGTTGAAGTTTGTAATGATTTTAAATACTCAAGTATTGGCTGAAGTCTTTTGACATGCAGCAGTCTGCTGGTTAAATCAAGTCAACAGTATCACCTGTTCAGTACAAAGACTAGCAATTGGCACCTGCTCACAGCTGCCACGCTTGCTTGATTTTAATGCAGAGCCACACACACACACACACACACACACACACACACACACACACACACACACACACACACACACACACACACAGTAAACCCCTCACATGTAATTACAGTTTGTGGTCTTCTCAGGTTTATGCTAGCAAGAGTCTGTGTCACTGTGTGCAACTATACAATGTGTTTTTGCTCTGCTTCACCAGGTTACGTGGGTGCTGCTACTGTTGGTGCTGCTGCCTGGTGGTTTGTTGCAGCTGAGGACGGACCAAGGATTACCTTTTACCAGCTGGTAAAGAACTACATTCAAACAACTGTTAATTAAGCATAAATACACAAAAGCAAAAACCTAAATTAATCTGCAGAAGGTTTTTTCCCCAAATGGTGACATGACAAGTCTGTTTTTTTTTTTTACTTCTTACAGAGCCACTTCCTTCAGTGTGGTCCAGAAAATCCAGACTTCCAGGGAATGGACTGCAAGGTGTTTGAGTCTCCTTACCCTATGACCATGGCCCTGTCTGTGCTGGTCACCATTGAGATGTGCAATGCCCTCAACAGGTGGGTGTTTTGAGCAAGGTGTTTGCTCTTTAGTCACCAGGAACAAACACCCATACTCCAAATCCTTTCTTCAAAGGTGTTGTTAACAAAAGTTTTTTTTTTTTTGCCCTTGTTCCCTCAGTGTGTCAGAGAACCAGTCCCTGCTGCGTATGCCTCCGTGGGAGAACGTGTGGCTGCTGGGAGCCATTTGCCTCTCCATGTCTCTTCACTTTCTGATCCTCTACGTGGAGCCACTACCAGTGAGAAATGTTCCTTATAGACTACGCAGTGTTTCCCAAATCACAGTATCATACTTTTTTTTTTTTTTAAACATACATCTTAACTAAAAGGTTGGGAAAATTCAGCAAATTTGTTCAAGGACCCCAGAACAGTCTATGGGAATGACTCGACTGTTTACCATGAGATGATTCCATTTTAGTGCAGTCAAGCTTGGAGCTAAATTGGTAGTATATGTGACAGAATTGAAAGAGACGCCTGTGGTGTGACTCCTCTCCCGTTTTTCTCCCTCTCAGATCATATTCCAGATCACACCGCTGAATCTGATACAGTGGCTGATGGTGCTCAAGATCTCTTTGCCCGTCATCCTACTGGACGAGTTCCTCAAGTTCGCCGCCAGGAACTACCTGGAGCCTGGTAAAGAGCTGGAGAAGCCTGCCAGCTCCAAATGCTCCCTGTCTGCATGCATGGAGGGCATCTCCTGGCCCTTCGTGGCCGTTTCCCTCCCCTTGGTCCTCTGGATCTACAGCTCCGACACTAACATGGCCGACATGTTCTGGTCTTGACTGACTTGAGCACAACTTTGACTTTTTTTTTTCCCCCTCCACCCACCTCCTCCTCCTCCCGCCCCCCTTTCCTTATCACCACCACATCACTCTTTTCCTCCCTCCTCCTTCTCTGCCCCCCCCCCCCCCCGACCCCCATGTGCATAGGTAGTGTGTGTGTGTGTGAGCACGCGTTTGTAGAGTTTAGTGTGTGCTTGTGCGAGCCCCACCACGTGTGTACGAGAAGGACCAACATTAACACATGAGATGTAACACATAATGTAAAATGTTAACATTGAGAAGTAACCTGTTCTGAGTCGGGAATAGGATCTGTGAATAGACGAGGCTTTAATTGCGAGTGTTAGAAGACCGTCACTCCTGCAGCTGTGGACTTGGTTTTGTTGATTTGAAAGGAAAAAAAAAATACTTTTTTTTGTTAATGTCAATATTGACTTTTTGAGGTTTATATTTTAAATGATTTAGGGAATATCTTTTGTCTTATGTCACTACAGTACCAACAGTAGATTGTTTAGTTTTTTTGCTTCGATTCCCTTGTCATGAAAAAGAAAATTTAAGATATCGGAAAGGTTCTTGTTCTGTACAGAAAATGAACACTATTTTATGCAATTTTTTTTTTTTTTTTTAAACGGCTTTGTAAATTGTTTGACCAGCGTGGCTTAGACATACCGCCTTGATTTCTTTTCTAATGTTTACCATTGTGTCTTCAGTATAAACTCACAAGTGTTTCAAAGAGAGAGGAAGGACGACTTGCGCGTGTGCGTGGCAGGCGAGGACGGGGAAAGGTCTGGGTGCGAACGTCTGAATGCTCCGCTTAAACAAAAACGAAAAGCAAAACTCCGCATGCCCCGTGTGACCAAGCATGGACTGTATATGGTTTTTCTTATTTCTAATTTAATGTATACCCCTCCCCCCGTCATTGTTAAGAGTTTAAATTAACTTCATGGATGTCTCTTTTTTTTCTTTTTTTACTACGATGATTTGAACATAAGCCAGTTTTTCTGCACTAGGCAGAGCACAGCTACCTCAATATGATAAAAGATATTTTTTTTTGCTCATCTCTAGATGCTTTTCCTGAGTGGTCTTGCTAATGTGTAACATCTGAGGTGTGCCCCTATTCGCTCGTGCAGAAAACAAACAACTTAATATTCCTTCAGCCTAACACTTTTAAGAATATATATATATATTGTTTTGCATTGTGTTTTCCTTTTTTGACGTCATTAACTTTATTTGCTCTGGCGACAGAACTGATTGGGAAATGACGCATTGTCAGTTTCCGTCTCCATGTTGATTCAAAGGACAATAATATTAAACGATTTTGAGAAATCAATACCAATACAAGTACTTCAAATGAACTTGGAATGCAAATGAGAAGCCAAATGTTTTCTTTTTTTACTTAAAGGAAAAAAAACAACAAAATACATTCTTGAACCCTTTGAATCAAAGTGTTTTCTGTCTTTATTCGATAACGATTTTAGGTTCCGGTGGTTGTCGACATCATCCACGTTAAGTGTTTTTGTATGTTCATATGATACTTGAATACAAATCATTTCAGACATACGAATGCTCGAGTCTTCTTGGCACAAAAAAGACTGGCAGGAAATAATCACTATACAGTGAAACCGATGTTGTGTGTGTGTGTGTGTGTTTGACTTAACAGGCTTTCTTATCTTTTAGAGGTTGTTTAGTGCTGGGTAACCATACTGTGTGGTTGTGTTTATGTATGTTGGAGCTGAGCCCGTACAGACAACTGCACTAATCCCAAAAATCATTATTATTATTATTATTATTATTATTCTTTTTTTTGTATGGAGTTTTCTAAGTGTGTGGCAAGCCCCCCCGTGTGTGTCTCGTCTATAGCATGTTTGTTTGCGATGAGAAGCCTGGGTGTGTTTGCACTGTGTTTTCCGCGTTAACAACTGTGTGCTTTCTTCCACAATGCCTCCCATTGGCTCCCTGTCACTAGAGTGAGTATCATGTCTTTTTTTTTTTCCTACTCCACAAAATGTCACCTTACTACAACTTAAAATCTAGAAAGGGACAGAGTTGATTCTATTGAGTTGCAATCACCGTGAATGTCACCGTGTGCTGTTCTTTTCACCACTCTGACACTCGCATATTATTCACAAAATGGAAGTGTGCAAATGTAAATAACCGTATATGTACCTGTCTTATACTGATGAAGTGTTTCCTCTCTCCTTTCAGGTTGGCTTTCATAAAACAACTTTACACAATATTTAAAGAGTTGAACTCAAAGGCCGGAGTCCCCCCGAGGCCTCTCGGTGCACACAGTATGTATTCACCGCAACACCACGCACCTCCGACGCCATGATGACCAGCAGTGTGTGTGCGTGTTGTTGTTGCACCAACAATATACAGGACATGTTTTCACAGTCATGAGACCAAACATAATAGAGGTTGTAGAAGTTGTCGAGCTGGAAAACTGTCCCGCCGTTCACCACAACACAAAAACACTTATTACACACTTATACCTCTGTGTGCAGATGCTATATCAATACCACACTGTTCCAGTTTCCAGTTTTGTGTGCAGGGAAGTTTCCCCCCCAAACACCCTCAACATCCCTTCTTGCATGATAAAAAAAAAAATGGTAGTGTTATAGAGACTCTTTAAAAACACAGTCTTAGCTGTACATCCGCGTACAAAAATCATGCATGCAACTCCGCCGCTGTATGTAGGCTTTGCAATTTGTAATGTATAGATTCTAATGTATAATACTCGTACGACTTACAGACGGTTTTATGATAGTTATATCGTAGACATGAGGGGAGATCACTGTTTTTAAACGTAACGGTTTGGGTAATTTGCACAATATTAGACCGTGAGCGTCGACTCACGCTGAACTTGACTGTGCTCTACTTTCCTTCTCTTATCTGATTGTCCTCTTCCCTCCTTCTCCCCCTTTAAGTATCGTAGGCCCATCATCACCGAGCCATTTCCATTTTGAATAACTCCTTTGCAGTGAGGTCGGCAGACTTTGACGCTCATTTGTAATTCTTGCAATACGACAGTGTTTTTTGTTTTTTTCCTTACTGCCTCTGCGTTGTCGTCATTCTGATAATTATTGCTGTTATTCCTTCCGTCATCATTCAGTATATCTTTAATAACTGCTGTAAAACTGTGATCTAATGTGAGGGGGAGGGAGGCCTGTGTCGCACCCCCGTCCCCCCTCAGCAACTCCTGATCGAAGAACAATATTAACCATATGTAAGATAAAAAAAAAATAATAATTAAAAAGACGATCATTATTGATGATTAGTAATGATTGTATACATGCATTACTGCGGTTGTGGTTTCAGGTAAATAAAGTAATATACTATTTGAATTTGAAGTCCTTTTTTTCTTCATGCATGTGGCAACACACGGTCATAAACGGAAGCATAAATACCAGTGCAGTACAGAGTAGTTGTGTCATTTAAGTTCCAACTGTTATCTTTTCATTTTAATCCATTTTCGAACCACATTTAAATAAGACTATACAATAGCACTCATTTAAATGTCCCATATTATGCGAAATCAACTTTTTAATCATCTATGTCCTTATATTTGGGACTATGGAGGCCCTATCAGTCAGCAAAGTGTGAAAAAAGATGACTCACTCATGTTTTTGTGGTGCGATGTTGACTTCCGCGCTCACTGGGACGCCACAATGCGCTAAATTCCTGAAATGGTTGTCTCGCGGAGCTCCGTTTATGTCCATGCGAGAGGGCCGGCGAGGGCAACAGTATCCAAAAACAGGAAGTCTGCGAAAAGTTCTATTCTTGGCTCCACAGTGCAGCACAGAGTTCTACACAAACTTCCAGCCTCAGAGGATTTATCTGTCCAGTGGATACATGTTCTATATGAAGGCAATGTGCCTGCTTGAGCCTGCAAATGATCACTTTTCCAAAATGCTAACTGCTGTTAGCTCCCAGTAGCCTCTGTGGCTGATGTCATTTCCTGTGCCTTAAGTTTCGTTTAACTTTTTTTTTTAAGGTGGACCTAAAGAGATACTACTAAACAGAGCATTCTGGACAGGGCTGTTTTGGCAGAGTGATTGAACTGCTGTGGTGCTTCATCCTTATGTTATTTAGACCAAAGCAAGTCACAGACATGTTCATTATGACACCAGGGAACTAGGTTAACTTGGAGAAACAGGATATAATATGGGACCTTTAATACAAAGCATCAAATGTATATGTACAGTACATACACTGTTCAGTAAACAAACTTAATCCCAGTTTATATCAGAATCATGTTATCATAATCCATCATATGTAAACATTATGCAAAATGCATAATAACCTGTATTTGTTTACACAGTTGCAATCAAATGTGTTGTTGGTTACCATTATAATTAAATAAAAGCCACACACGTTTACCCTCCACTAGGTGGCAGCATTTGCCTGACAGGAAGAGTCACAACTTTCTCAAGTGACGTAGAAAGGAATAATGTTGCCTTTTTAATAATAATAACGGATAATTCTAAATGTATCAAGAACTATCGACACTTGCATAAGCACATAAAATAGTGAATAGAAAGGGTAGCAAGTGTACAATTAATAAAACAAGTGAAGAAATAATCAATAAAACTAGAACCTAAACTAGATTACGTCATAGCCTAGTATCCTGTTCTGTGAAGATTGGAGTTAATATAAATAAACATTGTCAATTTCAAATTAGCAAAATAAGTACATAAATAAATAAAAATCGGTAAGATATATATCAAAATGTGTATCAGTGTTGTAATATTATGTCTTAATTAAGGCTCAGGATAAAGACTGGAATATAAATGATTTTCCTTATTATTTTTATGTTATCCTTCACGGGACAAACACACTATTCCACTGATGTGAATATTTAATAAAAACATGAAAGATGAAAGGAAGTAAAGGTCGTGTGTTTGGTCAGGTGAGGAGCGTCTGTCTCTTTAACCCGCACACACACACACACACTGTCACCGTGGCCCCGCCCACTCCTGCAGCTCCTGTGAACGGCGCTCTCAGCAGCAGCAGCAGCAGCATCTCACTCAGCTGAAGACACACAGAACACACACAATTACCTCACAACAGTGTGTCGTGTGTGTGTGTGGAGAAAAAAAATGGGATAACGAAACGTTGCGATTCGCTCACAAAAAAAACGCGGTGCTACAGCATCGATCCTGTGGAGAAACTCTGATGAGGTCGTCGTTTGTGTTGTGCGCTCTTTTTTTTTTTTTTTTTTTTATCCATTCTCCGTGCTGGTACAAAGGCGCTGGGTCCGGAGCAGCAGCAGCAGCAGCACCTGGGATTAATGTGCGTAAAGAGAGAACCGCAGCCTTCATCAACACCAAGAAACCTTTAAAAGCAACAGAGTGAGTGAAAGCCAGCGAGATTAAAAAACACTTTCTTCTAGATTATATATTTCCACTGCCCTTCACATTCACACCAGCAGTCACAAAGACGAGCAGCTGTCATTGTGTCAAGGCTGAGATTTTTTTTTTTTTGTTTGGATTTCTTCACGTGAAAAGTGCCAAGGATGCATGATGAAAAACGAAATTAGTTCCAGTTTTTTCTTCCTTTTCTTGTGCCGCACATTCCCTGGTGTTCCTGTGACTGAACAGCCGGTTTCTCTTGTTCAGAATGGGATGCATTGTTGCGACTGCGCAACCCAAGACAAGTGTCTGCAATTAGACTGTGTGTTTGTGCACGGATTACCTACAGGCCTGCTGTAAAAAAAGAAAAAAAAAAGAAAGAAAGAAAAAAACCCTGCCACTGCTCTGCAGCTGGAGGTGGACTCTGTTGTTGGATAAAGGATTCTGTGTTGGAAGTGGACTGGAAAGGGGGAACGAGCTGTGCGCCCTTGGCACATCTCTCTCCCTATTCAGGGTCTGTCAGTGAAATAAATAGATCAAGAACAATATGGTGGAGCCTGTTGGATTCATTGAAGCCTGGAAAGCACAGTTCCCCGAGTCCGAACCCCCCAAGATGGAGCTACGGTCAGTAGCCGGCATTGAGCACGAGCTGGAGAAGTGCAAATCGTCCATCAGGCGCCTGGAGCAGGAGGTGAACAAGGAGCGCTTCCGCATGATCTACCTGCAGACCCTCCTGGCCAAAGAGAGGAAGAGCTACGACAAGCAGCGATGGGGCTTCAGGAAGACGCCGCTGAACGAGGGGATGGACCCCGCTGCGACCACACAGGGCGGCGCGGAGTCCCTGTCCCAGCAGCCACACATGCAGGAGACTGGTGGAGTTGGAGTAATAAGTGGTGGAGGTTATGTTGGTGTAAGTGGAGGCATTGTTGATCGGAGGGGCTTTCAGCCTCTTGCAGATGGATCTGGTCGGACCAAACCCAGACCCCCACCTGCCAGAAAGTCGGCATCCCACGGAGACGGCCTGGAGTCTGCGTTTGAGGTGCCGCAGCAAGTGGAGTCCACTTCCTGCGACAACCTGGATGGACTCTCGCCGTCCAAGCAGAGAGGAAGTGGCATCTCCGTCTCTCCTCGCAGGCCCACACTTCCACCCCCAGACAAGGAGCTTCCTTCTGACCCCAAGGACAAACTCGGTATGGGACTCGGCGTGGCCGCTCTGAGATCCAACTTTGAGAGGATCAAACGGGCCAACTCCCACTCCGGTGGTGATGTAGCTAAAGGCCAGGAGAAGCAGCTGCCACCACCTCCACCGCCGCCGTTTTACACCAACATGGAATTCCACCACGAGAGGGGACTGGTCAGGGTCAACGACCGCGACGTCTCGGACAAAATCAGCTCGCTGGGCAGCCAGGCGATGCAGATGGAGCGAAAGAGATCCCTTCATTCCCTCCCAGGTAACCTGGCAACCGTGGCCGGAGAGCTCCGGGCCAGGCCGGTGTACAGAGGACGATCCACTGAGAGCACGTGTGGCTACGATGCAGAGTACGAAGATGGCGAGCCCAATCAGAGACATTCAGGGAGGGCCAACGGTGGAAAACCTCCACCCCCACCGTGGCAGCCCTCTGACTTTCAGGCCTACTCCAGTGTTTACGTCGGTGGGGTGATGATGGGTGAAGGTGGCGGTGGAGATGGCAGAGCTGGCGGTGGAGTCGGTAGTGGAGTCACAATGAGAGACCACGGAGGAGGAGATGACCACCTCCTGACCTGGCCTCGCCGCTCGTACTCCCCTGGTAGCTTTGAGGATGTGGGAGGCGGCGGCGGCTACACGCCGGACTGCAGCTCCAACGAGAACCTGACGTCCAGCGAGGAGGACTTCTCCTCGGGCCAGTCCAGCCACGTCTCGCCCAGCCCCACCACGGCGTTCCGCAGGCCCTTCAGAGAGAAGAGCCGCTCGCCGTCGCAGAACTCCCAAAACTCCCAGCACTCGTTGGACAGCAGCAGCCCGCCAACGCCGCAGTCTCAGAAGCGGCACCACCGGCAGCAGGGAGGCCACGTGGTCATGTCCGAGGCCACTATCGTGAGCGTTCGCAAGACCGGTCAAATCTGGCCACCTGCTGCCCATCACGACCTCTTGCAGCATGGAAGGACATCGCATGACAACAGTTACCATGGAGACCACCTAGGTGAGTTGTGTTTTCTTTAATATTTGGTGAGGGCAAAGTGGAAATGAGAGCGTGTCCGGTTGTGTGTGGGCAACAGAGAATGAGTCGGGATGAGTGTGTAATTTAATCACCCTGGAATTGTTTTTTTGGCGTCTATTCTGTTGCAATTGTAGCCTCTTTCCCCCTAAAACCACAAAGCAACAGAATGTTCAAATGATTAATTCTGTGTGCACGCTAACACACAGGACTAGGGTGTCCTTTGGAAGGCCCTGCGTGGGAGAACGGATGAAAGATCCTCCTCTGCTTATTCCTGGAATGTCAGTTGGGTGGGTGAACAATAAGATGCGGTCAGGTTGAGCTGAAACTTCAGGTCTAGCTCATTCTCAGACGACGACGACTCCTGCTGCTCTCGAGTATGGAATTCCAATCACAGGTGTCCGTCTGTCTTGTCTGCAGCTATTTGCTTGTAAGTCAACACAAGCCCAGTGTACAGACGTCTCTCTCTGAACAGTTATTTGCAGTCTTATCTAACCACTAAACTGTGGCACCTGTAATAGAACGGCAGATAGATGTCCAAGCCTTGGCGCAGAAGACCTGGCCTCGTCCGACTGCCGGACTCAATCACAACAGCAGTGCAGTGTGTTGCTGCGGGAACCACATTAGTATGGGGTTTAGTTTACTGTAAAACTTTCCATTGCGGAAGCCGTGCCACCCTCACAAGAGCGAAAAACCACACACTGCCGTGGCAGTTCAAATATTTCACGTCTTGGCTGTTGTTGTTGTTGTTTTTTTTAGACACATGGCACGTTGTCTAGTAAGATGGAAGTTTGCAGCAGTACTGTACATTTTTTTGAAAAGTGGCGTCACTGTATTGAAACAGATTCAGGACTGGCGTCTCTGCTGGACCAGACGGGCAGGCAGAGTGCTGGCATCATCACACACACACACACACACACACACACCTGCTCTGGTGCCAGGATGAACTGGACAGAGAGGAGAAGGCGGGGGGGGGGGGAAGTCAGATGGTGAAAGTGGAGAGGAGTAGAAAGAGAATTAAAGGATTAGGAGGAGGACGACAGATTAAAAAGTGGCGATTGCTCAGCATCACGGCCGTATCTGCCAATTTCACTCGTCTTTTTCCTACTTTTACTTTTAAAACGCGTCCACGTTATCGCTCACATTTTTTACTACAGACAACGAATCGCTATCGAAGCAGCACACAGACGGAGTGACCTCTGCCTGTGAGACAGACCTGCACAAAGACATGTCTTACTTCCACGGTGTTGTGCTATTATCATTTGTGACTCACTCCTGGAGGTATTGCTACCATCGCTCTGGGTAGCATTACTGTCTGACACCCGATATACCGCACGTTGCCTAAATATCCTGAACAGAGGAGGTCTCGGTGCATCTATAATTCATTTATTTGAATACAACCACTGACACAGCGTTGGCCCTGGAGGGATCCACTAAAATGTTTTTTTTCCAGACAGGATGCTCTGGTCAAAGTGCACCATCATCATCATCATCATCATCATTGTCATCCTCCTCCTCCTCCTGTCTGGAAAACCATCTGTGACATATTTGTGGTGAAACGTGATCGGCGTCTTGTCTTTTAATTACCGTTCCCTCCCCGAACGGCAGGTAATCGGCGTCAACAAATTAGCGCCGTGCTAACATTTGTGCTTCCGACAATGAGTCGGAGCGCGTGTGGCAGACCAAAGCAGGAGCGTGAGAGAGTCCTGTAGCAACGTTGGCTGTGGCTAATTCCCAGCTGCTGTGTTTAGGATTATCACCGCAGTGTCTGTGCTGTCTTTGTTTTATCATCTTTTCCACAACAATGAGCACCGTGGGGAGTTAGGCGAGCCGGAAGAGCAGGGACGGAGGTGGAGGACGGACGGGCGGACGGAGCAGAGGGGGTTAGACAGTGATGCACTTAGTGGGATTATCTGGAATTTTAACACGAGACGTAAAATTGTTGGTTAGACACCCTGCAGCGCGGTGTTGCATTTCAGATCGGGGCAGATGGGTGCGATGATGACAGCGAAGGCGAACGTAACGATGGATGTTGCATAGTTTTTGAAGCCTCGTCTGTGTGTAACGGCTCGTTTTCAAATCAAGCAACTAACGATTTTTCCCTCGATTGAGTGATTGTTTTGTCCATAAACTGACAGAAGATGTTGGAACTTAAGTTTTAATGATTTCTTTGTTACGCGGAGCAAAGAAACCAGAAAATACAGTGAGAAAAAAGTTAAGGCTGCCATTTAATTGTTCTGTTTTTGATTGTTAGGGCTGAATCAGTAGGAAATGGATTTACTAAATAAAGTGTTTTTGATAAAAGAATAAATTTAACAAAAAAGCAGTTGCTCCATCATGACAGCAAACTAAATATCTTTGGTGTTTGGACACAATTAAAGATTTATGGACGTTGTCATTTTGAGGACGGAGAAACGCTAATCAACGTTTTGTGGCATTTTCTGGATGAAACAACGTAAAGGCTGGGTCATTCTTTCCGTGTCCGCGTGCGGTCAGAGTTACGCTAAATGCGTGACTACTTGTGGCGTACGTTTTTGTCCTAATGTGGACAATGTGAGGATGAATGCTAACACTTCAGTTTGAGTTCACGAGTATCTGAAACATTGCATTCGTTTGGTGGCACATTGTTGTTGTTGTTGTTGATGTTGTTCACAAGAGACGATGAAGAAGATGGTAACCATAGAAACTTGCATGAAGTCCACACATGTACGACACATCGCTCGGAGACGACGCATATAAGTGAAATCGTAGATCGACGTTCACCTTTATTTTAGTATAAACAGAAAGGTGGGAATGTATGATAATGGATGGATGTATGTCATCACAATTATTATTATGCTATATTTAAAAGTTGATATCAGTAAAATAATGCTTAAATAAATGATATCATAGTTCTATAAACACGTCATCACTGACTCTAACTGTCCTGTATAAACTCATAACTTGATACAGTTGTTTCTTTCACCCCAACCGGTCGAGGCAGATGGCTGCAAACCACCATGTCTGGTTCTGTCAGAGAGTTTTTCTCTCCCCACTGATGCCTAGTGCTTGCTCATCGTGTGAATCGTTGGGTTTCTCTGCTCTGCATCGTCTATGCCCGGTGTCTTGATATGATGTATGTTGTGATTTGGCGCGATACAAATGGAACGCGATAAGTCCGGCCTTACTGAAATATTGATACTGAAAATAATCATTAATCGCAGCTATAATACATAAAAGTGCTTGTTCTTGCATTACAGTGTGGTCGTATATGTGATAATGTTTCACACCTGCACCATAGGCAATATTTCCTGACTTAAAAACAGAATATGTCAAATGCAGTTGGGTATTTTATTTCTCTTAATCGTTCAGCCGTAGTGTTTGTGTCTAGAGCGTCAGAGAAAGTCTAGTAAAGGACGAGGAGCTAAGAGTGTGTGTTTTTCTTTTTTTTTTGTGGGCGACTGATGATGATGATGATGATGATGATAATGAAGAGTGGGAGGGTGTTGTGAGGAGGAAGGCTGAGGGAGGCAGAGTGCAAGGCAGAGCTGTCGTTTCTCGCTTCATTGGTCAGGGATGCGGGGGCTGCAGAGAGGCACAGATGGGAAGAACTCTCCCGTTGCGTAACAGAAATACACACACACACACACACACACAAAGACACACGTGCTCGATGTTCACTCGATGTGCACCTTGAGGCTGTTTTGCCTTCAGGGAAAGGTGTTGGCGTACGAGTTCCTGTGTTGTAGCTGGAGATGATGTCCAGATTGTTGTTTTTTTTGTGTGCCAGTTGTGTCTAAAGACACCGTGTTTCCTTGCTTTCATCGTGCGTTTTGTTGATCTAATGTAGGAGGAGGTTTCGGGGATCCAAAGTTAACGCGCTGGGCGGAGATTACCAGGACCCCCTTTACAGCGAAAGTGCAAAAAATGAATGAAAGTATAAAATGAAGATTTCTCCCTTGAGTGTCAGTAAATGGGAATGTGGAGACACTTGGCAAGTGGATTCTTCTTGGCTCATTAAATCAAAAAAAAAAGAAAAAGCGAAACAGGTTCGGAGGCAGAAAAACGTCAGCTGCCAACTTTTCACTTTTGATGTAGATTGAAAAAGCACGAGCGCGGCGATGTAACATCGAGTATTTGATCATTCATGCTGAGACGACTGGCGCGCGTCTCTTTTATATCTACCTCTATCTTTCCTGCAAAAAAAAAAAAAAAAAAAACACGCTCTGGAATAGTAAAGACACGTCTCGTAAAATATAAAACATCAAACAAATGTTTTTTCTTTCTTAAAGAGACGGCAGAATTTCACACTGTGGACAGAGGAGGAGTAAAATGAAACCAGCAAATCAATCAAAAACGTTTCTCACACGCAGGCAGTAGAGAAATAACAGTGAATAATAATATTCACTCAGATAAGATGGAGTTTAACCGATAAAAACGCTCGTCCTTTGAGGCTCAGCAGTGTCAACAGTCAAGTTTGGCCTTGGCTCGAGAATCCACCGAACGGAACCACACGCGAGTTTCACCCTCTGAAAGTTTTTAGTGAGATCAGTGAACTGAATAAAGGGAGCTTTCACTCCCCTTATGTAATGACGGGTGGTAACCAAAAAAATGCCATGTCCCTCTCTCTCCAAAAGCTGTTTCCATTGATTTATTTGAATCTAAACAACCCGTGAATACCTGTGGGTTTGCGTCTCGGAGGGCAGCGATGCCAAAGCTGGACGGGGGCCTGTGGGACGCTTCAATGGTTTTATTGTCCACCAGGAAGCCTCCACCTCCCTGTGCCGGGTCCTGTCAGCGGATTTAATTTTAGGCAGGTACAAAGTCCCGCACTCTCCTTCCTTCCTCTCCTCAAGGGATATTTATCTCTGCTTTATTTATAGATTAATGATGTTTCTTTTCTTTTTTTTTTAAATGACCTATTGTTGTAGAGTTTTTTAAAATTGAATCTAGAGTACAAAAGGTAGATGTCATGGATAGACTAAGTTATCAAGATGTAAAAAAAGGTTTTTACAGAGTTGAGATTTACTTGGTATGGAATTCAAATGGTTTTTACCACACACACTTCTACTTAAATAGAGAATAAGTAGATTATTTCAAAACATTTAGTAGTTACCATGAGTTAGAAGCACTCGTAGTTAATATCTAACCCTATAAAATGATGATCAAGAACTCGATACTTAAGCAACTTCAACATATTTTTTTGCCAGAGATTCAAAATGGCATCATATAAAAAAAAAACCTGCTGTCAGCTGTTCTATCGTTATTCTGAGTTGTATTATTAAGCAGCTGTTTGCAGAGCTGCAAATCTGAGACGCGTCTTCCACACCTATAGGAATACTGGTGGACCTGTTTATGGTATATGCACAAAACTGTTGGCAAGTCTTGTCGCGGTCAGCATAACGACACAATGTGCGAACCGATGCTAATCTGGGAAAAAATCCCAGTCTAGATAGTCCTTACACTTCACTCTACCCCTTTTAAAAGAATCTGTACACAGAGCGTCTACAAACGGATGGATGGGTGGAGCTAAAATGTATATGAGCTACGTGTATAACCTTCGTTTCACGCCGCGTAAGCATTTAAAGCTGGTGCAACCCTGTCATTGATCCTTCTTAAAATAAGTTGAAACAAAGACAAAAGTGATTTTACTACTACTTCTACTACACCACTGTATGCTGAACGTCCTTTGTCCTCAAAAATAGTTGAATTTCACCTTGTTGGCAGTGAGTGATTGTGCGGTGAAAGGACGATGAACTTCTCCGATTGATGTCGGTCTGCGTTTTTCAGCGTGTTTATTGGTGAAATTGTGTATTTGTTGCTTCCCGTTTCTAAGGAAATCAGAATTAAGAGTTGAATCGTGGAGATGACGGCCTGTGAGGGAGGGCTCTGAGTCTGCTTCAACCTCTGAGCCTTGTGCGTTGTTGTTGTCGAGTCCTTTGCACCATGTGAATCGGCATCTGTTTCCGTGTGTGTGTGTGTGTGTGTGGAGAGTTGGGTGGGCGAGGATGAAAAAAAAAAGAAAAAAGAAGGATGGGTAAGAACAGCTCACGACACACACTGAGACACATTTTGTCAGGCCTGCGCTGCATGTTTTACAGTAGTCCGGTGTGGCACAATGACCCCTTTTTCACACTGAGGGAAGGAGGGAGAGAGGGAGAGAGGGAGGGACGGACGGACGGACGGACGGAGGAGGGTGACTGTAGCTCTTAAAAAGGCTTGTTCAGTGTGCGCTGCTGAGTGAGTTTGGCAGTGAAAGCCTCTGTTACCTCAGCCGGCACACAGGAGCTGCAGGCTCATAATCAGGCTCTGAGTGGTGGGAATGAGAGGCGAGAAGCATGGGAAGGATAAGAGGAAGGAGGTGAAATAAAGGGAGGGTGAGGGGGGGGGGGGGGGCGCTGCTTTTCTTGCCAGCTGGGTGCTCTCAGCTCAGCCTTTTTCTATGGGCCGGTGCAACCTGCTCGGATCAATTGTGGCGGCACAAAACGGCCCCTTTGTTCCGTTTTTGCTGGGATGAGTTATCGTGGAGGGAGAAAACTTCCTCTCTTGAGAAAGTGAAAAGCCTGCTCTGCTCCTGCGAGGTTTGAGTGGACCTAAGCAGAACTACCTCCTAGGGTTAGGTAGGATAGGGTTGTGTAGGTAGTAGTTATGGTTAAGGTTAGTAAGTCACCAGGAAATAAATACATGTTAATCGGTGCGTTTAAATGCATGTTAGAAGTTCAGTTTTTCTTAATATCATGTAAACACAGAGAGCAGAACTCCAGTCCGACGAGGTGTATACATACAGGAGTAATCGGACTATGAATCGCGTTATGCAGGTGTGTTAGTCCGACTAAGACTAGCTCCGTATTTAGTTTTTGGACTAACATACTTGTATAATGTGATTCATAGTCCGATTACTGCTGCATGCTTAGTCGGACTGGAGTCAGACTTGGCATTCTGCACATGCACCAACATGTCGTTCCTGTGTTTCACCCAGAGGTAGAAGGAGACGACGTAAACTGCTGCGGCGGCAAGAGCCATGTTCAATCTAATTTGTGTCATGATTAACATCAACAACAGCAGGTACGAAACATACAGAACCACAGCACGATCCATTCAATATGCATCAGCTTATAGAGATACAGCGACACCCATGGATACGGCAATAAATCGCATGTAAACTCAGACACCGCAAGTTGTCTTAGTCGGACTATGGCCATAGCCTGATTCAACTGTGCATGTAAACGTACTGGCCTGGGGACAGTCGTAGGCATCAGATAAAGCAGATTGCTTGGTCCTCACTGAACATTGTGGATGGACAGTGCTAATATAATCTCATAAACACTCGCAGCCCTCTAAAGAGTAATAACTCTTCCCCTGCTTCTATTTATTTCCTCTCCTCTTTTTGATTTTGCCCTCGTGCCAAGCATCCAACCACAATATTTCCTCTGGTGACCAACAGCTCTATAACAACAACAAAAAAAAAGAAAAAAAGAAAGAAAACAAATGTGGAAAATATCTCGCATAAATTCTGGTGACTTGTTCCAATCTTTGAACGGCAGCCATCTTGGCTCACCGTAGCACCGTCCTCTGGGTTGGCCACAGTGCACGGAAACTGCGCTAGTTAGCCTTCACCGCTAACCACTCACCACAGGCCTTTTTGGCCTCTGAGTGTAAATACTCGCTGGTGTGTGTGTTTTCTGGTTTTCTATGTATTCTAGGTTAGCTGCACACAGGCCGTTAATCAGTTGGGGAGGAGGAGGTGGAGGAGGAGGTGGAGGAGGAGGAGGATGGAAAGAAAGACCTGGTTTCTGGTTAAGACCACAAGGAAATATGGCGTCCATGAAGATTCATATTAGACCTACACCGCAGTGCTGGTGGCTATTGTTGAGACATTAAAGGGTCGTCACCCACTTTCATCAGTCAGGAAGTATGACACAACTCAAACCACATGACTCGGTGCATCATGGGACACGTAGAATCCAGTGTTTTTGGCTCTTGTGTGCAAATTTGTGCACCATTGCTGTTGTGTTGTGTTGTGTTGACAAAAGCACTTAATGTATTTTATCGAGTATGTATTTTCAGACCATGTCAGGGTCTGAAGGGCAGGGGAAAAATAACCTTGGCAGGTTAGTAGTGCAGAAATGCATTAGCTGTGCAAATATTGAATGAATAAATATTTACACTTAAGACGTGCAAAGCAAGAGAGAGAGAGAGAGAGAGAGACAGTCTCCTGAACAACATGGGTTCAGGCTGCAGTTAAGATTCAGTTTTGTCATTTTTGACACAATACGTCTTGTTGTTTTTTAAAAGTGTTTAATTAAAGTGCAACTTTCATCATGTCAACATCGATGAGCCCTAACTTTAGTCGGGGAATTAGAAACTGGCCGACCATCACATTATTACCATCAGTTTACTAATTACAGCGCCAATGCACGATGTCCTATATATTACACATAGGATTATCGTCATTCACAAGCCTCAGCTGGCATGTTTCAGTATGAGGCCAGCCGTGAGGTCGACTAAGTAAATAATGTGTATGTAAATGTTAGGGAAGTTAAGTTTATTTGATTACATAGCACATGCACTATGATTTCCCACTTAATTTCTCTTCTTTCCCATTTCCCACTTTATTCCCCCGTATCACCTTTTCTCCATCTATGCTTCATCCATCCAGCTGCTTCTGATTTTACTTACCCTGCATCACCTTTGTGTCTTTTTATTTGAGGGTGGATTCTGAGTCTTTTTGTCCATATGTGTGGTTGGACAGCGACAATTAAAAGCTTATAATGTAAAGAAAATTAGATTTTGTTGAGTTTCATATAGTTAACCCAGGCTTACTATCAGTGGTAAGGATTATGGCTCACTTAGGGTTAACCTAGGTGTTTATAGTATTATTCTGTGTCCTTGACTTCCTGAATGTCCTTGATATTTGTTTGTGTTTTGGTTTCAAACAGTAAGAAATAAAGGGTATTTCAAAGGATGAAGCGGCTGTAAACAGCATTTGTGCCTACAAATGAGTATAAATAGTCTTCAGTTGGTGGAAGGTGTTTTTTGTGATAACAGCTGTGTATTGAGCATACTTCAAAATAGAAAAAAATAAGCTCTTATGAACAGCAACGAGCGTCTTTGCGTGGTCCTTAATACTACAATAGTTCTCGAAGCGGAAGCAGAGAAGGCTCATTGTGTGCTCACAATTGCTCATGGGCACAGATTCTGGGCAATCGTCCACCAAAGACATTGATGGTTCAAACATTTTCACTGTTAAATACTCAGGAGCTCGTAGTGCGGAGCTTTAACTGTGGGTACTACCTCGTTTTTTTTTTTTTCATCTGCTAGAGGAGAAGCACGGGGGTTGATCAGTGAGCTCCTGCTGGGACAGAAAAGCGCCTGCAGTCATTTCCACGTTGAAGCCGAAAGGCTGCAGAAGGGAGAGAGAGGATGCACTTCAGACCTTATTAGTTTTTAGAAGCTGTGAAAGAAAAGCCACAGGATGAGACACCTTGTCCTTTTTCCCCTCTGCCACACAGCACTCACATGCCCGGACCGACTTATCTCTTGACTCTCTCATAAATAAATGCGCTTGGATACCAATAATATCACGATGTGACGATTCTCTGATATAGTGATAGCAGGATTTCTCTATTTATTTACAACACAGATAACAAAGTGCAGAAAGTTTATGTTTTGAATGTGTCTATTAACATAGATTACTCCGCCATTATTCCGCTGTAAACGTCTCTTTTTCAGCCAGGTAATTTCCACCCAAGGTTCTCTTAAGCACCCTGGTGTATCAATGATCGTATTGCACGAGTGAGACTTAGACTTAAACAGGACGGGAGGAAGGACGATGATAAATCACTGAACCGCGCTTTTGTTCTACCCCTAATTTTATCAAATGTATGGAATCAGCGTGATCTTGGGGTTTTGACTGACTTAAAAGAAATACATTTGGACTAAAACTTAAAATCTGTACGAAGAACCTGAAATGAGATGAATATGTAGAATATATTCATAAACTATATTCATATATATATATATACACATATATATATATACACACATATATGTGTATATATGTATATACGCGTGGATGTATATACATATATGTATATACATATATCTATACACATATTTGTATATTTGTATGTATATATGTATACACATATATGTGTATATATGTATACACATATATACAAGCATATATGTGTTTATATACATATATGCGTGTATATATGTATATATATATACATATATGTGTATATATGCACGTGGATGTATATACATATATGTTTGTATATATATGGGTGTATATATATGTGTGTGTATATATATATATATATACGTATATATAGATACGTATATATATATATATATATATGTATATAATGTTTTTTAAGTATGTCTAACACAATCTGATGAAATTCCAATGTTTATTTACATTACAATTGTTTCATGAAAAAGATTACATACTATACGATAATGATGGAAAGCCTTCAGGTGTTTTTATCAACCTGCACGCACGCACACACACACACGCACACACGCACACACAAAACAAAGAACTATTTACAGCCAGACAATCCTCCTTCTACCATAACCTTCTGCCTCCTTTGGGCCCATTACCTCCTCTCTCTTTCTCTCCCTCCATCTCTCACCTTCCTCCAGGCTCTTTGTTATTGGACTCTGTTTGCACTGGGCAGCTGGATGCTTTGCTCCATAAATGGTACATGGTTCAGGGCTGTCCAGGCTGTTCCAGGTGGAGGTGTGTGTGTGTGTGTGTTTGTGTGTGTGTAGCGTGCAGGTGATAGGTGAAGCTTTGCTATGAAAACACTGTCAAACCCGTGAGTAAATTGGCTGAGGACTGATCAGAGCATGCTGTCTGCTATTTCACTCCAGAGTGGAGGAGAAAGAATGTCTGCGACCCAACTTCATTTAGAGAAGCTGAATTTGTTGTGTCCGAACAAACAAAAACAAAAAAAAAATCACCTCGCCATATGCTTTCTCTGACTCCAGCTCCTTTTTATTGGCTGTTGTTTGTTGAGCCGCTTGTTGCAGAGGGACTGGATAACTGAAGGCTCCAGGGGAATATCAGATTTCATGTTGCGAGCTCCTCTCTCTCCCTCTGTCTTTTCCCTCAATGCCCTTCGGTAACATCCCTCCTTCTGTGATATCTCTTTTATGTCACTTAATATCCTTTCCTCTATCCCCCTGACCCTCTCTCTCTCTCTTCCTCCATCTCTTCCTGCTTCTTTCACTCAGCCCTGTTCAGCCTGGAGCTCACCGCACAAAATAAAGGGGCTGATTTTTTAAGCCCAATTTGCCCATGACAACTGATTTCCAAGTTCATTGAGAAATGTCTGGAAGAAAAAAGAAAAAAAAACCCATATCAGACACATCACCAGACGGAAGTCTCTCTCCGTTATCTTCAGGATTTTAATTTGCTGCCTCTCGGCTCAGACGCAATCATGATTATTTCGAATGTGCTCCAGTTTAAAAGGGACGAAGAATCAGAATGTGAGGTTTTATAGAAACGTGAATGGGAAACTGCACAAGTCTGGGGTCTTTTCACACTCAGTCAGAATTTTAAAAGCCTTTTGTCCCCGGCTGCATTGTCCCTTTTTTCCGTCTTTCTGTTTCAGTCCATTGTTACCCCTCTTTCCGTCTGACAGGCGGCAGAATCCAAGCCAGCCGCTCTCGGCCCGATTATCCTCCTACGAATGTTCCCCGGGAGCAGAAGAAGGAGGCGAGGAATAAAACTCTCTAGCGTTTTCCCCAACCTGTAGCCTGTGGGCAAGCACTTCTTTTAAGTGAGAATTAATACAGTAACTTTAACATGTAGCCAACGCTCGAGGCAACGTAACAACCACTCTCGTGTTGTGCAATTTTCTGTTTGTCTAAATGGGAGGGTCATGTTTGCCAAGGGCGGCCTCACAATTCGTCAAAAAAAGTGAGTTCAGGGTTCTAGCTAGCGCATGGTAGCAAAACTGGCCGATACGCCATCATGCGCTAGCTAGAACCCTGTAATGGTATTTTGACTGTATTTATATTTAGGCCACGAAACTCACAACATTAGCAGGACAGTAACATCTCTCACCAAAAGTTTTCCCCCACGAGCGAGCCGAACAAAGGCGCCCCCAATGTCAATCATAGCATAGCAAGTTCCAAGAACTAATCATGACGTTAGCATACTTAGCGATAGCGATAATTGGACTGCCGTCAATTGCTCACGTTTTCCCATTTTCAAAAGCTACAACCATGTGTATATATATATAGATAGATAGATATATAGAAATATTTTTTCGACCCAAACACGGTTACTGTGTGCCGAATGTCATTTCCGGGGCCAATTTTTCTGGCCAATCACAACACAGTCTGTCTTCTCAGGCGAGATTTATGTCTGAAATAGCGCGGCTGACAAAAAGTACAGAGTTCTATCGGCTCGTTTCCAGCAACTAGGAGGTTTTTGACCATAAAAACAAGTTCATATATGTAAGTAGACCTCCATAACTAACATATATGTGCAACAGGACCACTCTTATGTGAGCTTTAACGTTTACTTTTCTGAATACATGCATCTGTGTTAAAGGTCGGTGACGTGCAGGTCAACAGGAAACTGATTCAATAACACTAAGTTATAGAGAGAAACAGCGCCACCTATGGAGGCCGCAAGCTTGATGAAAGTGTGCATGTAAACGTAGCAAGTGTGTGAACGTACAGTAGGTGGGAGAGAACATGAAGTGCTGCTTTTATTGTAGGATTTGCTTCTTCATCTGCTTCTTTCGCTCACTCTTTAACCGTTTCAGTTTTTTTTATTCCCCCTCCTCTCTTGTCTTCTTCCATTGTTCCACTTTCACGCTTCTGCCTGTGTCACTGTCGTCGCAGCTCTCTCTTTTGGCCCACTTTAATAGACCTATAAATGGCAGCGCTTTGCTCAGGGCAAAGTGGTGTGATTGGCTTGAAGTGACAACCCAAGAAGTATTTTCTCTCGTCACATCTGTGAAAAACGGTATACAGTATCCTGCCTTGTTGCATCTCCCTCTCTCTGTGTTTGTGTGTGTGTGTGTGTAAGCCCGAGGAAACTTTCATCCTCATTTGAATAATATAGGCATTTCCACGCAGTCTAATTACCTCTTTGTTCTGTAACGCCTCTGTTATACATCACTTTTTCCTGCTGTGTCGCAGCCGCGGCCATGAATACACAAAAATGCAAAATATGGACATTTGGAAAACAAGCTGACCGTCTCATACACACGCAGAGCTGTGTGCGCATGCACTCCGAGTGACCGTTAAAAGGGCAAGTTTGCACGTGTGCATGCACCACTCTGCCTAATCCCTTTCTCTGTCGTCCATTATTGATGTCGCCTGCAGCCCACTTGTTGCCAAAAACTCGAGCCCTGACTCTCGTGACACGGGGCTTCATATTTCGACTCTCATCGTATACTATAGGCTCATAGTGTCTACAAAGCCATACATGCGTGCGTAGAAACACACACTCTAATGTAATGGCTAAACCTGTATCAGTATAGATCAACGGTATCATGGTGTATGGATGTAGTAAGCTGAGAAATGCTGACCTTTTACCCCCAGGGCTCCTCAGCGGGACAATGTGGTCTCAACCTGTGATAGTAACATGTTCAGACTATTGTCACCATCGCTTATCTTTCAAAAAAAATTGATTTACAATTAGTTTGAACCCATAGTGATATGTGTAGATTATTTACCTGACAATCTATCCTATAGATATTTCGTTTTAAATGTTTATCATATGGAAAAAATAGTTATTTGCTCCAATAATTCTCTTAATTCAGAGTTTATAGGTGATTTAAAGTCAACATGTGTTGCCGGTGGCTTTTTCATAACTAAAACTGTTGTTTCTCCTCAGTTTAATTCTGAAAAAACTCATTTATAACTCTATTGATTGCAAGGTTTTTTCAGTCTGCATTTCTAGCTAAATTATTCCAAAGGCTTGTATCGCACAAAAGACAAAATTGAAATGAAATCAAACATACAGTTTGTTTTAAAATGATAAAAATAAGTTCCTCTGTTTCTTCGGCAACACACACTATCATAACAGGTGATGGCATGTTTACCACGTAAACAGGAGATCCTGTTCCTCCACTATGAACTCTGTCTTTGATTAAATGTGACACACTGCCTTTTAAACCACTATATGAATGTGCTTTATTTACATTTTACATTTTGCCTTCATCAGGGTAACTCAGAGCTGCTGCTTTGTGTCCATTCTCAGGCAGAAACAATGATTCACTTAACTGAGTATTATTATTATTTACTCTTTTGATTAGGTATTGTTTTCTGATTTAACTCTTAAAGGTGCATTATGTAATAAATCTAAAGCAACTGGCCATAAAATCCTCCTAATATGTCACAGAGACTCAGGAATAATGTTCATATAACAAACAACAACAGTACAGCCAAAATATTTGCATTAAAAAAAATCTTTTGCAGACTGCAAATCATGTTTATGTTTTGAAATCATGTTTTTGGCATGTGGCGCCACCTACCGCCGTCTACCAATCATTGCAGTCAGTAGAGTCTCAGCTGCCGAGCAACCACGGGTTGCCAGTTACGTCAGAAAACGAAAACCTAAAAGACCTTGGTATTTTGAATTTGAACGTAGTAACCGTTTTTGGCCACATTCTTACATATGGCACCTTTAAATGTCTTCTGGTTTATTTGCACCATATAACAAATAAATCATGAAAACTTGTCTGTTTTCAGTCTTACATCCAAAAATCTAGAAAGATAAGCTTTTTTTGTGACATCAAAATTCAGAGGTGACACCAAAAATATGACAAAAAGTGTTGTTATTAAATATCCCAGATACTTGTGCTACTTTTATTGTGAAAAGGCCATAGCAGCAGACGAAGACGAAGATGACGAGCGTACATAGCAGCGTCAACTGCAGTCACGTGGCTCCGTCTGTCAGATGTGATTTGGTTCAGTCACTTTTCACGCGAAACAGAAGCAAATCTATGATTGACTCTAAGCAGGGGAGAAATCTGTTTTGCCTCTGGACAGAGTGGGCAAGAAACGAAGCCAATGTAATTTGATATATTGCGGTAGTGCTTGAGTCATTTAACCCTTTTTAGAGCGTCTACATCAAAGCCCTATGTCCCCCCCATCACTGAGAAGTTTCTGTTTGGACACATGGAAAGATTAAATGTCCTCGGAGGATAAGTTTCTGATTCTCAGGCTGTTGTCCGTGCTTTTTAGACAGGAGGGGGGGGAAAAAGAGAGAAAAGAATCTATAAATGGGACGGTAACGTCTGAAGGAGCAGCACAGTCACCCGTTTAAATGTCCACAGAGGCTCGAAGAGGAGCCGCAGTGCTGTGTGACTAATGATTGACACGGGGATTTTTCCCGCCCCCCCCCTCCATCTCTGCAGCGGATTACATCATGGTCAGCGGACATGGTGTGAAAAGGAATCCCTTTGGCTTAACACACATGCACATACGCAAAAATACAGAAAACATCACACCCAGTAGTATTTACACCAGACACACACTTCTCCTCCTGCTGTTGACCTTGTCACGGGATCTTGCTTTAACAAAAAAAAAAAAAAAAAAAGGAGCTCTTTTTTAGTTTTGTTCTTTGTCTTTAAACAACACACACATGTGGAAAGTCTGCTTTTGTTTGAGAGCGTATTCTTCTCACGGTGTTATTGTGCATATTTTTCCACGGTGGAATTCTTCTCCCTGTGTTTCTGGTGTGGTGTTTTTTTTTTTTTGCCGATTTTGCCTTCAGGTTGAAAATAAACAACAAGGAAGACCTGAGTCTGTGCTCTCTGCCGGAGAAGAGCGGAATAATTTTAGCACTTTTTTTTGCCATGCTGAGAGATTTTCATTTAATCTATTGATTGCTCAGATTAATCCATGGAGAGGGCACCCCATTAGTGGATGTTATAAATATTCAGAAGATGATCGCTGAATCCTTGTCTGAGGGATATGACGATATCCTGTATCTAGGCGGCCGTGATGCATGTTGGTGACCAAGACCTGGCTGATATGGATTTTCGGTTTGCTGATGCTGATACTGATACGAGGGTGCAAAGAAATACAGATGGCTACTACTGCAATGATGTTATTCATAGAATGCACACAGTTCTACCTTTATCTTTATTATTAAGTAGGAAAAAGCCCTCAAACCGCCACCAATATCCCTGTCTCACATGGTTAGCAATTGGTTTTAAAGAAAATCCAAAATTAATCCAAATCCAGAGCACCGGCATTGGCCCATAACCTTTATTCTTATATATAATCGACATATAATCAAAATATGTCCTCTGTCACAGACAAACATGACACTACTTTAAAAAAAAACAAGTAATTCAGTCAGGGAAATCACATTTTTACATGTAAATTGTAAATATAACTGCACTAGGACTGAAACTAATATTGTTTTCATAATCACTTAATCTCCTGATTGCTTGTTTGATCTGTAACATGTCAGAAAATATTGAAACACTTACCAAAATATTTTCTTAAATGTCTTGTTTTGTCCACAAACCAAAATGATTGTTTGTATATGTTGATTACTTTGTTACATGGAGCATAGAAACCAGAAAATATTCACTCTGTAGCCGAAAATCATAAGAGCATTTTGCTTTTTTTACCCCCTCATTCTTTATTCTGTAAAGTAAAAGTTTCAACATCAATGCTAATACAAAAATGTTCATCAATCATCTGATAAATGAGTCATTGTCTAGTGCTGACTAGAGACTACACAGTTTTGATATGCAGCTACAGAAGGTTCTGTTGCTGAAACACGTTTAGTTTTCTTGTGTTATTTGAAAATGCATTTTGTCAAAAGAGCGGAACATTTTCTTCTTTCTTGGCTTCCTTGGTGTAGGAGTACAGTAGTATCTTGATAGTACGATGTCGAGTAAAGAGACGATGAAGAAAGAAACATACTTGTGTACGCCTGTGTTCTACACTGACAATTGTTGTGGAAATTCTCTGCTGCTGGTCAAGAATGAGATGGAGAACTTCTGCTGGCCGACAAGGTTTTATTTTCTTCGCAAAGAAAAGGTCAATCTACACACGAGTGATCCGAGCTCGAGAAAGAGCCAGAGCATAGTGAGCCCCTCCACGTTTATACCCGAGCAACTCCCCATTTTGCATTCTTCCAATAGACAAAGGAGTCTGCTTTTCCAGGCCGTGTTTTCACACCTCGTTGTCTGTTGCAGGTTTCGGGGAGCTGACTCCCTGCAGATGTTGTAGGAAGCTGCAAGTTCAGTCTAGACATCCTACATTACACAATATACAGCACACAATACACAAAAGGACACGGTATTCTGTGTTGCTCAGGTATAGGGTGATGTGCAGTTGTAGCTCTGAGACAAAGAAATTTAATTTACGTTTGAATTAACCTGGCCAAGTTCAGCGAAAAACAAAACACAACACAGCACAGACAGAATCAGATACACCTCTGTCAAGCACATCTCCCCTTCAAGGCCCCTGCTGTTCCTCTGAGGCCAACAGATGTGTTAGTTTTATTGAAGTATGTGTGTAAAGTGTGTGTTTTTTTGGGCCAGAACTTGTGTGAGAATGTGTGAAAAGTGAGCGTGCGCATGTTTTTGAGTGTCCAGAAAGCTGCACACAGATGTGCTGGATTCACTGCTGAGGCGTTTCCCCCCTCCCTGCAGAAAACAGAAGCCTCGTGACTGATAATTGAAGATAATTGACGATGACTGTCGTAACTGAGGTTATGTAATTAAAAGTGCAGGACACTGTGTGGTTCCCTGTCTTGTCCTGGAGAGCCAAACAGGTAACAAAGGGAAGTTTAGTGTTATAGCAGCTGTAATGTGTCACGAGAGGGATTTAAATCAAATCCTTCACGTTTGACTGGATCGCTCAAAATAAAGTCTGCAGACTGTGGATGACTGTTTAGTTTCCACCCACTCCTCCCTCAACCCATTTTTAAACCGAGAGAAAATGAATAAATTAGATTTTCAAACACATTCTTTGGAAATATAAACAAGGTTTCAGCCAACGGACCGTCCAAACACACGCCGTCCACTGTGATGCTGCACTTTCAGCCGCTGCAGCCCAGCAAGGGAATTTAGGGACCGATTTCTTTTACAGGTCTTGTGTTTTTCCCGGGGGAAATATCATTACTGAAAAATCTGGCTTTATTAAGTTCTTTAAATGGCAAAGATACATCACAGACGGTGTGATTCGGTTTGGCCCACAAAATCACATCATGTAACCGCTAACTTTTAGAAAGTTATGAGGAAAGTTTTCAGGAAATAATGTGGAAAATATGGAGCTCACGAAATAACATTGACATTTTAAAATACCCCATATATCACAAGAGAGACCTTGGAGGAGAGAATCTGTTAACGTCCAATCATGGTTTCCCTATTGCTTTACGTTTATATTACTTTTATCTGATGTCAGCACTAATTTGTGCAGAATTTTTAAATGTACGTTAATGCAATTTAAATTGCAATTTAAAACAATCTCAAAGGCTGCAAATAAATCGTTATTTTTGTTTGTTTTATGTTCACTGTACAATGTCAGAGTAAATATTAACCTGAAGCTTGAATTTAAATTATATCACAAAACAAAGTGCATTTTCTGGGCACAATTTCTGTCAATTTTTAAGTGGTTATACGGAAATCCTGCCCCTTTTGTTGTAAAATATACGCCATATACTTGCGTATCACGTAGACTACACCAATGTGTTCATCTAGGGCCGCAACGAATGACTATTAGTACAAAAGTACTAAAATCCACAGCCTAGAAGAGCATCAGGCTGTTTGTGAACGCAGCTTGGCCTGGTTAGGGTTAGGGTTGAATGTGTCTTACTTCAGGTTGTTCACCATAGATGACAATTATCGACGGGAATTAATTTGTCCGCGATTTATTTTGTCCTCCAACAAGGTGAACAAGTACATCCATGCTGGGAAAACACACGTGCGAAAACAGCCTGGCCACGTCTTGAAACAAGGTTAAAGCTGAAGTGGCACGTTTCCAGAAACACTGTGAGAGAATTACATCCCTCCTCTATCGACTTGAGTGTTCATCATAGATCCTAAATCTCTTTCTTGCCGTGACCGCGCCTTTGTGTGTGTGTGTGTGTGTGTGTTAGAGTCCGTGAGATGATTTGTGGGTGAAATCTTCACAGAACGTCTTGTGAAATGCAGTGTGTTGTAAAAAAAAAAAAAAAATGGCCTGAAGTTTAGAGGATACACGAGAGTAATTACAGTGTAGATGATGTTTTATGTCGTGTTAATGTACTGCCATTTTTGGCTGAAATACAAAGCACAATTTAAGAGTCACAGGCTTGTAATGGACAATAATTCATGCACTTTTTTTCCCCTAACTGCGTGCTCGTCTGTGTTTATTCTTTTATATTTCTTGCTGTCACTGTGCTTCAAAATTCATGTCCCAGTTGAGCCTCTTATGTAAGTGAATTAGCTGGCAGTGTAGCGTTTCATTTTTCATGTGCGCGCGTTGGTGATCGCAGACGGAGCTGGCTTATGTCACTGCTCTCCGGCAGACGAGGAAGATTTAAAACGGTGAACTTAAATGCAGATGATTCTGCAGTAAATCCTTTCTTCACTTCTAAATCTTTAAAATAACATATATTAAAAAAAAGGAACTTTCCACCCTGTGTGGTGTGTGTTTCAAATAACACACACCACCATGTTCTTCTTACCTCATAATGATGCTGTGTGTGCCATTGCACCTCCACTCTATAGTCGCTCCGAGAGCCATACTATCATTCCAGCAGGTTAATTCACTGTAATTCAGCTCTGTGTGTGTGTGTGTGTGTGCAGACATGAGAAGACATGTTAAACGTCTGAACGTCTAAAGGACAAAAGTCTTAAAGTAGCACTTGCCTGGATGTCATTCTAATCCATCACAGGAGGTTTTAGTGCCCATGTTCGGGTGGGAAGTGTTTTCCCTGTCAGTTGGATAGATTGATATTGAAGGTTGGCCATTTTCTCTCACCATTTTTTTTGTTTTGTTTCGTTCCAAGGCCAGACCAGTGGTGGAAAAGGAGCTATCTGCCAGTAAAATCCATTATCTCATCCCCTTCACTCTCTGAAAACTAAAAAAAGTGCCATCTCATAACGCAGCAAGAAGCAAACCTGAGTGGAGGGAGGGAGGGAATATTGGGATGGGGTAATCTTTCCTATAAATGTCTTTGACTGATGTCGATTGGATGACTATGGCTGTGTTAATGGATGTTGTTTATGTTTGTTACATATGTAAATATTTTTAAAGATCAGTTATCTTCCCCACCCATGTTGACGTTGTGATCGGTCAGCTGGGAATTCTTACCCGATTGAGCTGCATGATCCTGAGAAACGCGTTGTTTACGCAGGAACGAATCAAGGTAAAATCACATCAGAATGTGGTTATTTTATATTTCCATGCTGTTTGAAAATAAAGAAATATGTCAGTTGGTAGTAGGGATGCACGATATTGGACTTGTTGCCAATATATATATATATATATATATATATATATATATATATATATATATATATATATATATATATATATACCAGGAGCGCTTGGGCAAAGGTCATTTAGTCTCTTATACGGTGTGCCGATAATATAATGTATCACTTGTTAGTAGTGATTTTATACAACATTATAATATTACATTGTGAGAGTTAATCAAACCACAGCTACAGCACAACAATAGCGTTTGCATTTGTGGCTCAATATTTATTTTTGAGCATTATTTGTTTTTGTTTTTTTTGCGATTAAAAAAAAAAAGAAATATGTTGCTCATTAGGCGTTTGTTGTAGTGCAGATAACTATAACAATAATGTTTTGACACTTTTCTGCTGTAAACAGTGACCGTGACTAATAAACAACACGATGAGAACAGCAATAGTGCAAAAAAAATCAAGGCAGGGGAAAAAAAACAAAACAATAAGTTTTAAAGCTATAGGAGCTCCATAGAGCTGAGTCAGGGGAAAACTGGCCGGATTTGTCACCGAAAGAAACTCTTTTCATATAGTGTCTGACAAAATTAAAGGAAAATGTATTGTTTTTTATAAAGCTGTAGGTTGACAATCCCTGTGAGAGACTGACAACTTGTATGGGATGAGTCTTTCCTCTTACCATGTCCTCGGCTAAGGCTCCAGGACGTATGAGTGGATAGTTTTTTCCACAGTATAGATTCTCTGTCTCTGCAGTTATTTCAGGAGGCTACATCCTATGTCCAGTTTTGTTTTGGTCTCAGGGACCATGTGTGTGAAATTAAAGTGGTTTTTTTTGGAAAGCTTTATGAGTCTGGTGGTGAGTCAAAGTTAGCGTGATGACCCACAACTGGAGCGGTCTACGATTACAGGAATAAAAATACTACGCTCACCGCTACTTTAGCCGCTGCTTTGGCCAAAAGTCAAAAAGTTTGCTTTAAGAAGGGTTTAATGTAAAAATTACAGCTTAGTTTGACACCATTTTGAAGACTTTTAATGGAGGTAAAAGCTTAGCTAGCTAGCAACAACAAAGCTAACACTTGTGTGTGGTCAGCGCTATTTAGCGCTATTTGCAAGGGATTAGTTTTACGTGGTGAGGTGGAGTAATATAGTTTTACCACAGATAAGAAATCTCAGTAAAACTACCATAATTGGGGGGTCGTACCTATGTTCCCCGGGTCCTATGTTCCCCGATCGGGGAGCATCGGACCTTTTTTTAAAAAAGGGTCCTATGTTCCCCACTTTGTGGAAGCCTGGGTGTGGAGCTCCAGGGTAAAGGGTTAGGGTAAAGGTTAGGGTAAGGGTAAGGGTAAGGGTTAGGGTTAGGGTAAGGGTAAGGGTTAGGGTCCTATGTTCCCCGGGTCCTTTTGGGTGAAAAGCAGGGAACATAGAACCCTTTTTTAGAGAAAGGGTCCCATGTTCCCCGGTCACATACAAAGCGGGGAACATAGGACCCGGGGAACATAGATACGGTCCCATAATGGGGTAGGGGGAAATTGGGGTAAATCGCTCAGTCTGTCCCCAGGAGCCCTTTACTGGGTCCAGTCCCAGAGCCACTGTTACAACCAGTTTTGTGCACTCCCACAGCGGGTGACCCCCCCGGACAAGGCACATGTTCTGTCACCAGACCCAGTATCCCAGGGCGCTGACAAGGGCCCCGACATAGGCGGACAAGTGCACCCGGTGATCCCCCTACACTACAATGCTTCTTGATATTACAAGTGAAGACACACATATACAAACAAAGCACCTTTATTCATGCTTTAAAATCCATGGAATACTACTTGTAAACAGTATATGACATTATATTTACTGCTGGTCTATTTGCAAGGGATAAGTCTTACCTAGAGTAATTGTTCCAGATCCTTTTACCCCTATAAAAGACGGTAAAAGTCACATTCAGACGGGGGCTAAAATCTCTGAGAAGCTCAATTTCTTTACCACACCTCCTCATGTAAAACTAATCTCGTCCAAATAGGGCTTTTGTCCATAAGTGTGGTGGTTTTTTTATATGGGTGTTTATTGGTGGCTGAGGCCAGACGACAGCAGAACTGCTACTGCTAATGCTTCAAAGTCAGACGTAAGCAGAATTTCTATATTCCGACACTGATGTCACAGTGACTGCATGTGTTGGGTGGAATATGTGACTGAGGGGACAGCACGGGTGGGACATCACTTACTCTGAGTGTGTGTTTTTGTGTATTTGCATGACATCATCCGTGGTTCACAAGTCTATTTTCAATATGGCCGTGTCATTTCAAGGCGTGGACGTCAGCTGAGTCGGAGGAAAAGATAGGAAAAACAGATTTTTAAAGCGAACCCCCTTCGGATGAGTCATGAAGTGAGGAGCCATAAAAGGCCCGCAGCCCTGAGTGTGCGGCCGCCACAAGAACAAGTGCTGTGATGTATTTTCAGACTGGGTCACACGACGTGAGCGGAGTTAATTTTGCTCCGAAAACCTCTTAAAGCATATTTAACGCATGTGGTCTCTGCCTGCTGCTGAAATGAAACGAGCCTGGGTCCCATATGGTTGTTGAAGAAACAATCTGGATAATGCAGGTACTAATTTGAACCTTAGTCACATCTGTTGGAGCGGTGGTGGCTCTTTTGATATTACACTTGACAGTAATTTAAATTCTGACATGTCCCCTTTGAAGTTACAAGGGCTTTAGTGTCATTTTCTCCGAGAGAAGTTGCAGTAGCATTTTCAAATATCATACAAAAGCGGAGTGGAACGGTACATATTAGTTTGTGTTTCCATTAAGAATAGTACCAAAATAACTAGCCCCAACCCCCTAAAATTTTCAGTACCCTTCTGTTGGAGTACCAGAGTAAAATGGTGTGGTCCAGTAGGAGACGTAACTATGTTTAACGGAAACGTAACTTTCTTTCGACCTGTGTTCGTTCAACGACCGCAGTCTATATTCATAAGCAAACTTGACATCTTTTAGAGACAAACGAGCTGCTGGATGTCCTCCTTTGTTGTCTGATGTGTCGTGTTCAATGTCTTTGTTAGTTGTCGTCAAAATGGTATGTCGTCACGCTACATATCCCGCCTACCAAGTGAAGGTAGTGTTCTCAGTCGAAACGCAAGCCTGACCCAAGGCTTTACCGTTCTAAACCGTGCCTTACTGTACCATGATGGAACCACGGCTAAACTCGGTACACAAATAAACACAAGGAATATTCTATACAAAGGGCAAACAACTACAATTTGGTAATTTAATTGCCACAACAAGTTTTTGGTCTAATTGGAACAACTGCATGGTGTGAAATTCAACTGTTTATACTGTTTATATGATGTACATTTGTGTTCATAAGGACTTCTGATACAGAGCTGTAACATGTGGACACAGAGACCATTTTTATCTGAAAGAAATGCCGTGTTTAAATTGAAATGTATGGATGTAGCCGTAGCCCTACAATTAACCTCACCTCAATCTCGTGTCGGACTTGTGGGAGGACGCTGCCCACACCGAGGAAACGACCCACGCAGACGTGGAGAAAAACATAAACCATTGCGTCTTTATCTTGCTTTACCTTGAGATTAAACTGTGATTTCTAAGAGTTAGTGGGTTAGGAGGAGATAATAACGCCGTGTACTTGATGTATCGCTGTTTTTAAAAACAGTCTGACAGCAACAGGGTTATCAAAGAGGTGACAAAGCCATACATTGTACAGATACACTGTGTGTGTGTGTGTGTGTTTGATAAAAGAGGAATTTGTGGACCTCAGACAGTTGTGTCAGACTCCTTGATATCGCTGTGAGACCTCTGCGCCGTGTTATTGATGACTTGACGATTAGAGACTGACCCACCTGGAGAAGGTGCTCACACCGTGGCCTCGCCGGTTTATTATTTCTCCATACAATCCATGCAATACCTCTTTTTCTTTTTTCTTTTTTGTTCTCACGGGGTAACACAGCCCTCAGGTTACTCTCAGGTTGCGCAGATATAATGTAAAATGTCGCTGAGGAGGCAGAAAGTGAACCAGACTGGAATCGGCTGAAAGGACTGTGAGAAACAAAAGTACATGATGACAAAGGGGTTTTTATTCGCTTCTCACCGTTAGCTTTGATTTCTACTTTGTGGCAGTGTGTTATATTATAAAGCTGCTATATTATGTCAAGCAAGCATACACCTTTTAGATTACTTTTACTACTAGTTTAGATTTAAGATAAGTGAATTCATAACAATTGCCCTTACAAATTTGCACTTGCAGACATGATTTAAATGAATGTTAAACATGAACAAATTCACAATTAGTCAGACTGTTTTAAAGTTTAACCTAAACGTAACAACTTGTTTAATGTCCATGAATGATCACGATAGGACTTAATTAAAGATATATCCCCATTAAATCAAAGGGGGTATCATATTTTACGATAAATATTTAATGAATAACTCGGTGGGCAGACCACGGCCAAGTGGAAAGGGAACTTGGCTTGTGAGCGGAGGGTTGCCAGTTCAAGTTTCCACCAGGTCAAAGGGGCCGAATTTACCCCTGAGCAAGGTACCCAATCCTCATTGTTAATAAGACGCTCTGAAATCTCAGCTAAATCAAGTGTGCGGAGGGAGAAGCTGGAGCAACAACAAAAGAAAGTGAATCAATAAGTCAGTGATCTGGATATCTTTGTAATATAAATGTCTCTCTGGGTTTTTTTTCCAGACAAATTAAGCAAATTGAAAAGGATATTTTGTGTTCTCAGTGCAGTTTTTTTGCTCAGTCGACAACAAGTGGCGACGTGTGGCAGAGCTGTAGATCGTTTACGAGGACTTGATGCCGCAACGATCGGGAGCAAGAAAAAGGTTGACGGGGGCTCAGCTGACACAGATTTAGAGATAGAGTGAGAGTTGAGGATGAACTGAAGCGCATGCTGTTTTCCCACGCTCTTCCCTATCTCTGCTGTAACACACACACACACACACACACACACACACACACACACACACACACACACACACACACACACACACACACACACACACACACACACACACACACACACACACACACACACACACTACATGCTCACACAGTTATGGGTGACTTTTCGATCAGCGTGCAGTTGCAGTATCACTCGTCTACTCAGGGTGAAAAGTGGGTCATTCGAGGGTCTTGTCCCATTTTCTTTTTTTTGGGGGGGGGAGCTTTTATTTGTTGTCACTCGAGTGTGGCGGGGCCCCGCCGTGCTTTGTCTCTCTGCTCAATGGATAATGGTTTCTGTGGTTCTCTCTCCACCACCCTGCCTCTCTCTCTCTCTCTCTCTCTCTGTGCGTCCGCCCTTGACCACTGGTTGACTCAGTATTGCCTCAGGCTCACTGCCAAGGGCCTCACGACTCTGTGCTAAAAGGTTACTTATTTTGGCTCATGCAACTGAGGCGGGAGTGAGATGGTGTTAGTGCACTGGCAATAACAGTGTCAGTTTGTGTTGCGAGCCTGTTGACTTACATGTCTTTATGTCAGCTTTATGGGGCCAAATGTTGGTTCATAAGGTTAAAGTTAAGAGGTTTTCTTAAACCTCCTTTCACTTAATTTACCCGAGCACTATTTTGATAACATTTGTAACTTAAAACACCACCTTTTAGTCAAAAAGTACACAATTCTATACACGTGACCCAAAAAAAAGTGAGCTATAAAAGCTATAATTCATGACAGACTTTGTGTATCGACTCACATTTACTGCGTTGTAGTGTAACAATCTTAATAATGAGCGATTTATCAGTGAGTATGATGATTAAATTAAAACACTTAATGCATCCTAATGAATCTAGACCCTTAATTAAGTAACATTTTTGAATGCTGGACTGGGATTCGCTCACCCCGTGACTCTGAATGGATGAATGGTGGACGCTTCACATAATAAATGATGTTTTTATATCTACTTTACATTTAATGCCATTAGAAAATGCACTTGCACGCCATTAGCTGATGATTACATGTCAAAACAGGTTGGGTTTTTTTTTTTTTTGTCCATTTTCTTATATTACAAAAAAGGATTCCTGTGTAGAGAGCTGGCTGCAGTAAAACTGTCATGTCTTGATGATTTGTTATCCTTTGTAGCCCTTAATGTATTCCGGCTCTGGAGTGTTGGAGTGGTGGAAAGTGTTGTTCTGAGTACAGAGGTGTTACTCACAAACCCCACAAATATATAAATATTGCACGTGCGTACACACTTCTGCCGCTAATTTGGGTGAACTATTTCCATCCACGCTGTGTGTGCGTGCGTGTGTGTATGTGTGTGTGTGTAGGTGTGTGTGTGTGTGTGTGTGTGTGTGTGTGTGTGTGTGTGACATGTCTAATGACAAACAGGCACGCCACTTCTTCCTCACACACACAGTCAATCATTCTGTGGGCAAGACGTGGGCCGAGCACCTTTTTCTCACACATTAACTTGTGTGTTTACATCCGCGTGTGTGTGTGTGTGTCTGTGTGTGTGTGTATGAGACAGACGGAGCGAGAGAAAGAGTTGAAGTGGGTATGTGGAGGCCTCTGACCTCTGTGTCCATGTCATATCTTAACAGTAGCACCATGTTATCTTACGTCTCTGCCTATTGTCAGCGAGACAGTTCCCCCCCCTGTGGTGTTTATAATATGGTTGATTATAGGGTCGTTTGTGGGTTTAGGGTTCACAGAACCTGCTGAATATTTGCCTTTAAATACTTAAATACCTTAAAGTTTGACACATAACCCCTTTAGTTGTTTGTGTTTTTAGGGGGTGTTTTGTCTCATGAAATATTCATGTAGAGCAGAGACACAGAGTCTGTCCGCCTTTGTGCCTGTTATCTGCACTGCTCCCAACTGGACGATGAATAAGATAAAATAAGAAGTGTTTTTTCCCGCCTCTGTGTGTGTGTGTCAGTTTCTCTGCTAAATATTTAGTCTATTCATAATGCACCATACTGCACCCACCTGATGCTGTGCTACCAGATTATTCATACACGTGTTCACAAGTACGACGCGGACATCGACGGGGAAAATGATGCACCAAATCCAGAAAGAAGATGACGAGAGCTTTATGAGACGTGCAAATAATAATCCGCGCGTTTCACGTTTCAACACCCAGGAAGCAGTCGCCCGGTGTGTGTGTGTGTTTGTGTGTGTGTTTGTGATTTTTAAACTCAAACAATATGTCTCATGAGTCAACATATCTGTCCAGTGAGGGTGCAGCAGCTGCTTTTTTATGGCTTTATAGTTTTTGCATTGCACCAACGTTGCACTTCAAACAAGAAAATGCACCAAATAGAATAATTTAAGGTTAAAAAAATGCACAACACAACAAGCATTCTGGTTTTTGTTGTTCTTTCACTTCTAAGGTTAAGACCAAAATATATGTGCATTTATGTATTTCTTTGTCACTGTGATTTAACTCTTGTCTGGATCTAGGATCAATAAAGTACATCCATCCATCCAATTATCAAGTTGAGTAATTAACTTGATAGATGCTAACCCTAACCCTATACCAACTAACCCTAACCCTAACCCTTAACCTTACTTCAATTAAAATCTTAACCCTTAACTTAACCACTTCCTCAGAAATGAGCTTCTGCCTCATTAGGACCAGGTTTTGCTCACCATGAGGACTACTGGTCCTGTTTGTTTATAGCTAGGAAAGGTTATACAGAGGTAACGAATACAAGCATGCGTGCACACACACACACACACACTGTTGTTCTCTATCTATGTCTCTGTGTTTCTCTGTCAGAAGCTCTGGAGGGCATATTAGTGCCGCACAACGCCCACAGGGGAAATAGTTGCTTTTGTGGCTTTTGCAGAGTGGAGTTCAGGGACCTTTGGGGAGACTCGTTCTTTAATTCTCGCATCTATTCCGAGTCAGTTTGGTGATTTATTTCGATTGCCTACTACACCCTCTATGCTCTATTGTTTCTGGAGAGGCTTTTGAGTTATTTTCAAACGACGGGTTTGAAGGAAACAACTCGGCTGCAAGGTTATCTCTCTGTGTTTTTTCTGAGTGCAGAACGAACGCGGACTCTGTTTTGAGACACGGCGTCTGTCCAAAAGCTGCAGCCTCGGCAGTGAAGCCGTTAAATGTGTGTTCCCTCTTTAGCGTACGGAAAAGAAAGCTTAAGTCAGACTTTTTGTTTTTGTTCTAGTCTCATGCAGAAATGGTAGTGTTACATTAGTGCCTTCATTTGGATGTAATCGTCCATCCTGAGTCTGTGTTTGTGCTCTATAGTACACACCTAATCTTTACTTATCCTTCTTTTGTGCCTTTGGGCAGCGCCGGCACCACTGGCTCCTTCTTTCTGCAGTAAAATTTTGAGATTTCACCATGTTTTTTTTTTTTTTAGCCTCATCGACCGATCTCTTCAGCTTACTGAACTGCATGTGTCAAACTCATCCATCCATTCATCCGTCATCCTCTCGCTTCAGTCCAGCTCCTCGCTAATGAACAGCTGACTAGGCTTTTCCGTAATTAGGTGACGCTGTGCTTCGGTTGCATAATGATTTCATCATCATCATCATCAACATCATCAACATCATCATTACAGCACAGCATAAATAAAAAAAAACAGCCCTATACCAGTAAAATGTCTTGATTAATACACTTCCTGTCCTATTTTAAAGGGTTACTTCACCGATTTGTAAAACAATCAGTTTTCCCATATCCAAATGTGCCCTACTGTGAGTCAAATGACGCATTTTGCATCACAGTAGGGCAAATTTTGAAAATGGAAAACTGATTGTTTTACAAGTCAGGCAAAAACCGAGGGAGGGGAGCACATTTTCTAAAAAATACTACTGCTATTCTAGCAATACAAAGCCACATTCAAATCGGCGAAGTATCCCTTTAAGGCTGTTTTCTTCTAAATCATGCAAACAAATGAATAGTAATCAGAAGTCTTTACTTGCTGGAGAAGATCCAGTGAGATTTTGTGTTTATTGTCAAAAATCTGATTCCGACGACAAAGACAGGAACCAGGTATTGGCGTGTGACCGGCGTGTGCGGGGGTGGAGAGGAAACGGACGACAAGGTGCGAGATGTTATTTTAACACAAGCGTGCGTCGAAAACCACCTCCAGAGTCGGTCTGGAGCTCATCATAAGTGACAAATGTGTGTTCACACCTGTTCCTGTCGAGGTCAAGTGCTCGACACATGCGTGATTACATCTTGTTAAGGCGACACTTTTGCGAATGTTGTTTTTTTTTGGCGACAAAAAAGTGTGTATTCAAAGGCGATCGTTTCAGCGGCATTTCCAGTTTTGCTGTGTTCTTTTTTTTGTATTGGACATGCACCTCACACACTACACACACACACACACACACAGTGAGACAGACTTGATTCATCGTCAGACGCCTCGCGCGGATGATGATGTCGAGAAAATGACTCCTTTGTTCCTCCGCTGTGCGCCTGTCTGCCTTCTTTTTATGGGTCATGTGGAGTTTAATGTTTCTTTATGTCTGTGATGATGAGGAAGTTGGCATTTAAAATATTTCCTGGGCTGGTATGAAACATCTGGCCTTAGTGTGCTTGTACATGTAGGCTATGTGTGCTTGTGTGTGTGTGTGTGGGCGTGTGTTGTTGCACCCAAATATGCCCCAGATTTGATAGATGGCACTCATGTGTCCTTGTGGTTCATATGAAGTCATCTTTGTGTGTGTGTGTGTCCCTCGCCTTGTCCTTGGTGCGCAATAAGCATGCGGGACTGCGGCATCTCTTCACATCTGTCTGGTGGGCAAGAAAGCGTGTAGCAGCGCTAATGTGCACCGTTTTCCACCGAGCAGCTCTCCCCCACACACACACACCCCCCCCCCCCCCCCCCGCCTGCTCTGCCCTTGCCGTCACTTTAAACACATGCATCAATGTAGGGTTTCCATAATATGTCGGCGTATCCGTGTAATACAGTAACGGTATATGATCCAATAACTCACTTTGGGTCAAACGTCTGAGGCTGAGGGCCACAATGGATTCACCACCAGCGGATGATCTTACTTTTTTATTGAGTCACACATCAGATTAGAGCAGAAACGCCGTTCAAATGAACCGACCCCCCCCGTACTGTTTTTGGAAATAAAACCTCTCACCCTTTTCTTCCCCCATAAGCTGCTGCACATATCACAGCAAAATAGACTAGTGAAGATGATCTTTCAGCTCCTAAGCCCTGTTTCCATCATGGTACAGTTCGGTTTGGTACAGCATGGTGCGGTATGGAACGGTAAAGCCCTTCGTCAGGATTGACTTTCAACTGAGTGGGCACCGCAAACACAGCAGACAACAAAGGAGGCAATCCAGCAGCTCATTTTTTCTTGCTCGGTTTGTCTCTACAAGATGTCAAACTCACGCAGTTTTTTTGTCTCCTCGGACTGTACCACTTTACTCTGGTACAGCAAGGGAAGGGTACTGAAAAATGGAAAGGTTGGGGCCAGTTATTTTGGTACTACCCATGAAAATGCAAAAAAAATATAGGTAGTTTTTCGAACTTTTCAGTTTTCTGGACCAATAAACAGCTCGATACTGATGCGTTCTGGTGTTTAGCGGAGTAAAGAGGTGCATTTAAATGTTATATTTTCAAAGTTAAACTCAATGTAAAACATAGAGTGTGTGCTTAAACGGAAGATAATTATGGGTTTGTGTGCAGGAATCGCAACCAATAGGTATGTTTTTTTTTTTTCAAAACAGTCGCCCCCATTGGTTGTATAAATCGCAATCTGGTACGTTGGGTGTGTCGTCATCAAGTAGCTTCATCGAGGTTTCCACCGGGAGTTCGCTTAGTGGTTGAAGCACTGTACTTTGGTGTGGTCGACACTGGTTTGGCTCCGATGTTTTCTTATGTCATTGTCTGTAAATTGACACCTCACCCTCAGGGGTTAAGCAAAATGACCCATAGTTGCAGGAAAACGGTGTCACTCCAGCGTTACAGTGTCAGTCTTGCATCCTCGTAAAAAAAAAAAAAGGAAATATGAACAACTCTATATGCACCAAACCTGGCAGAAAATGTACCCCACACAGCATAGCTCCATTGCATATTTAGCACCTCATATTCAAGTAAGTGCATTTTTTTTGTATTGTCAAAATGTCTGGCACAGCTGAGTAAAACCAGTGTTAGTTTTCTGATTGCCTGTTGGAATAGAAGCTTTAAAAAGTGCTTATATGCTCGACTGCTCGCTCACAAAGCATCGTGGTGAAGTGACATCCGTGGGCGAGCGGCCATGTACACGGCTCTTCATCGCCGCCGCCGCCGCCGTGCCATGCTCTCCCCTCCTCGTTCCTCCTCTTATTACATAAGCGGGCTAATGTTTCCCCCACAGCGGGGGCCGCGTAAGTGCCACCTCAATATCAGCCTTGACCCCCGGAGAGATGAAAGGAGAGCGTGGGCAGACGAGGGTAATGAAACTATTAGACGCAGAGATGTGAGTTATGACGGGGGGGAGAGAGAGAGAGGTGTGAGAAACGAGAGAAAGAAGGAGAATCACAGGGTGATGATATAAGGAGGGACATGGCCTCGATCCTCCTGAGTGTGTTCTTTTTAACATTAATTTACACAGTTTTGAGTGACAGTCAGCTGCCGTCATGACCGTTCAGTGACAGCTCGTCGTCTTTGTCTGACTTTATCTCAATTAACGTCCGGCAGAGAAACACAGGAACTCGCGTGCACACCAGGACGATCAGCCAGCGTGTGTGTGTGTGTTTTTTCTTCCTCTTTCTAAAAGACATTCTTTTAACTCAAATTGAATGTATCATTCCTCCCTCGAGGCGCCCGAGGAAGAGTAATTCACACTACCTCCCTCACTGTCTCTAATGCTTCTGAGAAGCTCCTATCTCGTTCATCTCTCCTCGCTCTGTTTTTCCCCCCCTCTCTATCTGTCTGTAAAACCCTGTTCTGTCACTTTTACTGTTTTTTTCCCAAATACTTGTAGTGATTTCTGTGGTAAATTTCCGGTAAATTCTGCAAATATGTCTTAGCTGTTTAACATCTCATGTGTTTAATGACGTCTAATTTCAGTCCTTTCAGTTCAGATATTAATTGTGAAATATGTGGAGGAAAATGTTTGAGTAGCCTCCCACTATGATAATAAGAGATGGCTGCCCCTGTAATATCACCTGAGGTGAAATTCAGGACAAGAAGTCCACTGCAGCTCATTAAGTTAATGGAAATTAGCCTCTGGGCTATAATCTGGCGCATGTACATGTACTTTTGTATATGTTCATTAATGTGCATTGTCCTGAAATAATAAATAAATAAATAAAATAAAAAGTTTATTATTGTGAGAGCAACCTAATAAATAAGATCACCTATCGGCATTTAAACCTTTTGGGTTTTTTTTTTGTCCAACACCAATCTTTTTTGGACAGATTTTGGTAAGAAAATCAAACATAAAAGAATTAAAATGATGTCAAAAGTTTGACTTTTCTATATCCAAGCGGCCTTTTGTCCTTGTGAATCTCCCACTCTTAACACATTATACTGGTTATGGTCGATGGTTGGATGGAAACTGACGATCATCTCTTTGTGATTTACCCTGGTTTTATATAATGTACAATTATTATACACATACTTTATGCTTTTTGTACCTGCAGGCACATACATTTACATTTCTTTGCTTTTAAATGCATATATTATGTTGTTTTGTGTTTGTGCGTATAGGTGCTAAATCTCAATGTGACACCGGGGGTTATTATGAGTTGTGTCCTTGAGTCACGGAGGACACTGAGCCTGCACGTGTTTCCAGTGGGAAGCAGATAAAGGGACACACACTCGGTCAGGTCTCCCTCGTGTTTCCTGTGTATCTCTGCAAGGTTCTGTTGCCAAGGAGACCAGACGTGCGTTCAATAAATACCTGTGAGGGGCGGCGGGTGGGGAGAGGTTGCATTCATTCAAACACTCCACGTTTTTATCATATCATAATGGGGTCGTAAAGAGACTGCAAATACCATAAGGTAGACCTGGCCACTTGCCACCGTTGGACTTGAGAGGCTTTTTCAGTTTTTACAATGCGTGCAGTAAAAATAGTTCTTGCCTCATTGACACAGCTGCGCACAGAGTGGACGAGAGAGAGATACAGCGGTTCAATCAGGACGGATCGAACGCTGGATCCTGCATGGAGGACGAATCAAATATCAGCTCCACATGACTGTGTCCCAGAAGACACTGTGGTGGAGCTGAGCCCATAACCTTCAAGATAATTGAAATGACTGACTGTGTAGGCACTGATTCTTCTGTGTTTTTTTTTTGTTTTCCCCCCCCCCCCCATCTGTCTAATTAATCTGCGTCCTCAATTTTATGATGAGTGTTCACATGACAGGAGGCAGGCTGAGAGAGAACGCCTTCAAAAAGCTATTGCACGACTAATTTACATGCAAATAACTCATTGGGCGGTACGTTGTCACGTCAAACACGCCGGAATATTTCAACACACGTAATGTAGGTCAAACTTGATGATAAATCTTGGAAGCTGCTGAAAAGTCTTCCCATTGACTCTGGATTAAGAGGGGTGAAGAGTGGCAAAGTCAGCTATCTGGACACAAGTTGGGGCCTGATGATCAGCCCCGGCTGGGTCGCCTGGGTGACGGCGTATGATGATAAGACCCAAAATATCCAATAAGTTGTATTACAAGACCCAAAAATTATCCTGGTTTTCGAGGGTGTAGATTTGTTGCATCTCGAGCTCCATGATAAGTTAAAACAAAATCATGTTATCGATTTTTTTGGGGGGGGGGGCAGGGAATTCCTGCAGCACTGCTGATTTCCGTCATAACGCTGTTTTGACACACGTTTTACCTTTTTCAACCGTTTGGATGTTGCAATTGATTCCTATTATTTTTCTGAATACCCATAAGTGGGCATTGTGTGTGTGTGTGTAGGTTTTAGAGTCATTATGGGAATAATGTGAGTGCTGGGATCAGGTAATTGATGCTGGGACGCCTGAAACTGGCAGACAGTCAGACTGGCCCAGTGCCAGTGTAAAGAGTGAGTGGTGGTGGTGACGGTGTTGGGGGGGGGGGAGGATTAGAAAAGAATCGATATGGACCATATATATTCTATAGCAACCAGATTGTGTGGGAGATGCATCTAAAGGATGTTGAATCTTTACCTTACGGTGGAATGCGATTTGACATTAACCAGCCCTTCATCAAATAGTCATATGGGATGCTTATACTGTCGCTTAAGTACCCACGAATAAAAACCTCTTCTCTATCCTGACAGGTTACCTAATCAGAAATGAAATGCTCTTCCTGTTGGCTGCGGTAACCACGGCAACAGTTCCCCTGGAGACAGGCTTTGTCAAACCTCTCCGGTCCGTTTAGCGGATTCCTAACGCGCGTCGCCCTGAACAGCTCCGGCATAAAGCAGCAGTTTATTGCCCTGAGCGGCGATGATGCCGCCGCTTGTGTTTGACCAGAGATTAGGCAGGTTTTGGCTCTTTGTGCTTGTTCTGCTGTTTGCCGTTGATAAGCGCCACCGCAGGCTGCCGGGTCTGTGCCGGGAGCTGTGAGCGAGGGGACAGAGTGAAGGTAAACAGAGTGTAGCCTTTTTAAGTCTGCTTTCAGGTGCTTTACATCAATAGTATAGATTATTAAACTGATGATTTTATGCATGCTGTAAAAGATATTTTTTTTACAGCGTTGCATTTCTTAAAACAGGGTTTATGGCACATTTTGACTGGAAATGTGTTCATAAAATACAATTTTCTTGTTTAATTCCCTCCCACAGTCCAAAAACATACAGATTTGGGGATTAAGCAACTTGGAAACTGACCATAAGTGAGAGAGTGAATGGTTCTACGCCACCTATCACCCAATGTCAGCTGGGATTGAAACTAGCACCCCCACCTAGACCCCTCATGTGGAGGATAAAGTGGTAGAAAATGGATGAATTTAATTTTAAAGGACTTTAAAGCTTGTCTTGGCAACTGTATTTTTATTGTTAGTGATCAATATCATAGGCTAAATGAAGTCATCTGACATAGATCACCTGATGCGCTCATATGATACTCAGTATTGCTCAAAATGACTGCATCAGATATCAGAATAATAAAAACTTGATTTGATCCAAATAACCATAAATATGACATTATAAATGCTTCACTGAGCACCAGAGTGTCGACACTATAAATAAGAAATGGCGCAGCATTCTTAACTGTGTCATTTTGTGGGCTGTTTATTTATGCTTTATGCGAGCAGCACAATCGGGGGAAATGTGTTTTTGAAATGGTTGGGTGGTAATGCATCAGCGGGAACCTCTTAAACGACGACAAATTAAATTCTGGTGTGGCGCGCTTCGGATTTGCATGCACGCGTCTACTGCGCCGTTGTATTTGAATAGGAAAATGTGAACGCGTTTGTCGCGGCGTTGAAGTGATCTGCGAGCGATTGCGGCGGCAGAGGTTCAGTTGTTTGGCTGAAAAAGGTCTGGCAGAGATCGGCAGCAGCGACATCAGGGGAGGCAGCGTGAATCTGGGGATTGAACGGGGAGTGATGTTATGTACCTCAGAGGACGCAGTGATGCTCCGCACACCCATTCATTGAATGGCGGCCTTTTCTTCATGAATGATTGAAGAACACAAGAGCCATTTGAACTTTTTTTTTAAAGCGTATAGTCCTGCATCAGAGAGACGGAGCAGAGGCACTCGCGTGTGCGCTCTTGTTTGGAAACCGCCCGACCCTCTTCAGGGTGACTCACACACATGCAGTGGAGGCATCAGCTGGAGCACTTCGCTTTAAACGGGGAAGCATCAGGCATTGCTGAAGTGCATCTTGGGTCAGTTACGTCACCGTGCTCGGCCAATTAAATCACGTTATGTGAATATTCCACGATGACGGACTGATTTCTTAAAGCGTCAAACATTAAAACACAATGCATGTGAGTGCTCCTTTGCAATGCATGGATGGAAAGCCTCCTGTAGGACTCACAGAACACACCATAATACACTGACTACACACTTACAACCACTGGAAACGCACAAAAAAAAAAAACAACACTGTTTATGTAGAAAAGCTTCTCCTGGGGGAAATAACACATTATTTTAATTATCTGCTCTTGGTCTCATGATGAAAGCAGCTCTTTCTCATCGACGTTGCCACAGTTACCGTCTAAAGTACAGTACGTGAAGCAGGCTTTTTTTTTTCTTTTTTATTTGTACTAATTATTGTGGACTTGTGCAGCATCACACCACACACCTGTTTACTGAACACATAAAGAAGGTCAGCAGCAGTTGTTTTAGTAAGTAATTGTGGGTTTACATGTGATGATGTCACACAAATAAATCATAACAATGATTAAAGATGTCAATCGTCATAAAGATGTTGTCGTTAATAATATGACCACTGCTCACTATTGATTTTAGTCGGGTTAAGAGAAGTAGTTGGTTTTCTTAGTGTCTTGTAAACACATTAGTTAGACTGAATTTGAGCTAGTCTTAGTCAGACTAACATACCTGGATAATGCGATTCATAGTCCGATTACTCTTGCACATGTACGCTTAGTCAGACTGGAGACGGACTTGGTGTTTCGAGTCCGAATCGAATCGATTTTCTCGGCAAACTGTCCGATTGCCTTAGTCTTAGTCAGACTATGGCCTTAGCTGGATTGAACTGTGCATGTAAACGTACTGTGAGTGTCTCACATCATGTAGAAAAATGGAAAAAGAATGGTGAGATTTTCTGTCGTACATCAGATATAGGAAATAAACAAATCATGCAGTTGTGTTCGGACGGGTCGTTCGGGTTCAGGGTTAAATCAATCAAGGAATATCATTTAGTAAGTGCTGTGTGTTTGAAATCATGGAGCACAAACAAAAGTTGCCGAACGGAAAGGAGTTGCTGACATTTAGTTTGGATTGTCTGGTGGCACCGATGAGGCATTTATGGAAAAACAAAATAATCCTCAGCGCAGAGACTCTCACCCTCTTCCTCCTCGTCGTTTAGTGTATCATAATATCTCGGTGCAGCATTTCTACACCCACGCTCGACCGCTCTCCAAGTTACAAAAACTATTACTGCCAGATTTAGTTGCACATTACAGCTTTAATTTAACGACTCGCACGTCTCGTTTTGCAACTGATGAGTGTGTTGTGGGTCGGTTTTTTTTCCGAGTCACTTTGGAGCAGTTTTGAGGAGAGCCGTGTCTCGTCAATATCTGTTAAGAGCCAGTGTGCGTTTTTTTTTTGTTTTTTTTTCGAGCTGGTGATTTTATTGATTGAAGGAGTAATACAGTTTGGTAATTGGATTTTAGCTCCCACGCTTCTCCGAGCATACATGGATACAGCGACGCACACACACACACACACAAAGAAACACGGTAACACAAAACCCTCGTGACCTCTGTCTCCCTCTCCTCCAGTGCGTTGACCTCTAACCTGTGACCTTTGTTCTGGACTGCAGCGACAGACCCATGACAACACTTAACGCCTGTGATGATGTGGTAGTGTTGTTGTCGAACAATATTGCAGAGTGTTGTCATTTTATTCTCCTACAATGAAAGACAATGTTCTTTTATTGATCCCACAGTCTCTAATTGTGGCTATTGCATGGATTCTAATGATATTTAACACAGATACGTGGCTTAAACTGTCATTGTAATGTTAAAACTGATCGCACAATGTAATTGCGATCGAAAGTGACACCGTGTGCATTTATATAAACCTTTAATTCGTTATTCTGTTTGCCTCTGGGATGATGTTTTAACAGAAAAACGACTTAATGAATAAAAGGAACCGCATCATTCCATATCAGAGTTTCATAACAGTACAGAAAATAGCTAAGACATCTATTGTCATGTTATTACTGCTGCATCTCTACAGCAGTCAGAGTCACGTGTTGTCCCTGTATCTCATGCAATATCTTGGTTTTTGATCTCTTATAATTAAGAATCATATATATAAATATAAAGATATATGACAGACATAAGAGGTCCAGTATGTAAGGATGGTTTACTGGCAATAAACAATCTACTCAACTACCCATAAGTATGTTTTTATACATGTATAATCGCTTTAAAATAAACTTTGTTTGGTTTTTGTTGCCTTAGAATACGGCCTTTATATGCAGTAGTTTGTATTTATTTAATTTATAGAGGGCAGCCATGTTTCTACAGCAGTGTGCATTTTACATATTTAATGCATTTTCTGCACTGTGAAGGCCACCGTAGTTCCCTTACACTCTTGGAGTGAGTGGAGGAGTGATTTGTTTCACTCTGCGGTCTCACCTTAAGACATCACTCAATCTCTCACACGCCTTTAAATATATCATTGAACTCGAGTTAAACTTTGATCTGCCGCTTTTAGAGCCACTGACACGTCCTGTAAGCGATAAGGGAAATGGAGATAATGCGTTTCTGTCAGTTGCATTCATTCTACTTAACGCAGAGAGCATTACATTTCAAACCCCGCGCATTACGCGTCAGTGGCTGCTGAGTGTACGCACAATGGTCTCTCTCGGTGCTCAAGATGCATTAAAGAGCGTGTCAGCGCCGGGCTGGGCTGGGGTCTGCTCTCAGGATTTACCGCTGTGGTGAGACGGTGGACTGGGCTCCTGCAAAGGCCAACGTGGAAAAAGAAATGAGAGGAGATGTAACAAAGGGGGGGATGAGAGATAGTTCTTAAAAGATAAGAGCGCAAGAAGAGAGAGAGAGAGAAAGCCTTTTAACAGCCCTAAAAAAAAGCCCAGCATTGTCTATTTCACATCATGCGTTACCATCTCTGCCTGTAGAAGCCGCAGTCTAATGAGCGTCGGCCATGTTCCAGAGCGGGAGCTGGTAATTTAGCGTGCTGTATTATTAATCAAGAGTCTCTGTGTGATTCCGCAGCAATTTGAACGCTTATTTCCCCCCCCATAATGCTTCAGGGGTCGGAGTAATGAGTCTCCTTCCTTAATGATTTCGGCAGTCGACGGCGAAGACGCGACAGGCGCTTATGGAATCAAAGGTTTTGTCTGAGTGCAGAGATGTTGTGTGTGTGTGTGTGATTAGTGTGTGTCCATATACTCTTAACTATCCTGTGTGATCCAAGGAAACAGCGATAGGTAAACAAATAGACATTTGGAAGCTGTAGACTGAAACACAGAGAGAGGTAATCTTTTGCATCCATGTCTGTTTTTGGTAATTTCCTGCTTTTTACTCTCTTTATCATCAGTTTTACCACTTGAATGCTCCCTGTATAACTTAAACCTGTTTTTTTCCTTGTGATACAAGGTATTTGATGGTTTGATGATAAACTCCTGCAAAGTCTTGTCAATACGAGATCCTGGCAACAAAAAAAAGCATACAAACATATTGATTTGATTAATCCTTGAAGTCCCTGAAGAACCTAATTGGATTTGGTGCATCATTACAAACCAAATGTTTTGTGTTTTGGAAGTAGAATAAAAACCCAGAGTCCGTATCATGCCAAAAGGTTATAGTATTATTGACAGTCAGTGAATTCTGATTTCTGTGAGTTATGATCTTAGTTGTTGTTTTTGCATCTTTTTGTTCTCTTTTATTGTGTTTACTCTTTGACTGTATGGTTTCAGAATTGCATAATGTCTATAATGTGTGTTTGTACACTACAGGGCACCTACAGGTTGACTGTACGTATCCCTTTTTCTCCATCCTATCATTCCCATCTATATATTTCTGGCTAACTAGTGACTAACTAGGACCCAAACCTCTAGTTGGAAAAAGACCTGTTCTCCCACTGATTCAAAGCTGCCCCACAGTTGTTGTTGTGAAAGCCGAAGCCCTACATTTTTGTATCCACATGCACTGAATTGTTTTCTTTTGACATCTCGCTGATGCAGCCAGAGGCAGTGCTCACAAACTCACATGCTGCACTTGTTTGTTTTTCCATCACAAAGATCTGTGGCTTGGAGAAACATGGACAGAGTTGTTTCCACGAACGGTTCGTAGAAAGCCTACAAAACCGATGTGCACATACGAGAAAAGCTTGTTTCACAAACATTAGCATTGTGAGAAACCACACTGTAAACAAAGCAGCACTGAAGGCACATAATATGCAGAAAATGGCCTCATTCCTCTGGTCGTCCGTCGCTCTGTGTTCTCTGCCGCCTATGATGTGATTTCAGGCTATGCTCCTTCCTTCCTGCGTGGCTTCATTCTCTCATCCCTCCGTCCTCAAACAAGGAGATGATTACATCACTGCAGGGGGCACTGTTTGTTTTTAAAGGAGCGGTATCTCTGATTTGGCGACCATCCCAGCTTTATAACTGGAACTGGCTGCTGGTTTGATTCCACAGAGATTATCGATCAAAACGATTACCGCCAGGAAACAAATTGGTTTATTATTATTTCTCATCTCAACTATGTTAATAAAGGCAGGAACAAGGAATTTACTGGCAGAGGGATGTCGGTTTGATCAGTGAAATAAAGGGAGTACATTTGTGACTGCCTTCATGCTCGTGTGGTTCTCTCAAATGGGCATTAGAAATATGAAAATAAAAACATCAAATAAAAGCCTCTTCCAGGCACATAGTTCCTCTGCAGATAGGGATTTGTGTCGCCAAATAGGCGCTTAAATTGTTTGCGACATGAAATCCCAGAGACCTGGATCATTTCCAGCACTTCTGTGAAGAACACCGTTAGGAATTCGTCTTCATTTTTGCTTCCCCCCGTCAAGCGCCTGCCGAATTGGTTTCTATGAGCGATGCAAAGTGGCCACTGTGACACTTAAGTGAAAGCGAAAGCGTTCATATTTAAACCGTCTCCGTGGTCGTCTTCTGAGGAAAGGCGACAGGAGCCGCCTCTCTCTCTCTCTCTCTCAGAGTTGCGATTTGCAGATATGGAGGAGTTTAAGAATAGAAACGCCCCTCACTGTGTGGCACAGCGTCTGCCCTCTAATGACGGAGAGAGCGGCATTTATCAAATTAACTGCTGCCAAGTGCGTGTGCAGTCGCGGGAGGATTACGAGAGGGAGACGTTGTGCTGGAGTTCATTCGATGGGCACTTTTGTCCCCCCCCCCCCCCCCCCCCAGCGAAGCTGTGGCTCAGGCTTTCGCTTAAATCTCCACAGCTTTTCCACTCACCACAGCTACCAGCCCCCCCTTCTCTCTGCTCTCTGATAAATTGTCTCTAAATTGGATATTTAGGGGATGTGGAACTCGGGAGGGAAAGGGGTTGCCCTTGCTTTTTTTCTTTCCTCTTCCTTCCTCTCGCCCTCCATTTCCTTCTCCGTCATGTTTACAGTAGAGTACACTGTGCATAAACGTGATTCTTTAAACGGCAACAATTATTCAAGAGGCCCGTCCGTGCGTCGTCTTTATCTCCGCAATGCAGATTTGGCCTCGTCAATTAGCCGTCACCAAATCCACTGTGTCCCACTGACACACTCTATGAGAATCAGATTTATGGGGAGGAGCTGGAGGAGGAAGCCATTAAAACTCACTATTACGATCTCTGATTACTTTCACCCCCTCTCGACAAATAGCTGGATTAAGAAAGAGGGCTCTGTTGTGCCGTAACGTTAGGATCCTATGGGGCTGGGTGGAGCGTTAAGGTAAGTGTGTGTGAGAGAAAGAGAGGTGGGGTTATATTGGCACTGTTAGGATGACAAGCCTCCACCCAGAGTCCAATAAAAGTGTCAGCAGCTAGGGCAGATTTATGACGGCCATGCTGAGGGGAAAGCATGATGGGGGGATGGAGAGGCAGCTCATACTATCGAGGATATCTTTGGCCTCCTTTGAGAGTCACTCCCCCTCTCCCTCTCTAATTTCACGGCTCTCATCTTCTTGTCGTCGTGTTCGGAAAAATTATTTATTTCCTATCTGTGCTTTATTTTGCTCGTTTAACGGCTCCTTAATAGTGGTAGACAATAGTTTCCTTTGTCTCTTGCCACCCCGCAAGTCACCAATTATGCTAGTGCTAAAAAACCGCGTACACAGAACTTACATAAAAGACTCGGGTATCAACATGTTTTTTTTTCAACAGAATGTGTCTTAATATTCTTATAAATATGCCAAATTCTCTTTGTGGAAAGTGTGGAAAGTTTGAAGGTTGATACTAGTCACATATCTGTGTAAGCTAATGCTAAGCTTAGCTCAGTATTGCCATGGGGTGTAGCTGAGAGTGCTATCAAACGTGCAAAAAACAAGTGTATTTCTCAAAATGTGGAATCTTTTTTATTATAAATATGCCAAATTCACTATGTTGCTGATAGTAAAGTGTAAACATGTATACCGCTGAAGTACCTGTAAGCTAAATATTGAGCTAAAGCTTCTGCTTAGGGGCAAAGGCAGGCTAAAGCTATGCTAAGCTAAGAACACATTTACTTGGTCTGTAGCTTTACGATTGCTATTCTGGAAATTAATTACATTTTCAGATGTTAAATGTCTCACAATTAAAAAAAAAAAATAATGAAATGTAAAAAAACCCCAGCAACATTTACAAGGGTTTATTAGCAAAAACTAAATGTACTACCATATTTGTATTGGTGTATAATTGCTATGAAATATAGTCATTTGATGTTTGTAGCCTTAGAATCAGTCTTTTATATGTAGTATAAGCAATGGCCTTGTTTTATGGAGGCCCCTCGTCTTTCGCTGCCATGTTTCTACAGCATTTTGAAATGGAAACTTGCAAATTGAAGAATAATGACATATTTTCTATTGCGTGAAGGCCACTGTAGATTCCTGCAGCAACCTCACCATTAGATGTCACACACTGGACCCATAAAAACACCCAGTGTCTGAAACGTCTGGACACTGTTGTATTCAGTGTCACATGACACTCCTAAAACCCCTGCTCGACCTGTAATATTGTTTTGGAAAGGCCTGTGTGTTGCCACGACTGTGGAGAAACCGGCTGTCCCCAGTGTGGTTGTAGTTTTCCACCTGCAGCAGGAATATAGATGTGCGTACGCCTCCCAAACACTGTTTCCATGTAAACATTTTTTCAGGAGTGTGTCACACTGCCACCGCGTATGAGTTGTGTTTGCTGTGCTTGATCGTTGAGCAGCATGAGGCCGATGTGGCGAACGGTGAAAGCGTCAAATCAGCCAATACACAAGCAAGGGGGTGTGTAATTAAAAAAATTTGTGTTGTGTTTGTGAGAGAGAGAGAGAGAGAGCGGAAGGCGAAGTTACAAGCAAAATCCAGGCCAGGATGAGGTCAGACGTGGACAGACTGAAGCCTTGTGTTTGACGACCACAGGCTATGGTGACCCATTAACAAACCTGTAAAGCTCAGTCCCTCCCCCCATTGGAAACTGCTGGTCACGCTCTTTATGGGCCTAAACACAGTGTCATGAGATGTTGTGAAAATGCATGTTAGTCTCAGCATGTATGATGTATGTTTTTTTTTCATACATGTTTTTGTTCTGTGGAAGACATTCACTCCCCAGATGAGAGTTGTGGTGATTCATTTGGCATTTCTTGTAGCCTCAGTTTATCTACAGCTTCATCATTATTATTCATGGCTGTGGTTTTAGGTTCTGGAACCGTGCCGTTCGTTTAAGCAATACATGGTTAGGAACTAAGAATTGTTGTTTTGATGCTCGGTTTTTTTTTCGCCTGAAGGGCTGTGTGTGGGCAATCCGTACATTACACAAACATACACCAGTGTCAGAATATTTCCAGAATAAGGTGTTACGGGAAGATTAAAGCACACCCTGTACTCTGTAGTTCCTCTGGAGAAACAGCTGGGAGAAGATTTGAAAGGCCTAATTCAAACGTCGGCTCAAACTGTTATTGTTTCATTCATGAACACACACATAGGTGGGGTCAGGAATAATAATATATATATAAAAAAAAAACATGGTATCCACCCAGGATGGTACCCACTAATTTCCCACTCCACCACTCCCTGTATTTTTTTTTTTTCCAACGTTGGCATGGGACAATATAAAAAATAAATGTGATGATTATCCTGTCAAAAAAAAAAACACAACAACTGTGATTTATGATATTTTTTGTGAGGAAAATGCCCTCTCTTTCTCTCTCTCTCTCACAGATGGGCAGAGTCTAACCCTAACATTCTAATGTTCCTTACATAACAAAAACATAAAAAATACATTTCTAACATCAGGTGAAAAACAAGGATCTCAAATATTAACATCATCATAATTTGTCCTGGAATTAGCTCAAAGATAGCATTTTCAAATCTCAAGTCGCTTGAAATTTGAATGGCTTTCCCCATTCCATGCTTATCCTGACAATGGAACGTCACCACTGTTTTTTCAGCACACTAATATGTGCTTTAAAGGTGCGTTATGTAATAAATTTAAAGCAACGCCATAAAATCCTCCTAATATGTCACAGACTCAGGAATAATGTTCATATAACAAACTGAACTCACCACCAACAACAGTACAGCCAAAATATTTGCATTAAAAAATATATTTTGCAGACTGCAAATCATGTTTTGGCATGTGGCGCCACCTACCGCCGTCTACCAATCATTGCAGTCAGTAGAGTCTCAGCTGCTGCAGAGCAACTACGCGTTGAACCAGTTATGTCTGAGCTACAATGGCGGAGAAAACGAAACCTAAAAGACCTCAGTATTTTGAATTTGAGTGTAGTAACAGTTTTTGGCCACATTCTTACATATGGCTCCTTTAATATTGTACAGACGTGCTTTTGAGGAAATCTAACCTACAAAACAACCACAGTGAAATCAAATTATGGACAAAAAACATTATATGTGCAGCAATTGGAAAATATCAGCAGCAGTAGGGACTAAGAATAAAACTGGATGTGTACTGAATGTGTCGTACACTGTTCGGTTTGGTTTTTAGGGAAGGTATTGTTTACACATACAACCAGCACACACACACACACACATATATAGCCCATGTTGATCTTAGCCGGGCAGGCGGGCTGCATGCCAGTGGTCAAAGCAGGCTCAGTTGGCAGCACCCGCCCACAGGCAGCAGCAGCAGCAGCAGCAGCAAGTACATGGAGCAAGCGGTGGGTGGGCTGAAGGTCAGACAAGCCCTGGACACACTGGCATTGTTCTTCTATGTTTTTGCTGTCATGACCCGTGACTTTAGGGAGCATATGTCTGTGCATGTGTGAAGATGTAGTAACACAAGTACAAGAGAATTATAGGGTTTGCATGAAGTAAAATGTGAGCTGGTGTTTTTAAAGCAACACTGTGATTATATTTGGTGTGAACTGGATGCCATTGTGGATAGTGTGTGTGTGTGTGTGTGTTTGTGTTTGACTCGGGCATGTTATTAGCCTGAGTCAGCACAGAGGAGGCCTCGGCCCCGGCTCGCTGAGAAGTGAGTCTCTGTTGAATGTCAGCGTTGGAGTGGGAGGAGATGAGAAAAAAGGTCTTCTGTGACGGCCACAGACGCTTGATGTCTTCCCCTCAGCTCTTACGCACCGGATTCCCCCCGAAACCGTTGACTGTACTCGCTCTTCCTGGTAGTTGGAACTATTTCAACTCAACAGCACATGATTAGTACAAGGCACAACTTGAACCTCATTCTGTTTAACATTATAAAACAAGGCCTTTTTTTTCTTGGATTCTGTTCAGTGTTGAACTTTAACCGGTGGTACCAGGGCCGGCCCAAAATTAGATTTTGGGGCCCCCCGTTACTGCCAATAATAATGATTATTGATCAATCAAACACCTACTATACTAAAGGTATTCTACTTATTCTACTCTGTTACGAATACGAATACACTTGTAAAACTAAATGTGAGAGACACCAGATTTGCAAACTTACAGAAAATCTTTCAATTAATATTTGGCAAAATCAGCAACTCCCCCTACTGGTGACACAGAGAATCAATACATACAACCAAACGGTTTATAAATCAAATATTAAGATATTAAGGTCTGAAAATCTAAAAATGAGCACAATCTTTGAGGGGGATTCAAAATACACTCCTGTAATACAAAGATTTGACTTTTATATGTAAAAAATACAGCATTAAATAAAATAAACAAATAAATGGCAAACAAATACTTAAATAATAATGTAAATCAACAAAATTTTATTTAAAATTTAAATTATAAATACATTTATAAACAAAATATAAAGTTAAATAATCGCATCTGACAACTATGTAAAAACTGTGAAAAGCTTTGGTAAAAATGGGGAGAAAAATTCTAAATAAACTACAGCAATCCAAACTTTTTTTCTTTTTTTTTTTAGTTAATTGATCTTGGAGGCCCTCTAGTGGTTACGGGGCCCTAAGCAACGGCTTAGATCGATTATGCCTTGGGCCGGCCCTGGGTGGTACGCAAGCTTCCTCTGGTGGTACTTGGAAGAAAAATAGAAGTACTGTTCTACTGTATATACCAGGGTATGTGATCAGAGTGGAGATGAGGAATTTTAACCTCTATACCAGTGTGTCTGCCTCCTGTGAAAAGTCCGTAGCTGGCTTTTCTCTCGGCCAATTTGCGCCGCTGAATTTTAACCTTTAACGGGCGACGATGGTGTTACTTTGAGAGCTCAATATTTTGTCAGGTGGTACGACCACCGCTCAACTCTGTCTTTGTCTCTTCCACCTCATCGTGTCACGTGCATAGAGTCACTGGCAAAAGTGCTTTGTGACACCAGAGCTGCGGTTTCAGGCTCGTGGCAGAAGCAGGTCAGAGGGCGGGTTGCGGAAAATTTCCCTGGAGGTGCTATATACAGTCAGCGTTCAAATTATTCGAACCTTGACCCAATTCGCAAACGGCCCCTTTCATGTGCCTTCTCTCAGAATGTGGTGATTTTTGTATGAATGCATTCGGGAAGGTGGGGGGGGGGGGGCTCATTTTGTGTGCCCCAGTTTCCAGAAATGCTTTAATTAGTGTTGTAAATTAATTCTGCAATCCATGAATAATGTCTGCGAGCATGAACTTCACTGTGATCCTGGCCCGGTGTGACGTCAGGTGAACCGAGTTGGTTTTTGTTTTGTTCGATTTAAGCTTATTCTGGAAATAATGTAGAAGGATGTTAATATTTGCCGTTAAAGTGAGCTTTAATCTTGTTTTGAAGAGAACAATATCTCAAAGTTCAAGTTTTGTGTTCAATGTTATTGCATTACATATCTGGTTATGACATCATTGAGATGTTTTGACCATTGGCCCCTCTGCACTTAGGATTCTTTGTCTAATTATGTGTTTATAGTACAAATAATTCATATCAGTATATATAGTACAGCTCTACAGTCTTTTTTTCTTTTTTTTGCATTAATCATTTCAAACATCTATTGAGCTTCTGCTGGTAGACAGCTGCCATGACACTATCCTGCAAGATTCCTTGATTCACTTGGGAATTTTATCTTCCCCATGATGATGTTGTTGAGCTGTCCAGGCCTTAGGGCAGCTAAGACGGGAGGGGTGACGTTTTCATGTTGGTATGCACTGCAGTGCCCTTTTCACACTTTATGTGTGTATTGCTCACTCAGTCATCTTCGACCGCTTTATCTTCCACTTGAGGGTCACGAGGGGGGGGGGGGGGGGGAGGTAGCTGGCGCTGGTGCCAATCTCACTTGACTTTGGGCAAAAGACGTGGTACACCCTGGTAAAACATCCATTAACTCTCACACTCAACTTCTAAAAACAATTCAGCTTTATTTTAATGAGGAAATATGAGACATTTTCCTCATATTGTTCTCCTAGAACTATAATTTGCATATGGTAGACTTAACTAAAATGTTAACCACTGTAATTGTGCCGTATAAGCTTCACGCCGTTTCCCCGGGGCGGGATTCCTTCTGCAGTGTGGAGTTAACTCACAGCTTGTCTCTCTCTCTCTCTCTCTTGCTACAGACGGTCATTTCACCGGGACGCCTCCGTCGTACGGTTACGATGCAGACCGCGCAGAGGAGCAGCGGCGGCACCACGACATCCTGCCGTACATCGACGACTCGCCGTCGTCTTCGCCGCACCTCAGCTCCAAGAGCCGCAGCAGTCGGGACACCCTGTCGTCGGGATCGTTGGAGTCCTCCAAATCGGTCAGTATGCCGTCCAGCCGTCATTCACACTAGAAGAAAGTGTTTTTCCTTGCCAAAAAAATGCATGTTGGGGAATCAGCATTGATATTATGTAAAAAAAAAAAACATAATAGAAAATCCTTGAATGATTGGTATCATTGGTTAGCGGCTAATACTTCCTTTGACCTCAATACAGTCCAGGGAAGTGTGCTAATCTATTCTTAACAGCAATCCTGCACCATTAAAACACTGTCAATTCATGGGAAATCAAATCTGCCATTAGAGGATATAGGGATTGATAAAACACAATATCTTCTGCCTCATAAGCCCAGAACCAGTCATCTGGCAAAGAAACTCATCCCCCCCCCCCCCTAACAGTCGGGCTCGGAGTATTAAGCAGAATTACCTATCACCCCCGTCACTGCCTTCATCCTCTTACCCTTCTTCCTTCGCTCCGTCTTGTCTGCGGAGAGAAAACCAGTGATCTATGACGTCTGGTGCTCTTCAGTGGTTAGGACGCACACACTCGCACATCCTCACAAAGCACACACACACGCGCATATAACCCCAGAGTCAGCAAAGAGGAAAATGAACATGGTTTGCTGCAGCCAAGATCTTTTTTTATGCAACATGTACATATTTTTTAATTCTATTTATCATATATATATATATATACACTAAATCTAAATTGTCGTCATAATTTGACGATTTTGAATTTTTAACATGTTACAGCCATATGTTTTGATGAAATAGAGGAGCGTCATGGGAGAATGTATTAAGTTAATCGTAGTTCTGCGCGCTGTGCTGCCCCCCGAGTGTGGAAGTAATTGCATCAGTGTTCATGGGCGCAATATCAGAAACTCTGCCGCCTCAGACTGAACTCAGCGCCTGTCAGTCTGATTGATGTCTGGCATCATCTGCCAATAAGTGATGAATTGCTCCACTGCACCCCAACCTTTGACCTGTGAGCCTGGAAGTGTCGTGCATCTCTCAATCTGTACACCGTGCACGTGTGCGCGCACGTATCGCGACATTGTGCACAAAGCTCTTCGGAGCAGAACAATGAATACTGTACGTTAGAAAAGACAGAAGACGATTTGATTTGAGTAAACATCACCAGCAGTGTTTCTCTCTATGAGCTTTTCTACAGCTGTAAATGGCAGAAAAAGCTTGAAAATTGACAATGAAATTGCTTGAATTCAACCATAGAAATGGGATATAAGACCTTTGTAAACTTCTGCTCTAAAATGTGAAACTGGTTTGTCTGGTGGCAGCCGCCAAAATACTTTATTTTCTATCCTTTTCACGTAATTCTACACTTATCTTATATAAACATACTTATGGCTAGTATTGTGTCAAATACTGCTACACTGGACCTTTAACAGCCATAACCAAAATGAATTCATCAGCATATTCTCCAAGCAGCTAGACAGGTTTTCATTATCTGCCAAGAAAATGGAGTTACCATCATCCTTGGTTTGCCCTTGGACAAAAAACCCACCCACCCCTCCACCCCTCCTTTTTTTTTTTTTTTTTTTTTAAACAACATGACACTCTGCTTATCTCAGTGATGAGTCAGAGACCAGACAGGCTGTGATTGGCTTCGTGAGGAGCTGATGGTTTTATGACGTCACTGCGATGTGAGTCATCGCCGTCAGCAGGAGCAGCTGATCTAATTTTCCTGCTCTCTCATAATCTGACTCGCACTGTCTGGAGTTTGGTCGCTGACTGGAAGTTGGCCACTGATGTATGACAAACAGAGTGCTGTAGAAGGTCTCTATGGTCACTGTACAAGGCATCGGCATCAGTAGTAGATCTCTGAAAGGCAATAAATAAGAAAAAGGTGGAACTGCACTTAAAACAGAATGTGATGCAATGAATCTTCTTTCATAAACATTCTTTTTTTATGATCTCAGTGCACTACTGTACTGCTGTGAGAGCTACAGTATTTGAAGGTCAGTCAAGGACGGCCACTCAATTATCTCAATCCTTAACCGCATGGAAAGGAAATGGAGAATAAAACATGAGAAACAACATGGTCCTTGGCCTCCAGATTCACCAGACCTGAGATATTGCAGTTCATGGTCTGATTTAAACCCCCTCAAGGCCACCTGGGTAGGCCTTGACCTTCTCTCTCTCTCTCCTGTTAAACCCCACTGTAGCTTAAAACAGCTAAATCTCATTTTCTGTGCTCCCTCATCCTGGCTGACATTGCACCTTGAGGCCAGAACCTCAGAAAGAGGTCATTTCTTTTCTACTCGAGCCTCTTTCACAATAAAATTTAGCGGGTATATTCAGGGTTTTTGAACCCGGGTAAAGCTGCTAGAAAAGCGAGTTGAAAGTGGGGTTTTTTTCTGTGTCACCTGTGCAAATCATGTTTATGTTTTGAAATCATGTTTTGGCCAAGTAGCGCCACCTACCGCCATCTACCAATCATTGCAGTCAGTGACAGTCTCGGCTGCCGGGCAAACCACGGGTTGCCAGTTACGTCAGAAAACGAAACCTAAAAGACCTCGGTATTTTGAATTTGAATGTAGTGCAACCGGTGTTGGCCACATTCTTACATATGGCACCTTTAATTAATTGAATTAATGAATTAAAAATGGTTGGCAACCCAACTTTAAACCGTTGTTGTGTCCAGAATGATGTATCAGTGAGTGCTAAACCTCTAAATGACCAACTTCAGTTGATTAAGAGCCTTTTTAAGATGAAAATCTCCCTGTTTTAATCCAGCACACCTGTAATCAACCTTCACCGCTCTACTCTTCTTTCACTAAAACCACGGCGTGATGCGTGCACCCTACTCCAGTTAGTCAGTGCGCTCATCACATCCGACTCCAGAGCAGTTTTAAATACCCGAAGGTAATCCTGCATTTCCAAAAAAAACTACACTAAAACAAATACATTTAACAACCTGGAATTTTCCGAGACGCTTCATTACGCGCGGGAGCGGACGTGCGGAGATGGGGGAGCGATCTCATTAAGCGTTTCCGGAAAAAATAAAAAAACGAGGGCCGGCAGAAACGGGAGGCTAAACGGATTAGAATGTGAAAAATGAAAATTGAAAAGGGTTAATAAAGTGTGGAAAATTGATGCTCACTTCCATCCTCTACAACCTGAGTGTTTATGTGAGCGAGGAGGGGGGGGGGGAGAGAGAGAAGGAGAATAATGTTATTACTGTTGCTCCCAGTCAGGTCTCATCTCTGCCTCCTGAGCTACATCCAATAAATGCTGTTTGCATTGATCTCTGTGTTCCTGCTGCAAACATTACATCCACGCACAAGCGAATCACAAGGAAATCCGGAAATGCTAAAATCATGTTAACACACGGTATGTTTTGTATAACTCGAATGTGAAATATTACATTTTGTTGATTTCTACTACGGCGTCAAACCCAGATACATGCGTGAAGCAGAGGAACATTTTTAGTTTTTTTTTTTTTAAATGCTAAAAGACAAACCCTTTAGTCCGATCCCCACCGATGAGCTCATTAGGTTGCCATAGCGATGAATAAAAGATGATATGTCTGGTGAAGTGGGCTCTTCCTATGGGGAGTCGTCTGCGCTCTAAAAAGGATGAGTTCACACTTTATGGCTCCCGTTCGTCCTCGTAATGCAGCGCAGGAACATGTGGCTGGAAGTTCAAGTTTTTTTTCCCTCTTTGATGCTCAAAAATGGATTTTCACGCCTCTCATGTTCTTTTTACCAGCTGGAATCACAAAGCACATGCTGAGGATTCTCGTAGCTCTGAGTTTTCATTCATTTTTCATTGTTTACAAACATTCGGTGGGAGTTGCCGTCTCCCTCGCGCCGCCCGAGGCTTTCCCATTTAAGTCAATAGAGAAGAAGAATTTAGAAAAACAATTCAAATGAATACTCTTCAAGTTATAAAAACTAAATAATGTAATGTGCATCTTATTTTGTACACAAAGACAAAAACTTTTGTGCTCGTCTTAGAGCCTAAGTATATAATTAGCAGTTATAGCTAAAGCTGATGTTATATAATGTACAGAGCAGGGTCTCTAGACAGTTCTCTGTGATGCATAATGCATGTCTGTCAGAAGCAATCGCGTTATCCTTCACCGAAGAGAGAAAACAGAGATGAGGAGAGAACGAAAAAGCGTACGAGAGGCAACGTTCAGTCGACAGTTAGAGCATAAACTATTTAAGAGCAGACGAACAAGCTCATAATGAGGAGGAGAAGTTGCGTAAATGTTCTCAAAATGAAAATGATCAATCACATTTTGACAATGCAGTATTTTCTAGGCAAAATTGAATCTAGGAAACCGTTCATATCCTAATTTTTGTCCATGAGGGCAAATTTTCATTCTTGATCTGGGAAAAAACGACACCCTATTGAGTCATTAGAGGCCAAAAATGTCCTTTTTTTTCCCCTCCATAGATCTCATAAACTAGTTCAGTTCTTCTCAGAACTTTTTTTCATGTGTTTACCATAAAATATATTACAATCATGTAATCAAACTTGCAATCAGAGGGTTAAAATCTGGATAATTAAAAGGCAGGAAAAAAAATATTAATCAGTACTGCTTTGATTGCAGTTTTGGAAATTAACATTTTTGTCTTTTATGACTTAAGAGGGTTAGGTAGTACATTTTGAATCTGATGCTACTCAAAAACTAATAATGCATCAAAGTCAATATTTTTGGCAAATTTTTGACATATTCACGACTGATTTAAAAAGAAAATCAAGTTGTTTAAGAGATTTATGCAGAAAAAAAGGTAGGAAATTATACTGATAAGCTGAGGATTAAGTTCTCGTCCTTACAATATAATAGAGTAGTTGCAGATTTGATGGTGACGTGTGGTAATGCTCCGTCATATTTTTAATCTGTTACTCTGTAAATAATTAACTTGATCTTACTTTAAAAAAAAAAAAAAATTATATTGCAAAAAAAAACCCAACTGAAATATCTGTTTAAGAAGAAGAAGCATAATTAGATAAATTCCATGTGTAGCCCATGGCTTTTTCATATTATTATAAATTAATTGTAATGAATATTGCATCGAATTGAATCATTTCAAGCCTTTTACGACAACAAAGTACAGCATCGCATCTTTGTTTAAATCTGAGTTCAATCTCTTGTTCAACCACGTAGCCGATGTCATGCAGGACCGATGGTGACTGAGCCGTAATTCACGAACACTGGCCTGTAAATTTTTGAGTGCCGTTTCTAATTGTTGCTGAAATCGGTCTAAATTTATGACGCGCGGGATTTTGTTTGTCGCTTTTTAACCGCGTGTTTATTTGGGTTAATCAGTCATTTGGCCCCCGTGGTAACTGATAATGGGCTCGTAGGTAATGGAGGCTATAAAAGTCCTGGACCGTTTCATAACCCTCTCTCTTAAATTAATGCATGCGCCCACAGGCATCCAGTTACTCACAGTGCAGCTCACAAAATCATGCATCATTTTAACATTCATATTTATAAAATGCTTGAATTCTGCAGATAAAAAAAAAAAAAAAATAGTTGTAGAATTACTAATGGATTGGCACGCAGACGTGGGCAGATCATCTAAAAAAATGAGAAATGCATTTAAAAAAGTTTGGGCTAAAGTCTCAAATGTGATTATTTTTCTACTTTGTCGCCGCTTTTTGGACATAACTTACAATTCCATTATGTCACTTTTCAGCTGTAGGAAATTGATGTGCACTTTTTTTTTTTTTTTCCAAGTCTTAAAACAAGCAAAAATCTCATATTAGCTGTGGCATTTCTCTGTGCCTTAATTGCATTCCTGGACAGAGAGCGACTATCTGCTCTATTATAATGGCTTTTAAAAGAAATCTCATTATGGCCAATTGGAAGGGGAAACAATTATCGCAGCCATGCCTGTGTGTCGCTGTATACCTTCATGAAGAAGTTGCTTGAAAATACAATTTATTTACCTATCCTGTTAAAAGAATAACAACAGTAGGTTCACACAGCTGTCCTTTTAGGACCCTGGTTGACATTCATTCATTCAGGTTTAAAGCTCCCAAAGACCGGAAGTTCCCATTAACGCTGTTTTTTGGATGTGTATCTGCGTCCATTACCGCGTTTACGAAGCCTTAAAAGTTTCGAAAACAAACAGATCAGCCACTGCTGAGAACGCTATAGGTTTATTGTATTGTCGGGCTGAAAAAGCCTGCAATCGTGACGTAAGGATCCCGTCTCCTGGACAGCAGCACCGGGCACATCCGGTTGCGTACATTGTACCGCAGAAGAAGAAGAATAACGTCCGTTGTGGAGGTGTTTCACTTGCGACAGTGTCTTCTGACTCTGGGTCAAAGTCAATTTTTAAACACTGTTAAAACGACGTTTTGATAACGAGTAGCAGTGCATCCACCGTTCCAGAGGGGGGAGCTGCCCTTCTGAGAGCTGACGTGCTAATTACATCGCTTCCAGGTACCTGGAAAGCTCTCGTTAGCCGGCCAATCACAACGCAGTCTGTCTTCTGGGGGGTTTGATTACAGGAGTTTTTTCACCATAAAAACAAGTTAATGTATGTAAGAAGACCTCCATAACTCACATATATGTGCGATAGGACCACTCTATGGCAGTTTTAAGTCTCCATGAGGTCACACACACACAGAATCATGTATCCAAACACACCTCCATAATCTCTCTTTTCTCTTCACATTTCTTTCTCTATGTTCCCCTGGTTTGTTGAACACTCATTCCTCCATTTCCATCACTTAGTAAAAAAAAAAGAAAAGAAAAAAGTAGCAGTAGGAGTCATTAATCACTTCTCCTTTATTTGACTCAATCTTTGTGTTTTATTTCTTCACCGTGTCCACTTTTTCTCCTTTCTTGACGCTCGCTCAATTGCTCTAAATCTACTGGTATCGATCTCGTCTCCTCCTCTGCTCCCTTCCTCCCTATTTTATTTTCCCTGTTTCCTCCTCACTGCCCAAGGCCCAAGTTTCTCTTAGTACCAAGTAGAGTACTCTTTCTATCTGTGTGTGTGTGTGAGAGAGAGGACAAATTTGGATTCAAACATCTCCTTTTGAGAACATGTTGACCTTGTGAGGACATTTCGGCTGGTTTTAAAGGGCTCTTTTGGGGGTTAAGATTGGGATTCAGGGTTGGGGGTAGACTGTGGTTTATGTGGTTTGTGGGGGTAGGTTTAGAGGTTAGGACTATAAATAAGGTTAAGGGGATAGGGAATGCATTATGTTTATGAATGTCCTCACTAGGAACGCTGTACAAGAATGTCTGTGTGTATTGTCTCAGACACACACACACACACACACATTTATAAGTCAACCTTGTTCCCACAGGAGAGCCTGCCTGTTTGAGTTATTTCAGAGTTGGTGGTTAAAAGAGACAGCCCGAGGAATCGCTGCGTCTCTCTGTTTCCTTTCATGTCTGTGCTCTTCAGTGAGCTCTGACTGGGGCGAGAGGAGAAACGGGAAAGGGAAAGACAACTGGGCAGGATTACGAGCAGGTGCAATTGTTACCCTTTGATTTTCAAGACTGTGGAGCATTTTACAAACAAAAAACAAAAACCTGTGGGAGTTTCGAGCTCCACCAAGAACCGTCCGGGGGTTCAAATCCAAGCGTACTCGATCTGCTTACTCGTTTTTGCATTCTGAGGTGCTGAGATGTGTGGGAACCAGTGGGCCTCTGAAGCATGTGTCCATGCTTATCTTCAGTGCACTACCAACTGGACCTTTTTGTGTACCTCTCCAAAAGGTCTATGGAAGCCACCACAGAAAGGGGTGAATGACCCGAGCCAAAGATGCAGAAAGTATGAAGGCAGCTTCACAATCCTGCATGTGCTGGCGCTTCCATTCGTACTAAACAAGGGTCCCCACGATTCCATTCCAGTAATGCCAGAAGTTCATCTTCATTTGTATGTCCTTATATATGTACACTACCATTCAAAAGTTTTAGGTCACTATAGAAATGTCCTTATTTTTTAAGGAAAAGCACTTTTCAATGAATATACGACTATTCTAGCTGCAAACGTCTGGTTTTTAATGGAATATGTACATAGGTGTATAGAGGCCCTTTTCCAGCAACCATCTCTCCAGTGTTCTAATGGTACATTGTGTTTGCTAATCGCGTTAGAAGGCTATTGGATGATTAGAAAACCCTTAAAACCCATGCGCAATGATGTTAGCACAGCTGAGAACAGTTTTGCTGGTTCTTTGACGAAAGGGCAAAATTATTATTTGGAATAAAAATCATTATTTCTAATCTCGTCAAAGTCTCGACTGTATTTCCTATTAATTTTGCAACTCTTTTGATGAATAAAAGTGTGACTTTTAATGGAAAACGCCAAAAAAAATTGTATAGGTGACCCCAAACTTTTGAAAGGGAGTGTACATGTGTGAGTACTGGCGGGGGCCTCCTCGTGTAACGCCAAGCAAATTTCACATGGTTACTCTCTTAGTTGTTGTCTCTCTTAAATCTCTTTGTGAAAAAAAAAAAGAAGTTCCCATCACGTTTAAGCTGGTCCTTTAATATGCTGCTATAAGTAAGAAAAATGATACCCCCAGACACAAAATGATAATCAACACTTATGCACTCCCATGTACAGCATCTGACTCATCTATGTGCATTTATATACTGTCGTACTTGTGGATGTTTGCTGTAACCTCGTGACTGTGTGTGTGTGTGTGTTTCTCACAGACTGAATGTGAACTGGAAAAAGGTTTGGAGATGAGGAAGCGAGTCCTGTCTGGGATCTTGGCCACAGAGGAATCATACCTCAGTCATCTGGAGGCACTGCTGCTGGTGAGAAAACACACCCAGACTCAAACCCACCACATATATGCAATAGTTATTCACTTTTTTTAGTTTAGTTTGGTGCCACTTGATTCCACCTACAAATGTAGTAAGGTACTCACGTCACGATCCTGAGTATGTAATGTGTCAAATCAGTATCACCTACACGTAAAGCGAGACGATGGAACGTTTCCTGAACAGCAGCCACTAATGGGCTCAAGTGGAAATAAAAGATAATGACCCATTAAACGTACCTTTATTGAATTAATGAATATCTTGAGTCAGTTGCTTTTAATATGCCCTTTAAGACTATTTTTAGTCGAGCGTTAAAGGATTTAAATGACCGGGTTTGATATTATCATAGTATAATGGCATACAGTTGTCTCTCTCACAGGGGAAACAATGCTACAAGTACAAAATACTGTCTACTATTGTGATATAATCACAGTTTAGTAACATGCTGTCCCCCTCTTTATCGACCGCCAATTCAGCCCATGAAGCCTCTGAAGGCTGCAGCCACGACGTCGCAGCCCGTCCTCTCTGTGGCCCAGATCGAAACCATCTTCTTCAAAGTGCCTGAGCTCTACGAGATCCACAAGGACTTCTACGACGGCCTTTTGCCTCGTGTGCAGCAGTGGAGCCATCACCAGCGAGTCGGGGACCTCTTCCAGAAACTGGTGAGCGAAAAAAAGAAATGGGTCCACGTGGTCCCCCCAAAATACAAAAAAATGATTTGATTTTTTTGACCTATGATGCAAATCCAGAGTAAACCTCCTTTCCCTAGATTGGAGGTAATCTCATATTTTAATCAAGAGGCTTTCAAAGGCAAAAGGCTGTTAGCAAATTAAATAAACCAATAACCAAAAAAAAAATAATAATGGAGATTTGGTTTTCGTAATGATTTTTCTTCTTTATCATTTTCAAACGCAGACAAATTGAATCTGAATTGTCCGTTTCTTTCCATTTCCTCCCTCAACAGCCTCTCGCTGTCTCTGCCCTGCAGCAGTCGCTGCCAAAAATGGCCGAGGCCAAATGTACACTGGCTCTATTTAATCATGCTCACAATGGGTCAATTAAGCCACAATGACTCATTTGTTAATTCTGTCTGAAATCCTCCTCTCCCACTATTGGCTCTGTTCACTCTTTCTATTTATCTCTCTCTCTCTTTTTTTTTTTTCTCTCTCTCTCAGATCCACGTTTTCAAACTCACATGCATCTCTACATCTGCAGTACACACACACACACACACACACACACATGCCTACAGAGGGAGGTGCAGTCATCACAAAGCTGCCTTTCTGAGGCCACGAGTCCTCTGTGAGCTTTGTGTCTCAAGAAGCAGCTATTAATAGGAGCCTCTCTCTCTCTCTCTCTTCTTCCCTCTCTCATTTTCCTTCTTAGTCTTTTTTATCCAGTACTTTGTTTAAAAGCCTGGCTGTGTGTGTTTTAATCTTCTAGCAGTGGCTTCTTCTATATATATATATATATTACTGCTAAGATGTGATTTTACGGTTCTTATGTGGGTGAGATACGTGTTTTGCGTATTAGCCGCAATTCTCGTCACGTGACATCCCATTCTTCTTTTCCAATCTCTTCCCGCGAGATTCCACTTTAAGGAAGATGGCTGATAGCATTGTGCAGTTTCCATGGTTTCGGAACGGTGATCTCGATTACCGCTGCTGCTACTACTGCTGCTGCTGGGATTGATTTCAAATGGTCACGTGACCCCCCTACGTCAGGGGTGTCAAACTAAATAAATGTTACCCTCAAAGGGCCAGATGTGACTGTCATACAGAATAAATGTAACTAAATATAATGTAAAATAAAGGTAACTTCTCAGTAACATATTGCTAAATAACTTCCTGTATTTATTAGTTATTCAATTTCCCTCGTCGCATGATGCATATACAATGATACACTGCGATCTGGTGGAGGTGCCGTCAGTTTCCGGGTAGCACAATCACCATGCATTGTGGGAAATGTAGTTTATGGTCAATGCATGCCTTAAAGCAGCATAAACCTATTTTAACACAAAATGTTTAAGACCAATTAATCACTCGTGGGGCCAAATAAAATAACGTGGCAGACCACATCTGGCACCCGGGCCTTGAGTTTGACACGTGTGCCCTACGTCATGTCCAGTGATGTGAAAATGTAAAAATAGTGTATTTTTATAACACTTTTTTTTTTAAACTTTCATCTTCAACACATCTGAAAAACCACCTCATGAGAACGTAAAAAAGTTTCGGCGATATTTGAGAGGTTTTTTCCAAATTTAGGTGTTTCCATTACCAGTTTTGTTGCAATATTTAGGTTTTTTCCCGCATTTCTATGAGTGTGCATTGTAGCGTGGCACAGGAAATGTGTTCATCTGGATCTTACGTTCCCAAAAATGCAGGTCAAGAAGCCATTTAAATTCAGGTTTTTTGAGCAGGTTTGACTGAAGACAACAAACAGTCTATTTAAGCTCTATTATTTTACGCTACCTTCTTTCTGTGATCCTAACCAATACATCAGCCTGACAAATAGACGTCATTTAAACGTCTTTGTTTTACCCAACATGAACAGTAAAGCATCATTTCTGTTCCTCCTTCCAAACAGCAGTTAATAAAAGTCAAAAGGCGGAGAAGAGGCCAAGCTAAAATGCTTCATGACAGTCATTCTTTTAGGAGGTGGAGTGGAAAGGGGAGGTAGACGGGGGCTGGAGGAGGTGACAAAGGCAAAGAATGGGGCCAGTCGAGCTGATTTAGGCTGCTGCGACTCTGATAGAGCTGTCTCGCCAGGAAGCTTAAATCTGTGAGGGAAGCAGACGGGATTTAGGAAACATAAAACATGAGGAAAGGGAAGTCATGAGACATGGAGAGAGAGAGAGAAAAGGGAAGAGGCAAAGAATCAATGACAGGTTATGAGCATGAGTGTCATCGAGAAGTGTTTGAAGGCTGAAAATAGTGCTAAATCACACTCGTGCTTCTGCTCCTACACACACACACTCTTCATACGCTGCATTCACAGCGGGAAGGTGAAAGATTTACACCATGAAGACAAACACGGAGACAAACTGCCTTTGAACGGTTGCTCCACAGAGATGGAGAACCCACGGTATTTTGATACTGTGAACTCGTGGAGGCAGAAGAATAACTCTCGAGAGTTACTCCATTTGCTATCGCACAGCCGATCCTACAGCTTCTTCACTTCCGAGAAGTGATTAGAAGAAGAAGATTAGATTACAAGGTACTGTACATACTTATGATTATCTGTGTTCCTCAGCTTAAACACCATTTGCCTCCAGTTTATTAGATTTAAGGCCTTTGTACCAAGTCCTACTTAGCAGGAAATTATTTCAAATAATTTGGATACGGTGAAAGGTTTTAATTTAACCTTTATTTTACCAGACAGGACAGATTAAGAACAAATCCTGGCAAAAGGCAGGGCCTTGTGAGGGAGAGGGAAAAAGGGGCTATTTAAGACAATATACAAGGTAGAGTCGGCATCTATTACTGGTGAGACATTTTATTGGATAAGAGGAAAGAATAAAGAAATACCTGGCTTATTTGAACTTCAGGATTTCTGATACTTTAAAACAATAATAACGTGTTAAAGCGGACCGAGACCGGAAGTTCCTATTAACGCTGTTTTTTAGTGTGTATCTGCATCATTACCTTGTTTATGAAGCCCTGAAGGTTCTAAACAAACAGTTCAGCCACTGCTGAGAACGCTGTGTTTTATTGTAATCTCGGGCTCAGCGAGATCTCTGAAAAAACCTGGTCCGGTTACGTAAACACCGGTTCTCAGCAGCAGATCGTCCTGCTCCGGGCACTAGTCCGGGCACATCCGGTTGCGTACATTGAACCGCAGAAGAAGAATAACGTCCGTTGTGGAGGTGTTTCACGAGCGACAGTGTCTTCTGACTCTGGGTCTGACTCCGGTTACTCACTGTTAAAACAATGTTTTGATAATGAGTAGCAGTGCATCCACCGTTCCAGAGGGGGGAGCTGCGCTTCTGAGAGCGGGTGTGCTGAACATGTCACTTCCGGGTACTGGCCAATCACAAGACAGTTGGGAGTTGAGTCGGAAATATCGCAGCTGGGGAACAGCGTCAGAAAAGAGTATTTCTATCGGCTCGTTTACAGAAACTAGGAGGTTTATGACCATAAAAACAAGTTAATATATGTAAGTAGACCTCCATAACTAACATATAATATATGTTGCACATATTATGGGTTAGGACCACTCTATGTGAGCTTTAAAGATTTGTGTTTAGATGTGTACCCGTCGCAAGTGAAAATTGAAAAAAGTAAACTTGACATATGGCAAATTTTAAAAGCTGCAGTATTGAAAAACGGATTTGAAGTGCAAATAAATCACACACACAAAAAAAGCAATCTACTCTTTAGTAAAAATCCAATTGGTTTCGTCTAAATCTAAGGTCACGTTGCATTTTTGAGCTGAAAAACCTTGTTCAGTTTAAAGGTCCAGTGTGTACAAAAAAATGTGTGGTATCTAATGATGAGGCCTCTTCTGCTCACTCCTCCCTTTCTCATGAGCTTCAGTGAACTGCAGCAAAAGCCACCAGATTCCTATTCGTATCATTGATTGCACATTTAAACGTATACTTATTATATAAGTCCTCCCAAATGTCACAGACTGCACCTTTAAGGCTCCACTTTTTTTTTGTTCATCCATTTTTGGAGCGCTCTCTTTACAAAACAAAGCGGGCTAAACATAGCCTTGTCACGCAAAAACGCAACTGAAGTCCTTTTCACGAGGCCGTGTTTTTTTTTTTTTTTTTAATGTTGTTTTCCACTGTGGATTCCACATGTAAATCTCACATAGGACAAATCCCCCCCCAAAACTGTAGAAATCCAAACACCACAGTTTTCTTTCATCACCTATAAAGCAATTTTCTGCTATGATGCTGTAACACGCAGCCAAACACTCGGTAAAGCCTTTCATGCCTCCGTGTGTGTGTGTGTGTGTGTGTCTGTGTGTGTCTGTGTGGATGCAGCTGGCAGACATTCGTCGCTTTTTTCCGTCCTCCTCTCACACAGTCGAACTGTCACGCTCTGAACGCTCTCCGCCGCGGTGCAGATTGTGTGGCCCAAGGCAGGACACAGGATCTCTAGGATTGTGAGGGGAAATTGCTTTACTTTTCTGTTACCGAGCGTCCTAAATTGTAGATTCGCCATCGACGTTTTTTTTTTTTTGTGTGCCGATGTTTTCGCTTGATATTTGTCAGCTAGAGTAAGGATAAGGATAAAGAAAAGTAAGGACTTTTACACCGATTTTCTTTTAAGCAGTGGAGGTACAAAGTTCTGTTTGTGTACTCTCTAGAATCCTCCTCTTCCTCACTGGTGTTCAAACTGTCAGCGATGATGACATGGATACAATACGGTTCAAAAGTTTGGGGTCACTTAGAAATGTCCTTATTTTTTGAAGGAAAAGCACTTTTTTTTTTCAATGAATCAGAAATACACTCTATACTTTGTTAATGTGGTAAACGACTATTCTAGCTGCAAACGTCTGGTTTTTAATGGAATACGTACATAGGTGTATAGAGGCCCATTTCCAGAAACCATATCTCCAGTGTTCAAATGGTACATTGTGTTTGCTAATCGTGTTAGAAGACTATTGGATGATTAGAAAACCCTTGAAAACCCTTGTGCAATGATGTTAGCACAGCTGAAAACAGTTTTGCTGGTTCTTTGACAAAAGGGCAAAATTATTATTTGGAATAAGAAAAATCACTATTTCTAATCTTGTCGATGTCTTGACTATATTTTCTGTTCATTTTGCAACTCTTTTGATCAATAAAAGTGTGACTTTTAATGGAAAACACAATCAAAAATTATATAGGTGACCCCAAACTTTTGAACAGTAGTGTAAATAGTGCAAATATTGTTTATAAAACTGTTAAGTGACTTCCTCCCTAATAGCAAAGAGCATTTCACGTTAGGGTCATGCCGGAAAATGACTTATCAGAGCATGAAAATAACAATAATTTGTCAATATTTATTGTGAAATCTTCGAAAAGCAAGTCACATAGTGCCACATACTGCCTCCTTTAAAGATTAGATGTAACAAAATATAGAATATTGAAGTTTGTTACCCATATGGACTTGAAATCATGTAGATTAAATATGTGTAAACAGATTTTTTACATTTGAGAAAGACACAATTTTCCATTTTCAATGTTTCTCCAAAGCTTTGATTTGCTTTGATTATACTTTATTTAGTTATTGTCTCATGTTCACGTCAACTAAACTAATCTCTCTGGCTCTCGGTGGCCGCTGAGAAGAAGAAGGAAAGTAAATTAAAAACTCCACGTTGTCTCACATGCGGCTGAAAGCGCTGACATACAGTAACAAGTCAGGTCACAAAGAGCTTTAAAGGTAGTAATTCAGTGCACTCAAGCATCCACTACACCGAGGTATTTGCTATTCTTTTCACCGCCCGTCTCCACTGTACTCTCGCTCTCTCTCTCTCTCCCCCTCCTTCCTCTGGCTTTTGTTCAGGAGAATTGACTGTCCTTTTGTTCGCCGTTCGAGATGGATCGCAGCGCTGGCAGCCGGCGTTTGCAGGAATTTTATTCACCCCTGCAGCTTTCTAAACGTGCTTTTCGTGGGCTTCCTGTTACACCGATCATTAATTAGTCACCCCGGCTCTGTGCAGGTCTCCCCGGTTGCTAAGGCAACCAGCCTGGCTGCGCGGGGGCACCGCGGCGGCGGCGGTTGTTGTGACCGTCATCTGTGTGTCGTTTCTTCAAGCAGGTGGTTTTTGATTTTAATGCAGTTCACAAACACAGACACAGCTGACTGCGCTCGGTGTGTTGTTTCAGTCGGGAAATATACAGTAAATGTTCCTTAACTTGAATTGTGTTTTGTTTATTTGTGGTATCACTGTTTTTAACCACAGGGAAGGTTAATTATTATTGTTTATTTTTGTGCATCGTACAAAGATTAATGGCTCTATCGACCTTTTAACGGATTTCACTCAAATTGTCCTTTTATTTAGAGATATTTCAGTTTCTGTACAACATATTCTTGGTTTTATGGAGATTTTCACTGAATTAATCAGCGGGTTTTCGTCCAGCTTCCTCTCACATGCAGATTAGGCTTATTGGACATTAACTGTATAGGTGTCAGTGTGAGATTGAACGGTTGTTTGTCTCTCTATCTTGCAGTGGCGAACTGTCCAGCGCCCTATGTCATTTTGGATTAGCTCTAACCCCCCCCCTTGGGGACCCTTGTGTGGAGGGATAAAGTGGTCGAAAATGGATGAATGAAAGACCACACAGTGCAACCGTACAGTGCAGTTGAATGTGATCATTCAAAAAATATGAGAAATGCACAGAATAGAAGTGCCTCAGACAGTTTGAAGTCATTTCCCAGGCTGTCCAACATTGGTGGTACTCGATTTGGAATTTGGAAAATCAATTTTTTTGAGCCCATCCCTACTCCACTTCAAACTCCTTTGTTATTCCCACTGACTCATCACTCTGTCTTTGTTGTCTTCTTCTCCTTCAGGCGAGCCAGCTCGGAGTTTACAGAGCATTCGTGGACAACTACGAACTGGCCGTGGAGACGGCGGAGAAGTGCTGCCAGGCCAACTCACAATTCTCTGAAATCTCCGAGGTAAGAACGGGAGAGTAATACAACAACATTTTTTGTGTCAGTAAAGACGTTGGATGGAAGGTCGGTCAGGAGCTCTCTCTTGTTGTTGTGCTGCTGCTCTCTCTCTTTGAGTTATGGTGTCGCTTTACAAGTGTGTCAAATCGGACACTTAACCCCTGCATGCCAGCAAATTATCCGAATGAATTTCACAATTCTTTTCGCCTGTGATGTTTGAAAGCGGTGCTGCGTCTAATTGAGATAAAAGTATGTCAAACATTAAGCACAGGGGAAGAAGACATTTGTCCAAACATAATCTAAAGGGTTTGTTCAACTCGAGTGGACGGCAGAGGTGGAAAGTAATGAAATGCATTTACTCAAGTTTCTGCATTGAATACTTTTTTGTGCGTATTTTGTAATTTTTTCAGTACAATTTAAAATCAGGATTTTGTATTTTACTTGAGTACGTATTGACTCAAGTATTGTACTTAGTTACTTTATAAATCCTATCCGTTATTGAGTAAAAATAAAAATTCAGCACAATGAAGACCTACAGGGGGAAAATAGGCGCCGGAACCAAACGAATGATGATGTGATCAGTAACTTTTACTTAAAGTGCATTTCAAAGGAACTACTTTTTACTTCTACTTGAGTAATATTTCATCAAAGTATTGGTACTTTTACTTGAGTACAATATTTTACTACTTTTTCCACCTCTGGTGGACGGGCAGTGTGTAGAAAATGTTTAGAAAACTGAAAAAACAGAGCACCGTAGGTGATTGTCTGGGTGAGACACTTTCGTAAACCTGCTTTACTGTTGCGCACAAACTCATTTGGACATTTAATCCGGAAGGACAAGTTCCAGAAAATGTCCCAGACTTCATCAAGCCTGCGATGAAAGCAGCTACCGTCGCTTCAGAAACTACTCACTGCTATTATGGGGAAGAACAGTTTTTTTCCGAGTCGTGTCGTTGCAGAGAGGCTATGTTACGGCTGCTTTTAGCCTTGTACCTGATGTGCTGTACTTCTGAGAGTGCTCTCCCATTATTTCACCCACGCAGCTTTTATCATTTCCACTGCATTTAAACGTGAATGCTCTGCCGAGCACTTGTGTAGACGATTGCAGACGGAGGCAATTTTGTGCCGGCGTGTGCATGATTTTGCCTCCTACATATACAGTATGTGAACTGTACGGTGTCGGGGAAATGGAACAGTGAAGAGGACGGCAGCTGCCATTTTCTGCAGTTTTCCTCTCATAGTTCCAGAAGTGTTTATTCAGAAATGGATGGACGCTGTGATCTTTCAGACAAGGAATAAGGAAAAGTAGTAGAAGTAGTGGATGACTGAATCCAGAATGAAGCAATAACGTAACATAAAAGGTAACGACTGCAGTTAAACATCGTCACCGACGGAATGGCAAATGGCTCACGTCTTTATTAATTGATATAAAAGAGAACACGGTGACATTCAGGCATCCGTTGACGTTCTCGAAGCTCTCAATGTTTCCGAGCATGTGGCGCGGTTTTCTGACGCGTCGTCCGTGGAGTCTTCAGCAGGATGGGGAATTCATCGTCAATGGTTGTTGTTTATGGTCTTAGTAATGACGCATGACTCTGAGCCATCTGAGCAAAAAGCCGCGCCGCAGATGGCGTTATGAATTTGAAAGTAGATGACCTCATCCGTGTTTCTTAAGTGCACTGAACAGGTTTTGGGAAAAGGGTCTTTTTTGAAGATATTTTCTTTTATATCTCTGATTAAACTAGTCTTTCTTTTTTTTGTCTTCGAAACAGAACCTGAAGGTGAGGAGTCCCAAGGATTCGAAAGACCAGACAGTAAAGAGCTCTCTGGAGGGTCAGTCACCTCATCCTACTCTGTGCGCTCTATTCGAATGAATTGAAGTAGTCGTGTTGGAATTAAGTCACGTAAATAATTAATTATTTCTAATTTACAGCTTTACTGTACAAACCAGTGGACAGAGTGACACGTAGCACATTGGTACTTCATGTAAGTATGTGTGAGCACTGACGCCAAACCCTTTAACCAAAGGTTCTTTATGCTATCTTATTTAAAACATACACTCATAAATCTTTAATAAAAGGTTGGAGAAATTTCCCTATGGGGACAATAACTTTTAGGAGAGGATATTCGAAGTAAACTTTCTCTTCACAGCTGTTTTTATGTTCTGTTTTTATCCATTTATTGTTCAGGTCAATGACTGACCTTAATGTGCCGGCCTGTGACATATATATATATATGTATGTCCTCGTCACTTCTGTGTTGTAGGACTTGCTCAAACATACGCCCACCAGCCACCCGGACCACGCGCTCCTGCTGGACGCCCTGCGGATCTCCCAGAACTTCCTGTCCAGCATCAACGAGGAGACGACGCCGCGGCGCCAATCTATGACCGTCAAGAAGGGAGAGGTGAGCTCATCTCCGTGACACTTGTGTTAATATTACTGTAATGCGCCTATTACTATTTCTATACTAAATGTGATTTCTTTGAATTTGCAACTGTGTGTGCAAAAAGTATATCCTGCTCTATAAAGGAAGCTGGTGGATATATAAAAAAAAAAGTGAAATATTAACCCTTCTGTCATTATCGTATCGTCGCTGACAGGATTTGACATGCGCACTTTTCATTACCGCAACTCCTAGACCTTTTGTGATATCTAGAAATTTTCAAAAATCTACCTCACAGCACCCTGTGCGACCCTCATGTGGAGAATAAAGTGGTAGAAGATGGATGGACGGATACCAGAAAGCAAAGAAATGGAGCTTTAGTGCCCATATATTTGTCATTACAGTAGATCCTCAGGACTTCCGCGTCCAATCACAGACGCGATTCCTGAACGGATATCGAAAATGAAAGTTATCTTGGAAAAAAGAGCAGAAAGAAATATAAATCCACACAGCCTCATTGTCTCGATTGTCGTAATAGGGTAATAACACCTGATTTTGCCAAAAAAAAAAAAAAAAAGGTGACACTAAATATATAGATTCTAGTGATATTGATGAAGTTATAACTCCGCCCCCGAACCTTGGAGTCACTGTCAGATGAGCGTGTGGCGGTGGAGGGGGCCACCAATCTGCAGCCTAAAGCAGAGCCCATGCCCTTATATGGTAAAACAAGGGGTTGTGTCGTGGAGGGTGATTCTCTGTTTGCACTGTGTCTCTCCTGTGGCTTACACACACACACACACACACACACACACAGAAACCCACCCCCCACTGTCTCTCCCATCCCCGGAGATGACTTGACGCACATGAGTGGATGCGTCTTGATTGATAGCTTGCGTGACACTGCCGTACATAATGCCTTGTAATGAGCCGCCACCACCGCTCCGACTGGCAGATTCCATGTTAATTATTAATAAATGGAGGGCGGGTGCGAGCGAACGTAAAGGCTCAGTCAGCTCCGCCCTCTGCTCACAGGGGGGTCATTACCGCACCCTCACCACACACACACACACACACACACTCTTCCCTCCACTCTGCACCCATTCTCTTGCTCTTGTTTGCCTTTGAACGTATACACACACACACATAGGGTTCTCTTCCATACCTCCTCTTCTGTCCCCGCAGGCCTCACTTCCAACCCAGTCTGGCCAAGACCTCCACACCAGTCATCAAATATTTATGATGGATACATGAAAGCAGCACTTGGAAATCAATAGGGGCTCATTATATTGTACCTTATCGTCGGCAGAGTATATAATAATTATAATAATAATACGCCCGGGGGGTTTTTTGTTGTCTGCATTTCACCAACTTAAGCTGCTTCACGAGAGCGTGATTCTCGGACGTAGTCGTCGTGTATCCAACAGGGATGAAGGGTGTCTGCGTGAACCAAGAGAGCCAATATTAATAATACTTTAATCTCTCCGAGTAAAGAACATTTGCTGTTTTTTTTTTCCGAAAATCTGTAATTACAACAAAACAATCAAATAAAGTAAGATAGAGGGATTTAGCCGCCATGTGTCACTCTCCTAAAAGTTTAATATCTGTATACATCCAAGCAGTATTAGTAGTTAATCTTTTTATGCCTCGCACACAAATTCGATCACTGCAGAATCTGTGTGAGCAGAATAACACACATTTACCCCTAACCCATCGGGCCATGCTCAACCCATATCCAAAGTCTTAGGGCAATCTGACTAACGGTCAGCGAGATATGCCTGTCACAGACCAACAGACACATAGAGGCAACTTGCTTTACGGATAGATTACATTCACATCTCTTGCCAAAAAAGGGTAAAAAAATCACATTTATTGTGTTTCCAAGAGCAGGTAACCTGTGGTGCACTCTCTAGTTTTGCGATGCTGGAGCCGAGCATGAGCATAAGTGGCCCCTGGAGGCCGTGGCCCTGTCAGATGATGAGGGGAGGGGACAAACAGAAGCTGCTCAATGTGAGAGAGCTAATGATGGCACTGCCCCTAAATCTCGGCACACCTCCTTGTGCTCGGCGCTGTTTGCCTTAGGGATGATCTAGCTCCTGATGTGAGCGCACGTGTGTGTTTACATCACCGACAACCACTGCGGTGTGGCTTTTATATCACAAACACGTCGTCGTATAAACACGTGCAACAGCAGCAAAACACACTCACACACACACACACACACACACATGCACGGGCAGAGACGATGACCCCTGGAGCCTGTGTTCTAAATATAAACACGGATCTTTTGCAAACTCAAGCCATTACTCGTGCACGAGCTTTCAGCGAGGAAGATGGTCAATATTTAATCTGTGGCGTGCGTGTTCTCTGTGCCTCGCGTCGTCGCGGCTCCCACTTTGATGCTGCTCATGTTCCACTCAGCCGATATGTTAGAGTAGAGTATAGTAGAGCCACGTCCCCCCCCGACAGTGCTGCGAATACGTCGTCTGATGTGCCGTTTCGTTAAGGATGCCTTTTTTCCCTCCCCTCTGTCAGCAGAGCAGAGCTGCTGCATAAGCACAATTTAAATTCATTAGATTACTGATTCCGCAAGAAGCCTTGACAGGAAAACTCTGTGTGTGTGTGTCTGTTCAAGAGATAAAACAATGTACATTAATTAAACGTCCGCGCTTGCCAGGGGGTGGAGGGGGTTTTCTTCATTTACCAGAAAGGATTTTTCCTTTCCTAGTTTACTTTAAAGCATTTATACATTTATACAAACATACCTATGGGTATAATGTTCTGTCAATAAACACTCCTAAATGTTGCACACTGCACTTTTAAATGACAAATAAATACATGACCTAGCTAATATGACCTTGGGGTCGCTGACCATCATCTGGCCAGTAGGGGGCCGGTCAAGTCAAAACATTTGAGCGGGTGATATGAGCTTAAAATGATATCGCAAAGATAGATATTTGACAGAATTTCAAAATAAAAGTGTCTGTGTTGACATGCAGCGATAAAATGCTCACAATGACGATGTATTTATGACGCAAAAAGTATTTATTACTACAAATTACAGTTTTAAATGAAATACAACAGCATGAATTCTGACTTTTTTCTCAGAATTCTGTCTGTAATCCTAGAATTCAATCTCAGAATTCTGTCTTTAATCTCAGAATTCATGCATGTTATATTTTTTTACTTTCTTCCAAAAAAATCGTTTTACACGTCGCCCTAATACTCTTCCATGTTAGGTATTTAGTTATTGTGTTAATAAATTAAAGTAGTCATTTATTGAATAATTGGTCATAGATTAAAAAGTATTGTATTGCCATATTCCAGTTTATTAAAGTCTAAACTTCCTCTCAGGATTGTCAATGACGGACTTGAATATGCAGTTTTTAGGTACTTTAGTGACACAGTGTTGCTGTGGCCTGTCTCACTGTATCTGTCCACACAATCCCCCAGTTTACTCACGCGCAGATAAGACGCCGCTTACTCCCTAATCTTGTTGTTATCCCTGCCGTTATCTTATCACTACATCATGCGATCAATGGAGGGAGAGAGAATTATGCCGGACTCTTGAGCAGCAGCAGCAGCAGGAGTGGGTCATTTCAAGCCCGGCTCACTTACCTGAACATGTAAACCAATCAAGTTGCTCCTGTGTATAACACACCTTAGGCGGATTGTGCTGTAAGCATTTGCTGCAATAAACCAACTTAATCTGCTGCTGTTCTTTCTGCCCTATAATCCAATCATTTGGTTAAAGGAGATTTTAGTTTGTCTCAAACATAAGATTCAACATTTCATTTGTTATATTTGCTGTCCTGTGTGATAGAAAAGACACTTAATATTAGATTTTGGTGGTTGACCCTCTTGTGGTGACATCTAGAGAACACTGGGTCAATGACATCACCCACAGAGGCCACTGGGCGCTAACAGCAGTTAGCATTTGGAAAAGTGATCATTTGCAGGCTCTAGCAGGCGCATTGCCGTCATATATAACATGTATCCACTGGACAGATAAATCCTCTGAGGCTGGAAGTGTGTGGAGAACTCTGTGCTGCACTGTGGAGCCAAGAATAGAACTTTTCACGGCCTTCCGGTTTTCGAACCCTCGCCGGCACTCTCGCGTGTTCTACGGACAAAGCGGAGCTCCGCGACACAACAATTCCAGGAATTTTGCGCATTGCGTCGTCCCAGTGAGTGCGGAAGTGAACACCATGTTTTATCTCCTGTACTTAGACTGAGGAGGACCACAAAAACATGAGTGAGTCATCTTTTTTCACATTTTGGCGACTGGTAGGGCCTCCAGAGTCTCAAATATAAGGATTTAAATGATTTTTAAAAGGTGTTTTTACATAATATGGGACCTTTAAAACTGATGCAAATGGTGTTCCACCAATTGGCGTCCACCCCTCTTAAGTTCCTGGTAATCTCAAAAGTCCTTAGTTGCAAGGAAAGTACTTCTTCGGGTGAAAGTTTGGGGTCTTGAGAAAGTTCTTCCCTTGGGTAATTTCAGTGGAAACACACCAAGGTTTTTCAAAATCCCGAGTAAATGAGAAAAGTTCCTGTGGTGGGGAAAAAAAGGGGCTAATGATGTAACAACACGTTTTAAAAATGTCAAAACTTGACACTGAAGTCTGATCTGTGACTCAGGTGGAGTTGAGATGGAGCTTTGACATATTTTAGCTGTTGAAGCCCAAAGATGGAGGCTGGTGAACACCTTGAGGGGGAAAACCGACGTGCAGACGTGCGGAGTCTGTCTGTCTGTGTTACAGCACCGACTGGATCAGTCGAGAAGAGGAAGGAATTATGTGAACACGTCTTTCACTCGAATTTCATCATCGCCGTCATGTCGGGGCCAGCGCGCCGACTGACAGATGTAGCATCCCGGTTGCTTACGAGCGACAGATGCCAGATACGGAGAAGGCAACTCATCTGGATACGTGTATGACAGATTAGTAATTACACCCCTCGTAGATTTCTATTGCATTCTTATGTCGACTCTCTGTGTTGTGCGTCCACGACGAGACGCTGCAACAACAGATGAGCGCAGAGGAGCTGCTGTGTCACGTGGTTTCTACACAAAGAAGAAGAAGAAAAAACAGCACTATGACAACGATCCCATTGGGAGCATCTCTCTCTCTCTCCTCTCTTCTCCTTCCTCTGACACATTATCTCTCTGCTGTTTTCACCTTCCTCATAAAGGAGGGCAGAAATGAAGTCCTGTGCAGGAACCCAAAAATGTTGCTTATAGTGTAGATTAGTTGAATTAGTTACATTAAAAGTTATTCGTAGAAAACTTTTATGTTTGTTTTTGCTGCTGGGTGAGAAGAAGTCGATGGAGCGTAAAATACTATACAGTATATTATGTGTGCTGTTAATGTTATAGCCTATTATGTGTCCTGTTCCCTCTTTAACGTTTTAATGCTGTTAAGTTAAGTGTGGTTAAACTCATTACTGTCTGTTGTGTCTTTGAATTGAAACGAGTGATGTGAGACGATAGGTTTGACGAATAATGAGTTAACACAGCGTGTAACATTTATATCCGTCCCCCCGGTTATAGAGTTCAAATAAAACCATTTACTCTTCATGTGCTTTGCTGCTCCAAGTCCATTTTAATATGGTCCTGTGTTCTTCTGATTTGGAAAATTACATCACTGCCCCCTTTTGGCCAAGCGTGGCATTACGCATCTGATTACAAAGTCTGACGTCAGTCAGTGCTCAGGGTTCCAAGTGTCATTCTTCTCCTTCTCTCCCCTAATCCCCCCCCCCCCCCCCATTCGTCGCCGTGTGAAATTGACGAACACAAGAAAAGAATCAATGGCGTTTATGAACGTGCCGAAACGTGAAATCATTATGAGCAATAATGTAGTTATTATTTAATTAACATTTATAGGTTGCACTTGATGTTCGTTCATGATAATTAGAGTGGAGTGGATATTCTTCATACTCTCTCCAATCCATTTTTTTTGCCTCAAAATCAGCAGGACTAAAGGTTTTGATTGCGACTTCCATCACAAAGGCTCTGGAGACAAAGTGTCCTCCTCACTCCTCCATATATAGACACGATGGACATATCAGACTATTGTCTTTCATGCCTGTGTGTGTGACTGACCCAGCTGGGTTTTCTGTTGTTTTTTCGTTTTGTCTCCACAGAACAGGCAGCTGCTGAGGGACAGCTTCATGGTGGAGTTGGTGGAAGGAGCCAGGAAGCTGCGACACGTCTTCCTCTTCACCGATCTGCTGCTCTGCGCCAAACTGAAAAAGCAGATCGGAGGGTAAGAGGCGCGACTGGTTTTTTCCCGTGTCTAATTCTGCACTAAGTAAGAAGAAGTAAGATCGTAACGATGATCGTTGCTGTGCAGAGCAGAATGGGGATTTGTGGAACTCTTTGTCAGCAGTAAAGTAATAGAAAATAAACCTAAATAAATGTGATGTTATTTACTGTATTGTCTGTTTAATGCAAGATTCCCCTCAAGGTCATATATTTCCTTGAGTCCAGTTATCAATCCACTCCTCCTTTTCTCCTTTTTGTCTTTCACCTTCTCATTTCTTTTTCTCCTCCTCCTCCTCCTCCTCCTCTTTCTGCTGCCGACAGTAAAAACCAACAGTACGACAGTAAGTGGTACATCCCGCTGGCTGAGCTGAGCTTCCAGGGTCCCGAGGACACGGAACCACTCACCATCCCCCAAGCCCCCGACGAAGAGCTCGACACCATGAAGGTCAAGATCTCACACCTCCGCAGTGAGATCCAGAGAGAGAAGGTTTGTGGGGGGGGGCCACTGAGCCATATTAACCTCTGATGTTTGTTTTGTTTTTTTTCACATGAAAGTACATGCAAAAAAACCAACAGTTTTCCTCTTTGTAATTTTCAGAGAGCAAACAAAGGTTCGAAAGTCATCGACCGTCTCAGGAAGAAGCTTTCTGAACAGGAGTCTCTTCTCCTGCTAACATCTCCAAGTTTGCCCATCCGACTGTACAACAAGAACGGCAAGGTGACCACACTGTCCGTCTTAAACCCTCGGTTTCTTCAGTACTTCTTACTTTTTATGTTTTATGGTATGGTTTTTCCTTTTTCCTTAGGATTCCTTCTTCTTTATCTGTTTTTATCCTAGACTCTTACGTACTTTTTCCTTTATGATATTTTGTTACGATGTGTTAACAATGTGTTAATCTGCCTCCTCCTAGATTACAATTTGATGAAATAACAGCCATTTTTTGTTTTGTTTTTTTACATTTCAGAGTTACAGTTTCCTGATATCGTCAGACTACGAACGTGCAGAATGGAAGGAAATCATCAAAGAACAGCAGAAGAAATGTGAGTGTGCCAGAAGTGATGACCATTTTTTGGGGGGGGGGATTTGGGTGCACTTGAGAACTCGTAAATCCAAGAATCCATTGACGGAGGAACGCGAAACCCACGAAATAACAACAGTCTAAATCAAATGTCTTCATTTTCAGGTTTTAAAGCATCTTCCTTGACCTCCATGGAGCTGCAGATGTTGACCAGCTCCTGTGTCAAACTTCAGACTGTCCACCACATTCCACTTAGCATCAATAAAGAAGGTAAAATCAATCAATTTTATCCTTTATTTTTCCTAGATTACGTTTTAGATAGTGTTTGTTTTCCTGGATTTAATTCCACAGTAACATTATTAAATTCTATATACAGCTCTTGTATTAGTTCTCTGTTGGAAGCCATACATTGTCAGAAATTGCTCTGGGGGGAAAAAAATGATAATAAATATTTGTGGATGAGAAATACAAAGAGATTTAAGCCACATGTCCATGTTGGATTCTGCTCCTAAACAAACAGACATCGGCATGTTTTTCTAATCCCCCTCACTGTAAATTTCTCTCTCTCTCTCTCTGCTCACTGACTGTTTTTCCAGAGGATGAACCCTCCGGTCTCTGTGGGTTCCTGAATGTAATCGTCCACTCCGCCTCCGGCCTCAAACAGAGCTTGAGTGAGTCACTCACCTTCAGCTTTAATGCAAACAACAGAAAATACACAGATCGAGGCAAACCAAATGAGTTCTTGTGAGAGAGAGAGAGTCTTGTTTTGATGTGACCATGGAGCGCTGGAAAATGATGTTGTTTTCCCCGTACAAGTGGATTATATGTAGGAATGTACATTCTTGTGACGCACTGTATGTCTTTAGCTGCTGGTTTGGTTTTCACACGATAACGTAGTGACAGTAGCTGAGCATATTTTTAACCCTGTAACGCCTAAGGCTTCAAATTTCCAGAATAACTTTCGATATCTGGCAGTTATTTACAGTTTACAGTACAGTAAAATGGTGTATTAACAATTTAAAATGAAGAAAAACAAGTTTTATCGAGAAGAACAATGCAGTTGTGCATGAACACCAGATTTTGCCTGTTTTGAACAGTATAAAACATTATGTTTGAGTCTTTTGATAACAAAAGGGTAAAAAACAGACTAAAGAATGGAAACTATGTACAGGCATTTTTCCAACTCTCTCCCCTCTCTGGCGACAAAGAATGCTGATTCTCCGGCTTCCTGCAACAGTGAGAGTGAAATTGCCGTAATAACCACACGTTGGCTTTGATGTGCAACTTCTCAGCTTTCAGAAACCGCACAAACCGTTGCATAATTTCTGATAATGCAGAGTACGCTCGGTGTTAAACGGTTAATTTTATATTAAATAGAATGACTTGCTGATTTGTCTTTAGGAGAAAACATTAAACTTTCAGCTTGTTTGATAATAATAATAATAACAAGCATATTACTACTACTCACAAAGTATTCATGTGTCTGATTTACGTCCAACCCTGTGCTCTCTGCCAGATCTCTACTGCACATTGGAGGTCGATTCCTTTGGCTTCTTCTCAAGTAAAGCCAAGACGCGAGTGTATCGATACACCACTGAGCCCAAATGGAATGAGGTAAGAGACTTACGCTTTTTTTTTTTTTTTTTTTTTAAATCCGCTGTATTCACTCAACTGTTTTTAACTGTACGTGATTTAAAGATGTTTAACGGAACGTGACGTGGGAGCATATGCAGGCCCTGCAAACGCACACAGAAACATGCACGCAATGATGATATGGCTGCATGTGGAGCTCTCAGACACAATGAGACGAAGAAGGGTTCATCTGTAGCACAATACTGGGTTTTTTTTTTTTTTTCTCCCTCCATGGCCCAAAGAGTCATTGCTCAGCAAAGTGGAAATAATATCTGCTAATGAGGAGCTGCTGGTGATGACTCACATCTGTCCAATGCTAAGTGAACCAGCATAGTTTGCGCTTAAGAACAATGTGCGAACCATATGCAGGGAGCTCCCGCACGTAATTACAGGCACTGAGAGTCAGCCGGGCTTTGTGGCGGCATGTATGGATTAAAATATAGGGGGATATTGTTTTCTTCGGGGGGGGTGAACTCTGGGTCTGTCATTATCACCGTCGTTCTTGTTGTTTCTCCCGTCTCTGTCATTTTCTTTCTTTCTTTTTTTTTTTTTTTTTTAATCTGTTGTTGTTTTTCTGTCCTTCAGGAGTTTGAGATTGAGCTGGAGGGCTCGCAGACCCTGAGGCTGCTCTGCTATGAGAAGTGTTACAACAAGACCAAGCCGAACAAAGAGGACGGAGAGAGCGCAGACCGCATCATGGGGAAAGGACAGATACCGGTATAATAACATGACGTCACCCCCCTCCCTCCCTCCCTCCCTCCCTCCATCCCTCCATCCCTCCCTCCATCCCTCCATCCCCATCCTCCTTGTTCAGCAGACACATTACAATTCTTCACTGAAAAGGCAGTTATGTCACTTCTGCTGCCATGGAATCCATATCATGACTATTGGATTGCTGATGCAGATTAATTGCCAGAATATACAGTAAAATGGAGATTGTGGGGAGATTAAATGCTCTTGGAGGTCAAGATATACACACTTAAGCAAGAAATCGGTCATTTTGCTGCCAGGTTTAAAACATTCATCATCATTTCCGGGTCTATAATGGTTATCAAGTGAAAACACATCAATACTGTCAAATGCCATCGACATATACTATAATTAGGTAATATATTCTGGGAAAAAACAACAACATACAAACACAATCCGGCCGTGTGATTGACAGGATGGTTGATTGTAGGTTGATAGCGTGTAATTAGGCAGCCAACATGGCGCCGACCTGCAGGATAATGTCAATTGTCACTCGGCGAGGGAGAAAAAGACGGATACGGCAGCGAGAATCAGCCGGAGTCGACTTTGCTGCAGCCAAAAACATCTTTCTCTCCACTCCCTCCAGACACAGCAGGACGGAGGTGTGCGCTTAAATGTGCGGCTGTGAGTTTCTTTATTTAAAAAAACAACAACATACAAAGCAATCTGAAACGACACTACAACCCAAATGGAAGATTATTATTGCTGTAATATTTTTTTTTTTTTTTTTTTTAAAGTCATCATCCATTGTGTCACACACTCAAATTCTAATAAGCAACGGAGGAGACTACGGTGACATGTTACAGTCTCGTGCTCCACCTAGTGGTTCCTTTTTGTTAGTCCCCGTGACACAGTGCGCTTCAGACGGATGATGTCATGCTGAACAAACCACACAGAGCAAGTGAGAAAGTTGCTCAGCAGCGTTGTCGTAAATCCGAGAAACAAGAAGCGGCCACTCCCTCGCTCGTCTTTCAGCAGACGCTACAGTGGCAGTGAAATCACGCCTTTTTAACAACCAACCACCAAATTGTTACCAGCTCCAATACAACACTTCTTTTGTGTGTTCTTTTGTTCCCCATGTGTATCTAAGGGTGGATGGTAGAGGAGGATATTGATTTTTTTTTTTTTTTTTTTTTTTTTTTAGATTAATTAAATGTCTCTCTCAAATGTCTCCATAGCACATTGCTGTTATCTTTTCTCGTGTTTTCACACAGTGGTGTTGAACTGTCCCTGGCTTCCTTTAAGCCTTCGAGGCTTTACTTTGCTCTCATAGACATGTGGTTTTAGTAGAAAAAACGGTGCATTATTAAACGGCACATAGTTCCCTAAACCTTTGACCACTACAGGCTGAAGAGGATAGAATAATATTTGCTGGGTAACAGCTTTATTTATTATTATTTTATTTTTTTTAATGCGGCTTTGCTGTTTTTAGTGTCTTTGAAGATTCAGTCGTGATAAACGTGATACAGCTTTGCACACAGCCAGATGTTGTGTTAGTATAAGTAAACATACAATAAACTCTATCCTCATGGGGACCAAACAACGTACAAACCTTGTCTTTGTGAGGACAGTTTGACCTTGTAGGGACATTTTTGTCTGGGTTTTTCAGGGTCAAAGATCTGGTTTTAGGGTTAGAGTTAGGCTTTGATAGATGGATCTCACTCATGCGGCAGAATTGTATGTCAAACAGACATGTTTTTTCCCTTTCTTTCCCCTGGCACAGCTCTGTTTTTTGGTGCAGCGTTACAGCGCCACTTACAGTCTCCTCCTATGCACTACAGCGTTTTGAGTTGGATGTAAAAAAGATAATTTACATTTCCTGCTGTTTCCGTGTGGATGTGGCCTGAGCTGTGATGTTTAAGGGTTATGTTCAGTAGATTTGAGTGTTGTTGTTTAGGTACAAGTGTGTTGCTATGATTATTATTCACTCTTGGGTTGAACTGTCTAATTTGCAAGGAGGGTCCTAGCATAGAAAACACAACAACAAACATGAAACATACACATTATATAGAAAATAACAATTAAAAAGGAAGACAACAATTCATTCAACAGACCTAAAACCTATTTATTTACTGATAAACACACACTCTAGGTGGCCTCTAAGTGGTAATTAGCAGATGTTTAGCTCCTTTAAGAATGTATTTGTATACATTTAATATGTTTCTAAAATAAAGTTAAGTAAAGGGAAGGAGATTTAAAGATTAAGACTTAAAAATCTGTGCATGCAGAGGGAAAGGAACAGTGAATATACCGTCACTAAATTTAGAATGTAGACTTCTAAATAATTTGTTTTCCTCGAAGAATCATATAAAAGTTGATAAGATCGAGTATCTGAAACATGTCCGGTGACTTTCTCATGTCTGCATCATTGTATGGATCATATGTTTACAAAGTGTGTTAGTTGAAATGAAATAATAACTTGTAAATAAATCAATAAATTCTACTTTTTCCTTCCCTTCCCTCCTCTCAGCTTGATCCCCAGACTCTTCAAGGCAAAGACTGGCAGAGAACAGTGATTCCCATGAACGGGGTGAGTCCATCACATAAATCAATACATTTATCCTCTCACTGTTGTATCTGATAGTCACCTCAACTGCCTCAAAATGTGTGTATTCCTTTGTATTTGTCAGTACAGCTCCAGTACAGGAGGGTGATTCTTATATTTCCAGGATGCCCTTAAGTCGTTAAATTCTCCCTTATGGTTTTTACATGCGAGGATTTCAGCAGGTTTACAGAAATGCAGCAGATGGATTTTCGGCTTGTGGAGCAGCATCTCACTCTGTAAACTTAATTTAAACCCTCCTTCTTTCTTTTTTTTGTTCCTGCGTCAGATCGAGGTGAAACTCTCGATAAAGTTCACCAGTCGAGAGTTCAGCCTGAAGAGGATGCCCTCGCGGAAACCTATGGGTGTGTTTGGAGTCAAAATCACGACAGTGACCAGGTGAGTGGACGTTTAAGACCAGTTTCCTGTACCTTTAACATCCCCATTCCCCAGTGGTGTTCCTCAGGGCTCCATTTTAGGCCTCCTTTTTTATGCGATCCTATGTCATACAACAAATTGACCTCTGGGAAACTGCTTGTTTATGCGTATAAACAATTGTGTTTTCCTGCTCTCTTAGGCGAGAGCGCTCCAAGGTGCCCTACATTGTCCGCCAGTGCCTAGAGGAAATCGAAAGGAGGGGAATGGAGGAGGTGGGCATCTACCGAGTATCGGGGGTGGCCACTGATATTCAGGCCTTGAAGACTGCCTTTGATACCAGTGAGTCCAGACAACAACTCTTTACTTTATATACACTACGGTTCAAAAGTTTGGGGTCACCTATACAATTTTTTTGTTGTTTTCTATTAAAAGTCACACTTTTATTCATTAAAAGAGTTGCAAAATCAATAGAAAACTATAAAGACATGAGAAATGATTTTTATTCAAAATAATAATTTTGCCCTTCAAACTTTGCTTTCGTCAAAGAACCAGCAAAACTGTTTTCAGCTGTGCTAACATAATTGCACAAGGCGATTAGCAAACACAATGTACCATTAGAACACTGGTTGCTGGATATGGGCCTCTATACACCTATGTACATATTCCATTCAAAACCAAACGTTTGCAGCTAGAATAGTCGTTTACCACATTAACAGTGTATAGAGTGTATTTCTGATTCATTTAATGTTATATTCATTGGAAAAAAAAGTGCTTTCCCTTCAAAAATAATGTCATTTCTAAGTGACCCCAAACTTTTGAAAGGTAGTGTAGTACTGTACTGCGATTTTGGTTACACACATTGTGTGGTTATAATTCCGTAAATGCCATGCATTTCTAGGGATGAAAGCCGAGAAGATACGTTGACCGTCGCCTGCGAGGAAGTCCTTTTTTCTAATCTTTGTGTCCCTGTTGATCAGGTGATCGCGATCACGGCTCTTTGATGAAGTGTTTTCTCTGCAGTGAAATGATTAACAGGACTCATGGACTAACCCATTCATGAACCTTCTGTATATTTGCACTGGGTGTGTGGATGTGTACAGTGTTTTTTTTGTTGTTGTTGTACTTCCTGACGTGTGGTGCACAGTGACAGTTTTGTGGCATGGCAGCTGCCTGTTTGAGTTGGTTTTCCCAGCCTTTTTTTCTTTTTGTCATCACGCAACCGACTTTCTCTTCCTCCTGCAGATAACAAAGACGTGTCGGTGATGATGAGCGAGATGGACGTCAACGCCATCGCTGGGACCTTGAAGCTGTACTTCAGAGAACTGCCCGAGCCTCTTTTCACTGACGACCTCTATCCAAGCTTTACAGGTGGCATCAGTAAGTCACTTGGTTATTGAGTAAAAGATCCTCATTTGTATCATGTAAATAAATATATATATATTTGTTTATTTTTTTGTCTTTCAGCCTTGTCTGATAGTGTCGCCAAAGAGAGCTGTATGTTGAACTTACTGCTGTCACTGCCGGAACCCAACCTGGTCACGTTTCTTTTCCTGTTGGATCACCTGAAGAGGTACTGTGCGGATATCCAAAACAAATAAAACATGGAACACGTCGACACAAACACAGACAGAACCAAATACAACTCACACTCTCAAGATGATAATAATAATAATACATTTTTATTTTTTTTAAAAGCGCCTTTCCGGACACCCAAGGACACTGTACATTATGTAAATCCACACGCTACAGTCATGTAGGAGATGTATTTAAGGGCTAGTCACACATAAACAGTTGAGAAACATGATGAGAAAGTTATAAATAATAAATGTAATGAAGGCTAGGCTGGTAATGATTGGTAGGTGGCGGTAGGTGGCGCCACATGCCAAAAACATTATTTCAAAACATAAACATGATTTGCAGTCTGCAAAAGTTTTTTTTTAATGCGAATATTTTGGCTGTACTGTTGTTGTTGGGGGCAACAACAACAGTACAAGAGTGCTTACCACTGTTGTTGTAGTGGTTAGCACTCTTGCCTTTGCAGCAAGAAGACCCGGGTTCCTGGGTTCGAGCCCCGTTTGGAACAACTTCGGAACAAGGGCCTTTCTGCAAGGAGTTTGCATGTTCTCCCCGTGTGCGCGTGGGTTTTCTCCGGGTTCTTCGGCTTCCTCCCACAGTCCAAAAACATGCGATATGGGGATTAGGTGAATTGGTCACTCTAAATTGACCGTAGGTGTGAGTGTGTGAGTGAATGGTTGTTTGTCTCTATATGTGGCCCTGAGATGGACTGGCGAACTGTCCAGGGTGTACCCCGCCTATCGCCCAATGTCTGCTGAGATAGGCACAGCACCCCCCGTGACCCTCTGGTGGAGGAAAAAGCGGTAGATAATGGATGGATGGATGGATGTTGTTGTTGGTGAGTTCAGTTTGTTATATGAACATTATTCCTGAGTCTCTGTGACATATTAGGAGGATTTTATGGCCAGTTGCTTTAGATTTATTACATAATGCACCTTTAATTAATATCTTAAATTCTTAGGGGGGGTTTTTTTTCAACTGAGTTGATGTTTTCCATTACCTCAGAAGTATCCATGTCAACTCTACTGATTGCTGCTCTTTTGGACCACCATGTTTTTACAGGAGCCCACAATGGACAAACTAATGTATTGTTTAATGTAAAATGTAATTTAATGTAATGTAAAATTGTACACATTGTACGTTAAATCATAATTCCCCTAATCATCCTCGAACAATTCCCTGAAGGCGGGAAAATAATGGCTGCCATAAAAAGAGGTAAAGTACAATTCTTTAAAAAATATGATATGATGAATAAACGGTGCATTGGTTTATAGGAAAACACAGGATTTGAAACAAATAATCTCTAAAACCTGTGTGTTTTTGTTGTCTTCTCTGTTTGTCACTTTATTAACTTTTGTGTCTTCCTCTCTCTCTGCAGGGTGGCGGAGAAGGAAGGCATCAACAAGATGTCTCTCCACAACCTGGCGACGGTGTTCGGCCCGACCCTGCTGAGGCCGTCGGAGAAGGACAGCAAGATCCCAGTGAACCCCACGCAACCCATCAGCATGGGCGACAGCTGGTCCCTGGAAGTCATGGCACAGGTGACGACTCGTAGAGCCCTTTTTCATCATTTTTATGAATCCTTATCTGCATGTTCTTCATCATTTTTTATTTTTTTTTAACTCTACTTGTGCAGGTCCAGGTGCTGCTTTATTTCCTGCAGCTGGAGACCATCCCCACCCCCGACAGTAAACGACAGAGCATCCTCTTCTCCACTGAAGTATAGAGCAGACATTTTAGCTTTAACCTAGTGAAACACGAGATGGACCGTGGCTCAAAGTGAGCCCCCATAGTAGTTTGTTTTTTAATTGACTGATCGGATAAGTGAGGACTTGCCTCTGGTGGTGAGCGCCTGCTCCTTTTGAACACAGGAGGGCGCCATCGGCTCGTCGAAGCTCAGAGGATGTTCCTTTGTGATACTGCTCATGTTAAATATTGACTCCTTGTGGGTACATCTGCCACCTTTCACGTCTTCACCTCTGCAGCTTGTGGACGCTTACAGATCATAAGTCAAGACGCTGAAGATGAAACACAACAAATCGTGTGTTTTTGGCATTAGTCAGAATTGTGTTGTTTTTTTCCGCTTTTTGGACAATCATCAATCACAAAGAAAAATCTGTTTATTCGTCCGTTAAAACATTGCTCCATGTTCTGTGTGTTTTTGTGTCTGACATAATCTCAGTGCATCGCTGCTGCTGCTGCGTCACTTAGAAACGCGTCTACGTTCAAATGTCGACAGCGTAAAAAACAAAAACCCGGGTCGGAGTCGGAGACGAACGTGAAGTACACACTGCAATCTGAATTAGTTTTTCCGTCTTAAGGTAGTTTTTCTGCATACATTTTCCCAGGAATCAATATATTTTCTAACATAGGAATCGTCCGTGTTCATATTGATATCTTGCCAAATTCATATGTTTGTTTGTTTCCAGGGGGAGAAAAAAAGGAAGCAGTTGTATTTACAGTTACAGTATGTACATAATCTTTTTTTTTTGTTTAACAGTATAATCATCGTTGCTATTACTGTAATTTATTTTAGGGCCTGCCTGTCTGAGGCGGTGGGGATTTAATTGTTTGTTTGTTTGTTTGTTTGTTTGTTTGTTTTATGATGTGAACGTTTTGGGGTTCGATTGAAGTAGTAGGTCTTAGCCTTGACTTCAAGTCTTGCAGTGAAACGTGCAGGATTTAGCCTTCTGTTATCTTCTAGAAACTACTCAGCCTGTCAATAACTCTTTTAGGTATTACCATGAAGGTTACCCACACACACACACACACACACACACATATTGTAGTTACATATACCTGAATGCTGCTGCGGAGAAAAAAACAAAACAAAACAAAAAAAAGGCACAAGCTCTTTAACTGTTGGGTGTTCCAGAGACTGCCGCCTGTCTCATGTAGACGTTATGCAAAGTCATAACACACACACACACACACACACACACTAGAAACGCATCGTGTCTGTGTTCGTCTGTGGCTACAGAAGTGCACTCACGCAACGCTAGAACTACTGTAATTTATTCCAATTCAAGTGACCTGAGCACTCAGCGTTCTTATGCCCCCCCGTCCTGGTGCATAATAATGTGTTGGTTTAATGAAGGAAACTTCTTTTGTTTTTGTTTCTTCTTCTTCTCATGCACTCAAACGCCTCTCTCTTATGTTTATGTTTGTTTGTTTGTCCCTTTAACTTTAACTTAACCCTGAAGACGACCAAGTTAGAAAAAAAGAAGAAAGTGTCTCAATATGTAGGTGAAATTAAAAGTTTTAACCTCTGTATTTCTTGATTTAACATGCAGGCCATGTTTTATTTGTTCTCTTTGTTGTTCCGTTTACAAACACGCAGATCCCTAAAGGGCTTTTAAGATATCACAGGAAGGCATGTGTTTTTTTTTCTTTCTTTTACACAAATGTCTTTTTATCAACAAATCAAAAAATATAACCTGATGTCAGCTTGCATTACAACTCGGGGGTCGGTCTGCAGATTTGACCTAAAACACCGTTATTATGTCCTGTTGTTACCGATGTTTTTGCTCTAAATGTCTTTCTACTGCCTCGTTGTCTATGTTTCTTAGGACGTGAGACTGAATTAAAGCCACCATCCGTCCGTTCCTGCTCCACCTTTAACAACAAAACCCTATCGTGCCTGGTCTCTTCGGTCTTTTTGCGTCTGCGAAAAAAAAAGCTCCTGTTGCCTTTGCTGAGGGCAGCCACACACACACACACACACACATACACACTCACACATTTCATTGCTCAAAAGCTAAGACAGGACCTGATAAACTTAAAGGTACAGTGTGTGAAAATTGGGACAGGAGAACCTAGTGTATGTGGCATCAAAACTCAAGACAACAATTCATACAATGTGGTGATTCTACACTTACAAAAGTCTACGTTTATCTTCAGTTTCTGCTGAAAATGAGAAAAATTAAGTGCAAAATTAATACAATTGGCCTTTTGTACATGGAGTTTGCATGTTCTCCCCCTGTGTGTGTGTGTGTGTGTGTGTGTGTGTGTTTGGGTTTTCTCCAGGTTCCACAGTTTCCTCCTACAGTTGAAAATCATGCAGATTTGGGGATTAGGTAAATTGGACACTCTAAACCATTGGTTCTCAAAGTGCGGCCCGGGGGCCAATGGCAGCCCCGCAGAAACATTTCTGGCGGCCCGCAGTGAATTACAGTCGATAGTTTTAATCCAGGAGCTACTAAGCTTGTTAAATGTTTATTGGACATTACTGGATACAGACCAATAAGTGTAAACTGTAGTAAACTGGTCATTAAAATTATTACAAATGGGATTTCTTTGTTTTTTTTTCCTTTGGCGGCCCTCAATCCAACGTTGGGTTCCTAAATTGGCCCTCAGGTATCAAAACTTTGAGAACCCCTGCTCTAAACTGAACTTACGGTAGGCATGAATGTGACAGCGGATGTGTTTTTTTTTTGTCTCTCTGTCTTTCTCTGACCTCGCCTTTCAGCTGGGATTGGCACCGGCGACCCCTCATGTGGAGGATTTTGCATGTTCTCCCCGTGTCTCCCCCCGATTTCCTCCTGAGGTCCAAAAACATGCATATTTAGGCCAATTTGACACTCTTGTTTGTCCCTCTTTGACCCTCATGTGGACAAAGCAATAGAAGATGAATGACTTTTACACACTGTACCTTTTTAGCATGGTCTTAGCATGGTCCACTCTATGTCTAGCTGTGTTTGAGTCGTCGAGTCTTAAACGGGGGGGGCAAAAACAGACGAAATCTCTTTCTTTCTCGCTCTTTTTCACCTCCTTCGATGCCTTTTTATTTTTTTATTTATTAACGCCTTTAACCTAGTGTGGTACGAGAGGGTCTACTGGATCTATTTATTGGTGACGTGACGTCATCCTAATCGAAATGAACGTGCGATAAATTGTCTTCGTATGGGGGGAGGGGGTGGGGGGCTAAATGTGGCTAAATGTTTCGTGTCTCCTGTTTCCAACATGCTGTTAAAGTTTCAAGATGTTTAACCACTGTGTACAGCTCCAACCGTCAGCTCGCCTCTGTGTCGCGCAACAGACTGGCCGCACTGTGACTGTTTTAGGGATCCGGGTGCAAAATCCCCATCACTTCAAAATGTAGATTCTGCAGAGTTCACATACTCTTAAACTTCTCCATGTGAAGAGTTGTATGATATGTATGATACTAGAGATTTGGTTTGCCCCGTTAAATTCACCGTTGACGTGTGATCGTTAGAGATCGGGTCAAGCCGGTGCACGAAAGACAAAATAGTCGGTATATGTTAGAGGAAGAGGAGGAGGAGGAAGAAGGAAAATAATTATTGCTCTGAACGTTTGTTGTCGATCGTCAGTGTAACTGCATGTAACGTCCATAACACACAGCTCCTCTCATCACTTAGTTCTGCACATGGAAAATGCAACAACAACAACAACGACAACAAAAGGGTTTTCTGTGCAATAGCCTGGAAATAATGGAACATATTGCTCTATATGAACGTTTGCGTTTACTGTGCGTCACTTCATTTTCATAGCAGACCCTCTACTGCCAGGAGGAGGAGACTTTGCCCGAAACAACCACAAAAAAAAACATTTGACCTTTTTACCTTCCTCGGAATTTTTTGACTCTCGTTCCTGTTGAATATTCAATGTTCTGCTTGTAGAACTGTAAAAAGGAATACTGTATTCTGAAAGCAAACATGTTTGGGAGGGCGTTTACAGCCGATGTTTGTACACAAAAATGTTAAATAAAATCTCCTGTATCTACATAGAATGGCACGTGTCATCCTTTTGTGTCATTTCAGATGGTAAATGAGCAACGTTGCCATTTGACACCGTGCGTAATTGTAACTTGGAGATTTTAATGCATGAAGATAAATAAAATTACAATTTTAAGTTGATATCAAGTCAGCTTTTAAGTTTTTACTTTCAATATTTTGATATTTAAAGGTGCATTATGTAATAAATCTAAAGCAACTGGCCATAAAATCCTCCTAATATGTGACTCAGGAATAATGTTCATATAACAAACTGAACTCACCAACAACAACAGCACAGCCAAAATATTTGCATTAAAAAAAAGATATTTTTGCAGACTGCAAATTATGTTTCTGTTTTGAAATCATGTTTTGGCATGTGGCGCCACCTAACGCCGTCTACCATCATTGCAGTCAGTAGAGTCTCAGCTGCCGAGCAACCATGGGTTGCCAGTTACGTCAGAAAACGAAACCTAAAAGACCTCGGTGTTTTGAATTTGAATGCAGTAACTGTTTTTGGCCACATTCTTACATATGGCACCTTTAAATATGAAATACACAAATGTATAGTCATAAAAGTGAGAGATTTCACCTTTGTTTGGCTATAATCTGTTTCTGTAAATAACTGTAATTTGATGTTCTAATCAAGAAATAACCATGTGTTGTTTTTTTTTTGTAAAACATTACATTTGAACATTCATAGATAACAATAATCATTCATTTTTAGCATTAAAAATAACATTTCGGTGAAAGAGCTTCTACATACTGGTGTTTTAACCATTCCAGACACATAAAAAAAGTGATGTTTATAATTAACAATGCTGTTCATTAAGGGCAGCTGTGGCTTTGAACAGTGGTCTAATACCCTTGTTGAGCACTATATGTTATAAATATTTAATATCCCTAAAAGTAAGCAGTATATATTCCCCCAACGTTCCCCATTCAAAGACATTTCCTGTACAGTAAACTTTCCCCTCATGTTTTTTTAATAAAGTGAAGCATGCAGCACTGACTACAGTGACTCAGAGATTAAGAGTATATGAAGCTGTGATGACTGACGTGATACAGACGTCTATAAGTAGTGAAGACTTAGTTATGAGCTGTAACCTCAGACGTTTCGCCTCCTAATTCTCAACTTTTTAAAAAAAAATGTAAATAAGGAAAAGTATGTAGAGCCTTTTGTTCAAACAGTTTGAACTTCATTCATTGTTAACCCGATACTAAAGCTGGCTGTGGGTTTCAATTTCATTCTCATCACGGTATAAACTTCTCCATGTATCACATATGACATCATATTCTCTTGTACCGTTAATCTCTATTAACCCTTTAAGGTACGCACCAAGAAAAAAAAGCAAAGGAAAAATGATTTCTTTGCATTTTATTATTGTATTTTATTTACTTATGATAACAACAACAACAATCAACATATGTGTATATATATATCTATATATATATATAGATATATATATATTTATTTATTTTTATTTTTTTTAATTAGACCCTAAACTATTTCAGATACAGGCCTCTACCAAACGGTTGACGTCTGTTCATAATAAACCTGGTTTGCATAATTCATTAAGTGTTGTTGGATTTTTCAATGAGATATAGTGACTTAAAGTGTGGTCGACCAAATGGATGAGTCGTGCCTTAAAGGGTTAATTACTTTAATCAAATAGAATAGTCCATTTTCCTGGAGATTGGCAATTTGTTGATTGGTTTGTCTCATTTTTCCCCCCTTGACATTCATTCACAGTCATATAAAATACACATATATGAGTGCATTTATATATTAGGGATAATGTGAGATACATACTCGTACTGTTATTATTATTAATGCATCATTTGAATTTTACGAATTACTGCTTCTTCTTTGAGCCTAACATATGCAAGGAGTTATTTGACGGTAGTTTATTTACTCCCCAAACCTAACTCGCCATGACAACAACAGTGTTTTTGCTATTTATATTAATTTTTCAGAATAAAAACCCTGAACATGATATGAAATTTTTAATAGTATTTTTGTCAGTATAAGCAGATTTGTTAAATCATCTGCCGGGACCAGATACTGATGCTATAGCGGGCCAGTTTTGGCCCACGAGCCACCAGTTGCTGATTTACAGTACTATATTCATTACTTCATGACTTCCACTTGACTTCCATGCAGTGTGATAATGTGAAACAGTTGTATTCAAAATTGCTGCTATGTTCTGGGTGAATTTATCTCCTAGACCTGTATCATGTTTCTCCTTTATTATATGATCTCACCAAGTGGGAGCATATGTGTCCTTTAATTCCTTTAAGGTCATGGTTAAATTAAGTTTTCCTGGAAATGTTTAAAAACCTGATGAAGCTGCACAGAAATCGAAAGATAAGAGGATTTATTTATTTATTGTTTTTTTTATTTATTTATTTATTTTATTTTTTTAACTTTTATGACCCATGATGTTTGGATGTAGTAGATAGAATGTGATGCGTCACGGGCACATTTCAGGTTTCTTTTCGTTCGCATTAAAGCTCACACGGTGGTCATCGGTTCCATTCATACGTCACTGTTTACGAGAAGTGAAAAGCCACACACACACACACACACACACCACACACACTATTGACACATAGAGAGAGAGAGAGAGAGAAAAAAAAAAGAGAGAGAGAGGCGGTGAGTTGTGCGTTTTTCTCGTGCGCGCCTTGAAACTTAACGGATCACGTGCAGCATTCGATGCCTCGTTCGAACATTTACATGTTCTCTATTTTTCTTTTTCTTTTTCATTCACATTAAAGACGGACTGGAAGCGGATTTAATCATTTGAACGAACTCTGTTTGTGTGGAGAGACTTCTTTTTTTCTTCTTTTTTGTTTTTGTTTTACTCCATCAATAAGGTGAGACATATTTTAAGGTTTGGATCAGTTTATAATGTGAGTTATATCCAGTTAAATGTGTTAAAATGATTATTTCTGCTCTGGCTTCTCTCACACACACGCACACGCACACACAGCTGCTTCTGCCAGTGATAATAATACTTTTCTTTGACGTTTTCTTCACGCTGTGCTGGTTCATTGATTGACATGGTCATGAACAGAACACCTTCTACAGGATGTTTGTTTTCTTATCACTTCCTCCAAGGCCTCTTTGCTCACACTCTATATCACTATTAATGGAGAGCAGGGTTTTAAAAATGGAAAAAAAAGAGGAGAAGAAGCTGTCACACACACACACACCATCATAACCTTTAAAACATGGGTTGTGTTTATTTCATTATTTTTTATCCTTGTGCTGGTGCTGCAGAAAGCTGCTTTTTTCTTTTTTTTCTCGGGGGTTTTAAAGAGAAAAAAGAAAGAAGCTGAACTACTTTGTGTTGCAGCTTTCCAAAACCAGCAGGATAAACCCATGGGTTTTACATTCCTGCAGGCTGATGTGTGAAGGTTCCAGTAAAACAATGGGAGAAAAGAAGTGGGGATTTTGGTCCAATGTGCAGTCGAAGCAACAGGCTTAAGCCAAATGAAAAAGAGGCAGGTTTGAACAGTGTGTTCGAACTCTCGTGGATTTGCCGCTGCTCATTCCACCTGTTTTTGGACAAAAAGGGAAATAGAAAAAGGTTTATTTCACCTTTAAATCATTTCAAAATGCCCAATTGCTTGATGAATACACTGGTCAATGCTTAATTGACTTGACTTGAGCCCAAGCAGCAGTTTGAACCGTGTTTTATTATTTTTCTTCCTCAATTTAATTTCTATATGATGTTGTGCAAAGACTTTGTTCAGTAGTGATCTGGAAGGCTTGTACTATTTGCATATTTTGAATAAACAGTTCAAACAAGAGCATCTTTGTGAGGATTAATAATCCCTGACTAGTACATGAAGGCGTGCCAATCTGCCTGATAACTCCTGTGTTAAATGTTTATGCCTTTATGACTTCAATCCATGGTCACATATCAGAAAAAACATAAGATCCAATTGTCATGATTGTCTCTGGGTTATACATGTCTGCTTTAATCCTAATTTGTCAAACATTACTTACAATAATAATGGTATTTGAAGATATTTTCTTTAATATCATTGTAGTAATATGTCTTTGCCTTGTGTTTCATTGTAAATGTTTGATTTATATTCCGTTGTGAAATCTCCTTCTGTCGTCGAGAACCCTACGCCAGGTCATAAATGTCATGACTCATAAAAAAAAAAAAAAAGCAGATGGCATATCCCATAATTGGATGAAAACAACATTAAAATCTATTGATATTGAGTTTTTTTTTTTTTATCATGACGACAAGAGAAAAATACATGAAATATGAAAGATTACAGCCTGAAAAAATGGATGATTCCATCTAGACAAGAAAGTGAATCAGCATGAGTCGATGATGTGGAAACACATCTGTGTGCGTGTGTGTGTGTGTCCATCCTCCCTTAACCTGTTACACACTAACTTGACCTACATTTCATTCAGACCCCTTGCCTCAGTGAAGGGTTATCTCAGGTTGTAATGACCACACTCTAATCAGCTCACAATTCAAAAAACCAGAGGAAGAAAGCTGTTATAGGTATAGTTGAAACCGTATGCGGTGCCGCATGCACAATGGCCTTCAAATTTATAGGTGTAGGCCTTGTTCTGTGGCGATTATCAGTGATTTTGGGTAAAGTGTGAGCGTCAGTGGCGGGAAAGATTAGTGTGTGGGAGGGTTTTCGGGAAACGTCCCCTAAAAGAAAAGCTTCATTGTTGGATTGTCTACTTTGGCCCTGTGTGGAAAATAAACTGTCCCCCTGTCTTCTGGAGATAAATGGCTTTTCTGACCTGTATATGTGTGTGTGTGTGTGTGTGTGTGTATGTGTGTGTTTGTTCAGGCTCTACCACTGAGAACATGTTCTCTCTGTCTCTCTCTCTCCAGACCTCTGCTTGGTTTTGGTCGCCTTTCTTGACGGTCTGCTGCCGCCGCCTGCAACAAAGTTCACAAAGCCTAACGCAGCTGAGAGATTAAGAGGAAGGTGGACAGATGCAGCAGATGCAGCAGCAGCAGCAGCAGCTGCTGTGTGTTACAGTAAAAGTGTACGAGCGAAATCAGTAACAGCACAGGCGTGAGGTTTGTGGTGGGAACTTCCTTTCTCGACTGTCCCACCGGTGACACAATCGCTCCTCCTCCCCCGAAGCGGCGGTTTGGCAAGCAGGTATTTTGTCTGAAAACACGTCGGGCCGCCAAAGTGTGTGGGATGACAACGCAACGAAAACAAAACAGAGGAAAAAATAACCATGCTGAAGAATGACCAGCTGGTCTATATCGGCCTGGAGCTGGCGATCGCCTGCCTGGCTGTGGCGGGAAACGTCCTGGTCTGCTGGTCCGTGTGCCTCAACTCCAACCTGCAGAGCATCACCAACTTCTTTGTGGTGTCGCTGGCGGTCGCTGATATCGCCGTGGGGCTGCTGGCAATTCCCTTAGCCATCGCTGTCAGGTATCAGTGCAAGGGCTATTTCATTATTACACCTTTAATTGTTGTTTTTACAGCACTCAAACTCAGTGTAATCCTACATTGAAGCAGTGTTGTAATCAGAGGTGGTGCTGAAATATTCTACTCAAGTCAAAAGTACCATTATTTTTTGATCAAATTTGACTTACGTACAATTAAAAGTACTGCTCTTAAAATGTACTCAAGTTAAAGTAAAAAATTGAGTTTGTTACTTTTTTAACAAGTTTGATGTTTTTTTTTAAATGTAGTACACAAAAAACCTACTCAATTACAATAACGTGGGTAAATATACTTTGTTACTTTCCACCTCCGGTTCTAATGTAACAATATAATGTAATGCTTTGTTACTGCACTTGAGTACAACATTCACGTATCTGTACTTTACTTTGTTATTCATATTTCCAGCAACTTTTACTTTTACTATCTTTGTTACTCGTTACTACCAAATAAAATCAAGAAGATATGGGGTTAAGTGTCTTGCTCAAGGACACACATATAGACTAGCAGAGCCAGGAATTTAACCCACAACCTTCCAGTTGAAAGGTTGACAACTCGCCCTACCACTGAGCTACGGTTGCTAAATCCTAACTCCTCGCTTTTTTTACTTCTAAAAATTATGTTTTATATCAGAAAATTACATTTGATACTTAAGTACAGATATACTTTAAGACTTATAGACTTTAAGTAATATTATAAAAAAGTGACTTCAACTTCTACTAAAGTCATTTTCTGGTAAGATACTTGTACTTTTACCCAAGTATCCCCTTATAATACTGGTTTTAGGTACTAAAATGTTAGGTAATTACGACTGACTCTGCGTCTGATGTGGTTCTTGTATTATTTATGTCCATCCTACATCAGTGTTTCCTAATCCTGGTCCTCAGAGACCCACTGCCCTGCATGTTTTAGATGTTGCCCTGCTCCAACACGCCTGATTCAAATCCGTAGGTCGTTATCAGGCTTTTGCAGAACTTGGATACGATCTTACATTTCAATCAGTTGCGTAAGAGAAGGGAAACATCGAAAACATGCAGGGCAGTGGGTCTCTGAGGACCAGGATTAGGAAACACACTATATCCTCCTTCTAAATATGTAATGTCTTCTTCCATCAGCACTGGCTTCTGCGCCAGCTTCTACGGATGCCTGTTCATCGCCTGCTTCGTCCTTGTGCTCACCCAGAGCTCCATCTTCAGCCTGCTGGCCATCGCCGTGGACCGCTACATCGCTATCAAGAACCCGCTCAGGTGAGGAGAAAAGTTTTAGGAGTCTCTTCACTGCACACACTCATTTTTTTCTTCCTCTCTGGTTGAGACATTTTTGAGATGTGCAGCAGGGCTTTTTGTTTGTTTTATTTCATCCAGAGAGCAGCTTTCTGCCTTACAGGTCATCGACATCACACATTTAAAATGAGAGGCATTTAAAACACGTCTGCTCTGGTGAAGAAAATCACAATTAATTACATAGAGGTCTCATTTAATTAGGACTAATCTGGTCACCTGTGGGCAGACGGAGATATATGTGACTCCACAGGCCTTATTGAGTTACTGCTTGTGTGTCATTGTCCTTGATTCAAATGCCATTTCTTCACGACAAAGCTTACAACAAAGTTCCCTGTTTGCTCTTTGTGCAACAGGCGTTTTTGCGAGCGCCAAAAAGAACAAAAACACTGCTCTTTAGTCACAGCTACATTTCTCCCATCATGAGAGGATATTTCAATGTTTAAGCCACAGCAGGTGACACATTTGCATAGGCAGTTGTATAACAGCGCGTTAGGGTGAGTTGTCAAACACACCGGAGTTACATCCCTGGCACTGACACACCATAAAACAAATCATTAGAATTTTATTTAGAGCTTATTATAGACTATCGGTCAGCACCCTGCCCATGAAAGGTACCAGTCATTTGCATTAAAAGCTGTCACACACAATGAATACCCATTGTCTTGCTTCATAATCATTTGCTATTTTCATTCAGCTGCAACTCGTGCAGAGGTGGAGCGGAGTTTCTTACGAATACATTCAAAATGAAGTCAGATCCTGCTGTTTATAAAGAAAAGTGTTAATCCTAAAATCATAGATAGAAACTTTATTGATCCCATAGGGGAAATTAGAATCTATCAAAATTACAAAAAGGGAAAAAGATGAATTAAGATCTAATGTAATGTTAGAATGTCATGTGTAATGTAAGAAGTGTGAAGGTTATTGACTTTGTTGCAGTTGCAGAAGGATTTCACAGAAGGTCTTTTCACTGAATGATATATTTAAAATATGAAGTTCGTAACTTTTGAATATAAACAAACGTCTGTTACATTCAAACCATTGTTCCAGTAAAAGCATTGCTGGACAGAGCCATTGTCAAATGATTGTTATTATTATTATTCTTCTTGTATAAAGTACCTAAAAGGGATACCTGAGTAAAAGTAGAAGTATCTTACCAGAAAATGACTGGAGTATAAGTTGAAGTCACTTCTTTATAATATTACTTAAGTAAAAGTCTTAAAGAGTATGACATTTCACAGCTCAGTGGTACGGCAAGTTGTCTTTCAACTGGAAGGTTGTGGGTTAAATTTCTGGCTCTGCTCGTCTATATGTGTCCTTGAGCAAGACACTATACTGTAAAGCAGCTCATCAATACCAGAAAAGTACAGACTCTTCTTCTTCTTCTGATTTTATTTGGCAGTAACGAGTAACAAAGATAGAGGAAATGTAGTGGAGTCAAAGTAAAAGTTGCTAGAAATATAAATAAATAAGTAAAATACAGATACAACACTGATTATTATTAATATTATTATTATACACCAAGCAGAAAGTCTTTCTTTGCTCCATTGAATTATCAACGCAGTCGAGTTTGAATGTGCAGCCATTTTCTCCACATTCAAATCCCCAAATATTGACTTTGCCGCACATACTATGACAATGAGATTAGATAAAGCAGCAGGTCATTGTGTATTAACGCGCTCTCTTCAACCTCTCAGGTACAGCGGCGTGGTGACGGGGCAGAGGGCGAAGGGCGTCATCACTCTGTGCTGGGTCCTCTCCATGGTCATCGGCCTGACTCCGATGCTGGGCTGGAACACAGGTGGGAGATTCAGTTCAAGGCAAATGTAAATGTTTGCTTTCACTGGCCGGCTAAGTGCTCTTAGCCTAGGACTGTAGAAAAACATACCGGTGACCTCTGCTACATTTTCCATGGGTGTACATGGCCTGTACCTTTTTACTGTCATTTAAAGGCAGACGATGTCAACTTTGAAAGATGGGAATCTGTAAGCAAAAGTCAAGAGATACTCAGAGGAGACGCATTTTCCACATTGCCCATTAGAGAAATCCATTTAAAAAAAGAGCGCACATGCAATGTGAGGGTAAAATATGCATGACCATGAAATGGTTTTATGGTTTCATTTTACTTAAAGCGGAACTAGACCGGAAGTTCCAATTAACGCTGTTTTTTAGTGTGTATCTGCGCCATTACCTTGTTTATGAAGCCCTGAAGTTTCGAAACAAACAGTTCAGCCACTGCTGAGAACGCTGTGTTTTATTGTAATCTCGGGCTCAGCGAGATCTCTGAAAATCCCGTTATAGTTACGTTAACAGCGGTTCTCCGGAACAGCCGATTGTCTTGCTCCGGGCACTAGTTCGGGCACATCCGGTTGCGTACATTAAACCGCAGAAGAAGAAGAACGTCCGTTGTGGAGGTGTTTCACGAGCGACAGTGTCTTCTGACTCTGGGTCTGACTCCGGGTCAAACTCATAAAAGGGACTGCGGTGCAGAGTCGTGAAGAAGCTATTTTTAAACACTGTAAAACAATGTTTTGATAATGAGGAGCAGTGCATCCACCGTTCCAGAAGGGGGAGCTGCGATTCTGAGAGCGGGTGTGCCGAATGTCACTTCCGGGGTACTGGCCAATCACAACACAGTCTGTCTTCTCAGGCGAGATTTATGTCTGAAATAGTGCTTCAAAAAGGACAGATTTCTATTGGCTCTAACCCTAACCCTTTTGACCATAAAAACAAGTTAATATATGTAAGTAGACCTCCATAACTAACATATATGTGCAACAGGACCACTCTATGTGACCTTTAACTTAGTCCTGATTTCTGTAAACAAAAGTTTTTATGCACTCACTTTACAATGTGCTTTACAAATGAAAATAAACTGAGAAAATGTCTTTTAAAGTTTAAAATAAAAAAATCACCATATCAACCCTCTGTGCAGGTTGGAAGGCCTCAAACTCCAGCAGCAGCAGCAGCAGCTGCCCTCAAGGTATGACCGAGTGTCTCTTTGAAGGAGTGGTCACCCTGGAGTACATGATCTATTTCAACTTCTTTGGCTGCGTGCTTGTACCTCTGGTGGTCATGCTGGTCATCTATGCCCATATCTTCATGGCTGCGCGGCACCAGCTCCGACTGATGGGGCTCAAAGTCGCACAAGCCCCCACGCCGGGAGAAACGACCCTGTCCTCCGGCTCGTCTCGTTCGACCCTGCAGAAGGAAGTGCACGCTGCCAAATCGCTGGCCATCATCGTGGGCTTGTTTGCCTTTTGTTGGCTCCCGCTGCACATCATCAACTGCTTCAACCACCTGTGTCGGGACTGTACCCGCCCACATATCTGGGTAATGAACATCGCCATCATCCTGTCGCACGCCAACTCCGTCGTGAATCCCTTCATCTACGCCTACCGCATCCGGGAGTTCAGACTGACATTCCGCAGGATCCTGTACCAGCAAATTCTGCGACAGAGGGATGTGAGCAGGTCCGGCTTCGGGAATCGTGACAGCAGAGGCGTCGGGAGCAGCCGCAGCAGCATCATTGGAACCTCGTCCTCTTCCCGTACCAGTAGAGAGCGCTTGTCATGTGGCACAATCAACAACAGTTTCATTCTGGGCCCTGGTTCAAACGAAACGCCGCCAAAAGAGATACAGGAAGCGTCTTCCCTGTGGACAATAAAGTTAGACTCGGATAGAGACAGCTACAGAAACAACGGTCACAAAATAGAAGGAGACAACCTCGCGGCGGCAGCATCGCTGCCGTGCATCTCTGTGTTTTCTGTGCAGGAGGAGACAGAGTCAGCCTCCGAGTCAGCAGATGCAGTGGAGCTTAAGGACAGTCAGAGCTGCATTACTTTCATGAATGCTCATGCATTCTTCCCAAAACAGACTGATGGCTGCCCTGCAGAAGGTCTTACAGAGGTCTCATGATACTTGTAATACATGTATATCCAAATAAAAGAACACAGAGAAGGACAAATGAGGCCTCAGTTCTGACAAAAATCATATGTTTGAAGCTAAGTCCATCCAAATGTGCATAAAATACTTTTAACTGTATATATCTTGTTATGTGTTTATAAAACTATATAAAATATAATGTTATATGTAATTTGTGGGAATGGCTGTGTTTTCTCAAACTGCGTGGAAGCTACAGAACACCTGATTTGTGAGATTGATAACTGCCAGGCAACATGTGTCTGTTACTGCTTCAACAGCAAGGAAGTGGTGCACACACACACACACACACACACACACACACACACACACACACACACACACACACACACACACACACACACACACACACACACACACACACACACACACACACACACACACACACACACACAGCCCAGTTACCAACCATTCAAAACAAAGCTTGTTTGATCTATTCAACTATCAGTCCATACGCCTGTAATGTGGCACACAAACACACACACACACACACACACACACACGCACACGCACACACACACACCCCCACACACACACACACACACACACACACACACACACACACACACACACACACACACACACACACACAGGTTTGCAAAGGTATCTTTCTTAGGACACTGTATTGACGTCCATTCATTTGCACAACCTGAACAAAGCGCTATCAATCAATTAATGCCTAACCGCAACTTTAACCTAACCACGTTTCAAATCTTAGCCCTAGACTTTACCAGTTTCTCAAAAAAGAAGGCGGTTCTGCCTTATTCGGACCAGGTTCTGGTCCCCATGAGGACACCTGGTCCTGACACGGTCAGTGTTTCTGCCAGAAAAGGGTCCTTAAGAGGTAACAAACACAAGTGTACACACACACTTACGACTACAGACTACTCTGCAAGGAGTGTTTACAGAGTATCCTGACTGCTGACGCCAGTCAATGGGCCTAATGCAATGGAAATCAAATGAAGGTTCATACGATGATGTCTTTTATTATGCCATTATGCCTTCACTTTCCTCATTAAAAAGCCCTTCCTCTGTGAGAAAGACCTACATTTAGCGACACTAATGTGCTTTAAACCAATCCCAGAGACGAGTCTGCAGGGAAAAAAAAACATATATGGGTATGTTTTCAGCATGAGCACTGTATTTATTCCAAAACTCTATGATGGTTGCTTTTTATTTTTGCACTTTGTGGTGATGTAGATGTGTATTCAAATGAATAAAGGATAGATGAACAAATAATCTAATTTTAAGATGTGGGGGGTTTGTTTTTACACATTACTAATTCCTGGTTGTTTCCCAGCCTTTTCCTGATGAATGTGTGTGTATTTTTTAAAACAACATTGGTAACACAAGGTTGGGATTCAGTCATCTAAGATATTGTACATTATATCTCAGGAAAATGACTTGCCTATGTTGGAAAAAGTGGGCAAATGCGCTCTTGTCACAATTATGATTGTGAATTCTGGTGCAAGAATTCACAATTTGGGAATCACTGATCTACATAATAAAGTAAATTAATAATTTACATAGAACATAGTTCAGGATGAGACCTCAGTCCATGATGGCATGATGTTCTGAAGAACTACACAAACAGTACACATAGTACACTATTCTGGCAGACATGTATTACAATTTGGGTCATGTCACGCAGTCAACACATGCTTTTTATAAAACTTTTTTTTTTTTTTTTTTTTGACCGTTGTTCCTTTCACAACTTTCCTTGTAAAATGATGACAGGCCGAAACCTGGGCCAGAACACCAAAAAAACTATAAGCCCCACAATGCACCACGGGTAGACACCGGAAGCACTCCTTTGAACTATCGAGGCATTGTGGGAAGGCGGAAAAAGGCTCAAAAAGGGACGCGAAATCGACAAGAGCACGTTGCACAGTCCAGAGTAAAACAACAAAGAAACCCGCTCCCGACACAGAATCAAGGTAAATGTGTGTAATTTTGAACATGACTGATTTATAAATATTTGTCTAACAACGATGTTCGGTGTTTGTGTGTCCACAGAAGCTCATTCATTCACTGAGCCAACATGGCTCCGTCTGTTTTCTGAGCTCGGCTCAGTTGTATACTATAGAACCAGCCACAATTGCTATAAAATGCCCTTTTTTATTTTCGGATCGACTTTGGTCTGTACACGCAACAAGCTCGGAGTTATATGGATGGTTCGGCTCCTGTTAGTTAACTTGGTTATTGTTCACGTAGCATAGCACGCTAATGTGGCTAATTTAGCTAGCTTAGCATTCTGCTTCTGCACTTAAGGAAGTCACAATTTCATCGAGTTTATAGGTTTACTATCGTCACACCACATCCAATGCGAGCGTTAATCAAATCAATGTAACTTTTGTAATACCAGCCGCTAATTCTGTCACGTTCTAGTGTCGCAATTACAGTTAATGGAGCACAAATGTGGTTGACAAAAAGACCGAAACATTTTTGGCATTTCACAGGCAGCAGTAGCTATATTTACATTCTGGAAGCATTAATTTGAGATGACAAAAATACCATTTTTCTTTTGTCCGGTAAGTCTCTGATCTAGTAAACTGGTAATGTTGGTGTTCTCGAATGTCTTGTTTTGACCATAAACCAACATTATTCGGCTTTATATTTATGTTCATATTTATTTCAGACAAAGTGCAGTTACTATTCCAAACAGAAAACGAGACAGAAGAACATATAACGAAATTATAGAAATATATATATATATATATATATATAGAAAAATTATTTATATATTTATATATGTATGTGTGTGTGTGTGTGTGTAATGCCTGTTCTTCAAAATTAATTTATTGGGCTGCAACTGTTTATTTTCATAATGTATTCACCTGCCAATGGTTTTCTATTAATAAGCCATTTGGTCCAGAAATATGTTGCTTTGTGTTACCCAAAAACTTGAAATGAAGCTGTTTTGTCCACAAACCAAAGTTATTCATTTAATTTCCTTTTACGTAGAGCAAAAAAAACCCCACCAAACATTCATTTATAAAGAGAGCTTATATGCTCAATAAATTAACGATCAAATATTTGCCAATTGATGTATAATCAGTAAGATTATTTTTTTTTAGTGGTTAATGCCTAATTCCGAAACACTACATTTCAAAATTAAACATTTTTTATTTGATTGTTCTGGAGTGAAAATTGGAAAAACTAAAAGTTATACAACTTAAAGTATGGGCAGAAAAACATCAAGCACTTGTTAAACGTTTCACACTGTTGTATTTCAGGCAAACCGGTGAAAATGTCCATTGGCGTACCCATCAAAGTTCTGCATGAAGCAGAAGGCCACATCGTGACCTGTGAGACCAACACTGGAGAAGTGTACAGGGGCAAGCTGATTGAGGCTGAGGACAATATGAACTGCCAGGTTGGTCTGGAGTAATAAACTGTCCACAATAGTCATAAATGAAGTAAACGGGATGTAATTTATCTGTTATGGCTATGAAATTTAAGTATGTTCTTCCTTCACTACAGATGTCCAATATCACTGTAACTTATCGTGATGGCCGGGTGGCACAGTTGGAGCAAGTCTACATTCGTGGCAGCAAGATCCGCTTCCTGATCTTACCTGACATGTTAAAGAATGCCCCTATGTTAAAGAGTATGAAGAACAAGAACCAGGGATCTGGCGCTGGAAGGGGCAAGGCAGCTATTCTCAAAGCACAAGGTGAGTTGGAATGTGCAAGTGCCTGGATATTTTATTTTTCCTTCACTCATCTTAACTCAAAAGGTGTAACAAAAAAGATGGTGGCCTCTTATAGAGATGACCTGTCTCCTAATATAAATATAAAGGGCTAATTTAGGATCATTATAAAACACTCAAGTATAATTATTTGACAATTTCTGCCCAAAGGAACATTTATTCAACTCAATTTTACATCGAGGATCTTTTAAAATTAGGGAAAATGTTTTCCACCCATGTAGTAAACAAATTAGTTACTTTTTCGCAATTTAATTATACTACTTTTGTTTGTTTATATGTGAAACTTTTTCTGAAACTTGTGTTTTTATCACAATGGGATCACTAGCCTGCAGAGCAGCAGGCTGATTTGATTATTTTCTCTTAAAAGCCACAGTATAAACTACACAATTGTATTAAAATGTCAAACAAGGACATGCTGTAATTTGTTTATACAATAATGGTCTCACGTGTGTTGTAATTTTAAAATAACTGTGCTTTGAACCATATCCTGTTCCAGCATTGGGACTATGATAAAGAGGCATTGTTTCACTTCTGCTGACCTGTGTTCAGGCTGTTGTGTCGGGGAGTGTATTGAATTCTTATTTTTAGATGTTCTTAATAATGTGTCTCAAGGCTACAAAATCAGACTTGTCTCAATATGTCTATATATACTAAACGTATTATATCTATATAAAGCCAGAGATTTGTTTCCTGGAGAAACGCTCTCATTCTGCCTGCACTAAAGTTTTATAGTGAGCTGAATGACAATAAAGCTTGATTTGATTTTGTTTTGAGATTTCTGTGACCTCTGATGTGACTGCTGCCACATCCCGTCTCTGTGATTTATAACCCTTTTTGTTTTTTTTGTGTTTTTCAGTGGCTGCAAGAGGCAGAGGCCGTGGTGGAATGGGAAGAGGAAATATCTTCCAGAAAAGGCGATAACTTCTATATCTGTGTTAAGATTGTTCCATTGTATAGTCCGAGTTTTTTTTTTTTTAATCGTTTCGTTTGATTGGATATCTTGGATAATGTTTGAAGTCATGTGCTTTGCAGTTTACTGCTTTGCTTTAATTTTTTTATGAAAATAAACATTTCCATTTGACACCTTGTATTTGTACATGACACTAATACTATAACAAATGATAACAGTATGTACATGAGGTACTAATTCATGATGGTTTTGCCAAAAAAAATCCTGTCACACCTCTCACAATGTCAACTTAGAAAAATCATCCTGTATCTGGATCACTGCCTAAATCAGTTTATTCCTTGGTCCATAACCTAATTTATGTCCTCAGAAGATGGCAACTCTTGAGTCTTCAATTTCATGAATTTGAATATCGTCTTTTTTTAACCCTTGAACAAACACATTATCTGTGTTTTAGTGACAAGACATTTGGGGATGTTGATTTTGGGTTTGATATTAACACAGATCAACATTTTATGGGATACTTTATGGGCCATAGAACTACATTTATTGAAAAAATGACTTAAATTTATAATGAAACTCTGAAGTGTGATGAGACACCTGTTACATTATATATGATTCAATTAGAATGAATTATTTTGCTCACAAGTTGTTGAATTGTTGACTGTATTCCATACTAGACGTGAACACAAGCAGTAGTCAGGGTAGAACAGGGATTGTGACACCCCAGCCCTAGGACTTTCCTGGGATTTGAACCAGCAACCTTCCAGTTACAAGCTCAATTCCTTTCCTCTCTCGTGGGCTGCATTTTGAACAAATAATATTAATAGTGGTACTAGGTTTCAGTGTCTCATTGACATATTTTTTGTCTCTTAAAATGCTTTAAAAGACGATGTAAAAATATATATATATATATATATATATATATATATATATATATATATATATATATATATACATACATATAGCTGCTTTAACCTCAGATTGCAACCTTCACTTTCACCATATGGGGGAGCTAGTCAGCTACAAACTTCCTGAAGACATAACTCGGCAAGAAAAAGCACACAATGTTTTATTTTGGGGTCGTGAGTACAACACAGACGGGAACAAATGGCGGCCGTACGTTGTGTCATTGTATGTGGGTGTTTTTGTAGGTAAACGCATATGCTAAAATGTTAAATTACCACACCGCTTGTTTTGTCAACACTTCCTCCATGTGAGGCACGGGACCCGCGTCTCTCCGCTGGATTGGTCAGTCCTACAGTCTCCGCTACACACACACACACACACACGCGCACACACATATACAGCTAGCTTTAGCTCGAGCCGCTTTTCCGCAGACTGCTGCTCACAACGGCTGCTATTAAAAAAAGGAGAAGGAATCTCATAATAACTGGGAATTGTTGGCCGAAGTAGCGCGTTGAGGTATGTTGAATTTTTATTTCACATTTACACAGCATGTGCTCTGGTGTGTGGTCTTGTTTTTTTTTTTTTTTTAATCGGGCGTTTCTCAGCCTCCACACTAGCATCACTTGACTCCGGCTGCCGGACAAACATCTGTATCTTGACAGAAGAAGAAGAAACAGGTGCTAACGCTAGCTAATCCGCGTGGAGCACAATACTAACCGTTTTCTTGTCAATTTGGGATAATTATTGAGAACAAATTGTGTTAATGTGAGTAAAGTCAACCACAACCACACTGAGTGGAGGCGCCTGAGGTTTATTTAAGGGGAACCAGTCAGTGTGTTATGTACTCAAAGTCAACATGCTGTGGTCTGAAAATGTTTGTATTCATTTACTGAATGTGATTAGTGTCATTAATAGCGGTGCGAATCACGTTACGTCACGATACGATACGCGATACATGGTCCACGATACCAATAGTATTCCAATACAACGATTCTGTGATAATCAATATATTGCATGGCAATCACATAGTGCAGGATTTCTATGTTTATTAAAAAAATAGAGAAGAAAGTGCATAAAGTCTATGTATTGGTCGTGGATGGGGTTTCTCTGCCATTATCCTGCTGTAAATGCCCTCTTCATTGGCCAGGTTTGCCTCATTATTTTTGATGGGATATATCGATTCTCGTATTGCACGAGGAAGTACGACGATATATCACCAAATTCATATAACTGGCAGCTTCTGAGACCGCTCAGCCAAACTGGCATACAGTTCCTGTCAGTGGGTATCGAACCAGCGACCCCAAAGGAGGCTGATGCCCAAAGGCAGTGGGTGAGACCAAACTGACATAATAACATAATAATATCAGTTATATTATTGATATTATGTCACAATATAGCGCGCCCCCCTAGAAAAAGTTGGGACCCAAAGGCAACATCTTAGACCACTCAGCAAAACTGACAAAAGGTCACTGTCGAGAGTGGGACTTGAACCAGCGCCCCCCCAGGGGGTGGTCCCAGAACTTATTCTGTTGACCCTCAGGCATAGAATATCTTACAGATATTCAAGGTTTGATTAATCTTATATGACTCAATAATTCCACTGAATGGTTTGATTTTTGTGTTGATAGTATTGATGAGTCGTTCGTCAATCTCGTTCAAGGGAAAGTTATTTTTGACCTTCAAATTTTATTCAGAAAACATGACCTTGAGATATCACAGTGGACATTTTTATGTTGTAGTCTTTTAACTTCCTTTATGAATTGAAAGGAGTATTCCTTGACCATGTCAAACTTTGGGGTATTTTTGGATTCAGTGCTGTGGTTACAGGTCAAATCTTTGTGTCACTGTCAACTGATAACACGGCCGTTGACTAAGACAAGGACGCTCATCCCTCCATTTACAGCAGCTTATCTCCTGCACAGCTCCACAGATCACTGACAGGGTTGTCCTGTTGATCTTTTAATGAAGCTGGGGCATCCTCCGCTGCTCCAGATGGCCCTGTGATGTACTTGTACTACTGCGTTTCTCTGTTGGTATTAATGCTCTACATGGACTTGGACCCCCCACAAGCTCTGATAAGTCCTCACCCCCCTCCTGCCCATGATAGCGCAGGTCGGGTCATGTGACCTTTGTTATCCTAAGAGCCACAGGATGGCATCTGGAGCGCGGCAGCATCTGTTGGCTTTTCACGAGGCTCAAGTCGAACTGTTAGTTCTCATTGAACTGCGGTGATCACCAGGGATCAGGGAAGTTTGTAACTTTCCCCAGCTGTTTGGTCATTATTGTTTTAATTTGATTTGATTTAATGGCTACAAATCAAATTAAAACAAGGCATAAGCACAGATTAGTGTAAAATATCCTGTTGACCTCAGTCTCTAATGTGTCCTGAAGACAGATTCAGGAAATGTTGCCACATGTATGTGTTCTCGAACCACCCTTTCAAATGTGGTGGTGTTTGGTGAGAGGATATGATGGAAGATGGATGAATTTATTGGGAGTGTTCCCACCTGTACTTGGCGTGTCACATGACCTGATTTTAATATCAGAAAGCACATTGTGATAAGTGCTAGGCTAACATAGGTTTCTGGTTTTATAAATGTATGACTCACCAGGAGTAAAGTGCTAAAAATATCGCTTCTGACTTTGTCACGCTCAACCCCACATGAAAATGTATGGAAGAGTATTAGGGCCACATGTATAAAATTACCGTCATGAATTCTGAGATTAATGTCACTTTTTCCCTCAGAATTCTAACTTTCATGGTGCTCAAAGATTTTTGAAAAGACGAATGAAGACATCGTTAAATACTCTCTCGACTCTGCTGTGTTGCAATTGAGATTTGCACTTGCGTCATAAGACAAGTGAAATGTCTTTATACCGTCAAAAACATCATTCTCAGCACATGAACCTCTGCAAGGGAATGGAAACTGGCCCCCTAATGTGTGCTTTACTTTTTAATCTGTGATCAAAGTAGGTTTGGTAAGTGTAGTTTGCTCTTAAGTAGATATAAAAAGCCGTCTGTAGCTGGTGAATTGCAAGTCAGCAGTCACATCTCTGAGTTTCTTCACAAGGCTAAATTTACTTTTCTAGGCACACAGTGTTGCTTTGGTGGCAGTGATGATGGATCTTAACGGTCTAATTGTATTTCATTACCTTTTTTTTTATCTGCTTTTATCAACTAGGATCTGACTCAACTCAATGCACTCGATTCGGAAGTCAACTAGATCAGTAATCTTATTCTTGACCTGTGCTAGTGATAAGCAGCACTCCTGTTTGCAATATCTGGAAACTGTGACCATGAGACAATATTGCTTGATATGAGTCGTTTTGTGTGTGTTTTTTTTCTTTCTTTTTATTATTATTTAACATAATTATTTATAGGCTGTTGATGAAGGTAGAGAGGCCACCTGTAGTGGGTGTCTCTTCCCACACATGGTCCTTATTCTGAACATGGCTGGAGCTCCCAGAGTCTGTTTTTCTTAATGCGTCCTTTTGTTTTCCTGCATCTGTGAGATTTTTTTCCTCAGCTCCCACACACTGACGCCACCACCACCACTGCTTTGTCAAAACCAACAACGAAAAACCAAGGAAAATATCTCGGTGTCTTTCTTTCTTTCGCTCCACACTGTCTCCACTCTCTCCATCCCTCTCAAAGATAATAAGCAGATAATTGACTGAGTGATCATGGAGATGGAGATGGCCCTCTTCAAATTATGTAAAAAGGGTTTTGTTTAGCTGCTATATTTTGTTTGCTGATAATGTTTATGTCTATTTGTTCATGTTGCGTGACTGGCATCAAAAGCAGACTGAGCCATTGCTTTGATAGAAATATCACGTGATTCCTTTAAGAGGTGAACTATTTCATATGAGATGCAATTGCCTGCATTAATTAGCACCTAACAGAACATGCTGAGAAAAGAAAAATCAGATTTTCACAGATGCTTCATATGGATTAATTAACAGTTTTAACCTCCACATATTAATTATATTAATTTAAATGTTCAGGGTAAATCAGGAGGCATTTATTCCTGTCAGATAAAATGCATACGACAAAAAAACAAACAAACAAACAATCATGCATTTGGCTCACAAACAAATTTAAATTTGAATTTATACAGGTGAGAGGGCAGATCATTCTCAGCTATGATACAAACCCACTTGCAAGAATAGTAGAAATGATCAGACAGAAATGGTTTCCATGTTTTACCAAAAAAACATCATCCTTGCTGTGTAGTTTACACGTCAGACAGTCCAAAGCAACATATTCCAGTGTCATCCTTTGGCAGTGAGCCTTAGATGGAGCCTTATCCATTATCCAATATATTTCCTTCTCTTAAAATGTCTGCTCTTGTGTCTTAGGACCCATTCTCACCGTGGTTCTCATCTGATGGAGCACTGGTTATCAGTCTTCTCAAAAAGCCACAATGTATCCTTGTCACGTAACCCCCTGGCCCTCTGCTGAGCCACCGGCATCTTGTGGCAGCCATGCGCCCCCCGTGCTCCCCTCACAACCTCTACCTGACCTGCTGTGCAGCTGCCCTGCTCCGCCTTTGACCGGCCACCCCCAGACGCCGTCACCGGATCCCATGGAGTCCCTCATTGTGATCACCGAGTACGAACCCAGCAGACCTGAGACTGGGGAGGAGGAGGTAAGGGCCCAGACACAGGAGAACAAGTTCAAGAGAATCTGTCAAAGTTTTTTTTTTATCACATCAGTTTTTTATCAACACAGAAAAGACTTTTGGGAGCCCTTAAACACTATATTTGTTGAAAAATGGGGGTCCCAGAGTGAAAAACACTCAAAACAACAACCGTTGCGTTTTAGTGTTATTTCTTAGGAAAACGATGATGTCATCATGCCTCACAGCCCCACCTCTCTTATCAAATCTTAACCTCACCTTTGCTCACAGAGCAAACGCTTCATGCATATGCTTCATGTCTTCTTCGTTTTTTAGTGTGTTTTTGTGGCAGCGCTACAGCGCCACATACAGGTCTGGCATATACTAAATATCAGGCATGTCCAAATCCAGCCCACGGGCCAATCACGACCCATGGTCAGATTTTGTATGGCCCGCAGCTTCAGTTTTATAATGTATTACTTATGGCATCCCAATTAGCTCATCTGGTATGGAGTTGCGCTTTGAAACCAGAGTTCCGTGTTTGAAACTCAGCCATGACAGACAAATCTATCCATCGATCCTTTCAGTTATGCAGATGTAATAGGCAGATATATATATATTTTTTTTTTCACTCCTGCGTTACTTGTATTACAAAACAGTGTATTTGCATATACATTATAGTAATACAAATTTGAATTCTCACATCAAATCTGGCCCTTGTTAAAAAAAAGTTTGGACACCTCTGCTATATATGCTGTGTATACTACAGTGTTTAGAGTAGTTGAAATTAAGCCATGTGTGTAGAACACTTTTCACAATGAAAGAGAAAAAGATTGTATAGGAAAGTGTAATAACTTTAATGTCACATTTCAAGACTTTTTCAAAATGTTCTATCTTAATTATGTTACGTTATGGTATTTCTTCATTGTAATATCTAATATAAGTGGAAATAAGCACAAAGTGTATTGTTGTATATAAACCTAGTAAAGAATTACCGGTACATGCGATTAGGTGAATAAAATGGATGTTTTACACCTCAGGTAGAAGAAATGGACAGTTCTGAGACACCCGAGCCGGCGTCCTTCTCAACCCCGTCCTGCGACCTGCTGTCCCACACAGTTCGCCGGTCAGGGGCTCTGCTCCCCGAAAGCCAGGAGCAAAGAGGACGATTGAACCTGTCAGACAGGAAATTGTCTCTGCAGGAACGCTCGCCAAGTGCAACGTCCCCCTGCAGCTCTCCTGGACTCAACGGGCGCTATATTTACCCGTCATTACCGTACTCACCCATCACATCACCGCACTCCTCGCCCCGCTTGCCCCGACGGCCCACTGTGGAGTCCCACAGTGTTTCTATCACAGACCTCCAGGTATGATCCAGCCTTGAGTCTTAATCCGCTTCCTGTGTTATGGATGTGAAAGTTCTTTGAAGTCGTTTGAGTGAGTGTGGTGTTGCACGTGTGGACAAATATGAGCGCTGCTAACAGAAACATATGCTTTGTTGATCCAATAATTCTCAAAGATTGAGATAATATGTGGTGACATCAAGTGCAATAATCTTTGTGATTATATAATTCATGGATGCTCCTTAATTTATTCTGCTCCACATGACCTGTGTATTCCCTTGTTCTTTGCTTAAAGCATTGCACATGAATGAACACATTAACTAATGCTCTCACAGAGCCAGGCTCTTGCTACAAAACATCTGTAAGTTTGTCACAGTAACGGCATCACACTTTGTCTGAAAATAAGCAGAACTCTGTGTGACTTTGTCTTAAAAAAAACAAAAAAAACAGCAGCACGCTGGTAAAGACTGAAGTTTTTGGATGTGAAGGTAAGGGTTTCGCTGTCCCAGTAGATGTAGGTCATTTGAGTTTCCCTTGTTGTAAATAGACACAGAAACCTGTAGACGTCCTGTACTGTAGCTATAATTAGCAATAACAGTTTTGCTTTGACTTAATCACTTAATATAGATGTGGGGAAAAATGCACACAGGTTAATTACTGGGTGTCTGCAGATCCGTTAATTACACTGTCCAAAATTAAGGCCTTTTTGCAAAAATAAATGACAATAAATCCTGCATTCAAAGGTCTCGAAAAATGCCACAGACACAATAAACTAGATTCTCTTGCAAATTTGTTAAATCTGTAATTGCCGTTGTACACATATTGCAAATCAGACTTTATTATGTGAGTGTGTACGGAATATAAACAAGCACAGGGTTAGGGATAGAGAGCATAAAAACCTCGGGGTAAAAAAAAATATAGTGGAGGATAAAGCTGTTCTTTGGAGCTTTTAAGCTGTGATTGAGCAGAGCTATGACGGTTGCTTCGAGGGCTCAGTCTGCTTGCTTTTTTAGTTTGACTGCTCGCGTCTTCATCTGCTCTCTCTCTGTCTCTCTTTGGAGATTCTCCTCGCACTCAATGCATGTTCAAGGCTTGACGAGATGGACCTGTTAACTGGGTGCACATTACAAGTGACCTTGATATTACATTTAGCTTCCTTAAATCTGCAGATGTCTTGCAATTAGGCCAAGATTGAAAATTGTGTCTGCAAAACGTTCTGCAAGCCAGTGCTAAAGACTCTTACAGACTGTGAAGTAATTTCAAAAGCACGAGAAGGCTTTGTCATGCCGAAGAACATTTTGTCCAGAGAGCTCAGCACAGCCACAGAACATGCATATGTTCAAATCAGTCCTCAGAGCTGCAGAAAAACCAAACTATTGTAACAAACAGGAGATTCAGACCTTTATTGACACTTATCTGAGGTTCATCTTTAACATCAGGTGCCCACAAAAAAGCATTAATGATGAGCTGTGGCAAAGGGCGGAACAAGAGACAGTTGGCGAACTAATCCTGAGGAGAAACTGAGGGCTGGACTGGACACACTAAATAAACTAGCATCCAACATCACCCGCCAGGCTGTGACCTGGAACCTGCAAAATAAAAAAAGGGAGAGGGAACAGCCCAGGAACAGTTGGAGATGAGACACTGAGGCAGAACTGAAAAAAACGCAAGAAACCAGCTGGAGAGAGGCAGAGAAGATAGCCCATGGTTGGGTCAGCTGTTAGTGTCATTAATGGTGGATGCTCTGTTAGAGGGGAAGTACACTACCGACTTTTATATATTATTATATTATTATAAATAATAATTTTGCGCTTCAAGAACCAGCAAAACTGTTCTCAGCTGTGCTAACATAATTGCACAAGGGTTTTCTAATCATCCAATAGCCTTCTAACGCGATTAGCAAACACAATGTACCATTAGAACACTGGAGAGATGGTTGCTGGAAATGGGCCTCTATACACATATGTACATATTCCATTAAAAACCAGACATTTGCAGCTACAATAGTCGTTTACCACATTAACAATGTATAGAGTGTATTTCTGATTCATTTAATGTTGTATTCATTGAAAAAAAGTGCTTTTCCTTCAGAAATGACCCTAAACCTTTGAACGGTAGTGTATATTGGCTGGAAATAATTCCAGCCACAGGCAGTGGTAACTCAAACCCATGTCCAATACAACATTAAAAAAAACATCACTGCTGCAATAAAACCAGTAGACATGAAAACGAGCAATATGAAATCTCATTTTCATTTCCAGTGTCAATTCTCACCTGTGTTTTTGTGACCAAGTGTGAGGAGTAATACAAGTCTGGGCTCCTCCTGGTGAGAGATAGCGTGTGACCCCGTTCGCCGGTCACTCGTACAAAGTGAACTTTCCTGATCCTACAACTACAAGTCATTTAGTGTGAATTAAAATGAATGGAATGCTCTTAGTACTTACAATGTATCCCAATTCTATATGCGGATCATTTTTCCATCTTCATAAGCACTTAAGTCTTCCAGCAAATGGACATTAACAATAATAATAATAAAAAAAAACTGCATTTAGACATGTGCTTTAGACACTGCATATGAATCTGCTCTGCTCTGTTTGTTCTCGGTACTCAGTGTTCAAAATCAATTCTGCTCCTCACCATAATAACAGGATATAATACACTTTCACTGGACTGCATAGTTTCCTCCAATCACGAGCACTACAAAATGCATATACTTCTAAAACCATTAGAGCAATGCAGTATATCTTATCCATCTCTGACTCTGTTGCAGGATTAGATTAGATTTGATTAGATTAGCGTTAATGTGTCTGTCTCTATTCATTAATCCACATTTACCTTTGGTGGTTGGACTTCTGATTAAGAATTTGTCACGGTGGAGCTTCATATGAAAATGTCAAATTCGACTAGGGATGGTAAGAGAATGGATTTGATTTGGAGCCATTCACTGTTTTTTTTTCTCTCTCTCTCTCTCTCTCTCCCTTTCTCTTCAAGGACTGTGTTCAACTCAACCAGTATAAGCTGAAAGATGAGATTGGAAAGGTACCGTCAGAGACAACTCACTGATTGCTCCCTTTCACTGACTCTTCCATTTCCCTTCTCCCTTTCCACCCACTGCATGTCTGTCAAGTAGCGCACATCATCAAGGACATGCAGTCACAGTCTCTGATATCCTCTCTCGCGGCTGTCCCCATTTCCCAAACTCTGTGTAAACCACCAGGCCATGGGAGAGTTGGAAGATGGATGAGAGGCTGGTATAAATAGTTCTCTCTAAGGGTTGTGCAAAGCTTGGTGGATGGAATGAAGTGTGTGTGTGTGAGTGTGAGTGAGCCAGTGAGTGGGTTGTGGGTTTAGATTTAGGGTTTAATAAGACAGCACTTGTTTGTTTCTGCTTGTACTCTATGCAGGCATGCTAATGATTTTGTGTTAAAGTGGTTTATTAGAGAGAGATTTCTGTTATCAGATTATCTCCAGGACTGTAGCTCTGTGCTGATTCTCCAATCTGCCACACCAGCATGAAGTGAGCCTGCACCCCCCACCCTCCCCTCCTCTCTTTCTCTCTGTTTGTTTTTGTGTGTGAATTTCTGCACACGGGCCTCTAATTGGGCCTAGTTTTCATCCTGAATTTCATGTGTGCGTGTGGGCAGGGCAGCTTGATAACACAAACCAGATCCAGTTTCCTTAATTAGCCTGCAATCAAAAATGAAAGAGAGGGAACGATGATTTGAATTTTTCTGTTCTCACTTTGAAGCAGCTGGTGCTCTGTCAGTGTTCACTGTCGGCCCACGCACATCCCTTGTCTGTATGTGTTTGTGTATTTGTTCCTGTGTCTGTATCTGTATGTATTTTGAACATTTGCTCTGCACATAATGTGGTATTTTTTGTATAAAAAACGAGGAAAAAAAATAAGAATATTGACAGCTGCTCAGTGTCATTTTTATTGGCTTCTTTTCTCATTTACTTCCTCCTGAACCAGGGCTCCTACGGTGTTGTCAAGCTGGCGTACAATGAGGACGACAACACATATTATGTGAGTTCTTCACACACACACACACACACATACGCAGACACAGATGTGATTACACCGTCTGTGTTTTTTCCACTTGTCACTCAGATGCAGGCACACACACACACACGCACGCATGCACACAGAGGCATAGTGTCTGTGTCAGGGCCCCCTCATCACATTGACTGGTGTGATTTAATGTGAAAACTCCACATTTGAAAAGTGTCTGCAGTTAATTGTGCCTTTGCCTCTGTTGTGCTGTAATCACAAATCAGCTCAAGCTTTTACCCTGTTTGTCTGTTCTACTGTTCTTATTAAGCTGCACAATACTGACAGTGGCGTAGGAATTATTTTAATATCCCTCCCAAGTGACAAAGCTCACATGTCACTGTCAGTGATTATATCATTGCCATAATAACTTAGGGCACTGAGGTTATTAAGAAAATAAAGCTGCAGTGCGTAATTTTTTTCTTTTTTTGGGGGGGTATTATATGCCTCTGTGAATGTTGTAACATTATTTGTATGGTGCATCCTGTCTCTAAAGTCTATAGTATCTAGGCCTGAGGTTGTGATTTGTGCTTTTCTATCCTGCTACCTCAGCAAGTCACCGCTCAACTGTCTCCAAATGGTGCAGAACGTTACTGCAATGACTCACATTATACTAAAGTAAAAATCAGCCTGACGTTTGCCCCGTGATATTTTACTAAACATTAAATGTAATAATAGGCCTTTCTATGTGGAGTTTCTTACCATTTCTCCCAGTATGTGCAGTTCTCTTTCGTCCTCCCACAAAAACACAATTGTGGATTTAATTGGTGACTCTAAAATGACTGTGGGTGTGAATGTGAGAATGGATGGTTGTTTGTCTCCATATATTGGCCCTGCAATAGACTGGCGACCTGTCCACAGTGTACCCCCACTTTTCTCCTATATGGCGCCTTTCCACTACACACAGTCGCACCGTGGCGGGACTGTGTAGTGGCAAAGTGCCATTAGTCAGCTGGAATTAGCACCAGCTCCCCTCGACCCTCATGTGGAGGATAAAACGGGTAGAAAATTAGTAAATGAATAAACATTATAAATATTATGATACAGTATGTTGCCATCTATAAAGCAGTTTCTTCAAGATGAGGAGCAACGCAATGTACACGAGTTGCTTATTTCATGCTCATTTCAGTCCTTTCACACAGAACGACAAGCGAACAGTCTTTTGTCCTGATGAATGTGAATAGTGTTCGAAGTCACAGACAGACAAAGGATGTTCAAGGTGACATTTTTAGGCCTTGAGATATTTGTGTGTAGGTGTGAGTGGGAGCACTGTCAGACATCAGACTCTTTTTGTATCTTCCTGCTAGCATGTTCTATGGACCTCTTGCCCACTAGCTTTATCCCTCTCAGCTCCTCCATCTAAACCCACCTCCCTTTCTCTCCTGTAGGCGATGAAAGTGCTGTCCAAGAAGAGGCTGATGAGACAGGCAGGTTTCCCACGTAAGTGTGGAGCCAGAGGTAGACGGCTAACAGAGCAGAGAGCACAGAGACTCTTTTAATTCTATAGCAGCACATGAATACAGTTTACTACTACTTTATACCTGTTCTGCTTATTGTATCTTTAATTTCTTATCCTACCTTTTCCCACCCGCCCTCCCCTCCATCAGGGAGACCTCCTCCTCGTGGAGCCAAAGCAGCCCCCGAGGGTCCAGCTCAACCCAAAGGGCCCCTGGAGCGGGTCTACCAAGAGATTGCCATCCTGAAAAAGCTGGACCATCCCAATGTCGTAAAACTAGTGGAGGTGAGAGTGGATAAGATAAATATCTACAACACAATACATGAGTGACAAATATAATTGAGTCTGTGGAAAGTATGTGAAAGTATACAAAATAAAACCTCTAGTTGTATTTCATTTAAAGGACCGGTGTGGAAGAATTTGTGACATCTAGTGGTGGGACTGCAAATTGTAATACAGCATCCCTTCTTTTCAGATTACTGTCGAAACATGGCGGCACAAGACGGCAGCCCTTATAAAGCAAGGCCTTCGCCTTGAGTACATAGAGTATAAAAGGCTTATTATATTCTAACTCTTTTTATTTTAAAGCGATTACATACTTACCTTAAATATACCTCACCGTAGTCTATTAATTTCCGACCAGTGTACCATCCTAAATATTTTATACTGGACCTTTAAATAAAGTAATACACATATTGTCATCCCACTAATAGAACAACATTCTTCTATTCATATCCAGCAGGCTGTACACTGAGAGGTGTAATTCTGCCCTACACAGTTGAACGTTCTTGATTCGGGATTATCTCAAATTACAAAACAGCAGTAATAGTAGTTGTAAACGCATGGAATCTCAATGGAATGGTGAAAAATTATGCAGCTTCTCATATATCATTATCCTGTAATGTGGTGGTGTGTAATAAAGGCCTTGGTTTCCACTCATGATTATCATCAGCAACGCTCACAGTACAATCTGTGGAAGTGCATTTTATTTTTCTCAGCATGCAACAAACGAAAGATGATTAGGGTTGTGTGTGTGTGGTTACACTAATCCACATTTGCATGTGATTTGTTGCCAGGTTTTGGACGACCCCAGTGAGGACCATCTGTACATGGGTACGTTATGGCCTGCTAGCCAGGCGTCAACACACACACACATGCTGGTTTTGCAGTCATTATGTGGACACTCATAGACATAATGCATTCCCTAGCCCCTTATGCTAACCTTAACTATCACAACTAAATGCCTAACCCTAACCTAATTATAACACTCACCCTAAAATCAGGTCTTCATCCTCAGAAAGCCTGTTAAAGTTGTGTGGACCAGCCAAAATGTCCTCACAAAGAAAGGTTTGCATGACAATTGGTCCACACAGCCTTCTAGAGACATGCACACACACACACATACACAGTCTTACAATGACACATAAATGAAGGTCATTTGAAAAGATGTTTTTAGTTTCTGTGTCCTGGTAACTGAAAAGCTTTTATCACTAACCTCATCTGTGTTTCTGTCACAGTGTTTGAGCTGGTGAAGAAAGGGTAAGTTAAGCCTCTTTCATAAGTGTAAAGTGCTCTATCCCATTGCTTATGATCGCTAATTACCTGTTAATGTGTTCATGTATTCAGAGCTGTGATGGAGGTGCCAACAGATAAACCTTTCAGTGAGGACCAGGCACGCTTTTACTTCCAGGATCTGCTCAGGGGAATTGAGTACTGTGAGTCCAAACCTCCTGTTATCCTTCCCTTCAGTGTGTGACTACAGGGTTAGTTAGGTTGTTAGGTTGTTTTTATCTTTCTCTTGATGATTTGTTGTCTATTTTATACAGTGTCACTCGGTACACAAACAACGGTTTCTTCTCTATTCTATACAGTTCTCTATAATATCTTGCTGTAAAGCCCCACGTCAGCATTGTTCATATTTTCATACCTAAATTAGGGCACATATATAGTTGTGAACACCCACATTTAAATAATGTATTTGCAGATATCAAGATTATAGTATCAACAATATAGTATACAATATATACTATATTGTATGCTCTTACTGCATGTATGAAGGGCTAACCTTGTCCCACAGTCCTCTGCCTTTTACATAACCCCTTCTGTTCTCTTCGCTGCTCTGTGATCTGTAGCAAATCACGGAGCTCATTTCACGTCATCTCTGTGGCTCTTAATTAATTTCAGCACAGGAGAAGAGGTTTTTGCATCGAGTGTCATCCATGAGCACTGAGAGAAGGCTCTGCAGCAGAGACACCCATGTATTATTTTGGTTGCAAATGCATTTCGAGCTGATTCATATGACACTAGCAGGAACTACGTAGGCGTAATTCTTTCTATTTACATATGAAATGTTGATGCCACGTCCTATTTGTTCTCAGATACAAAAAAGAATTAGTCAAAAGGTGCAAATGCACTTCGTTTTTTGTCATAATGAATATTTTTTCTGTCTCTTCAGTACATTACCAGAGGATTATCCACAGAGACATCAAGCCCTCTAACCTGTTGGTGGGTGAAGACGGACACATCAAGATAGCAGACTTTGGTGTCAGTAACCAGTTTGAAGGAGCTGATGCTCTCCTGACAAGCACAGTGGGAACTCCTGCTTTCCTTGCACCTGAGGCACTCTCCGAAACCAGAAAGAACTTCTCTGGAAAGGTACCAAGCTCACTACTGCCCTCTGGGGATAGTTTGTTAGAAATGCAGGTTTTTGTTGTTGTTTTTTTAAAATACAATTGATTCTGTATTTATTTATTTCCACAAAAAGGCTTTGGATGTTTGGGCCATGGGAGTGACACTTTATTGCTTTGCCTTTGGAGTGGTGAGTCTCTGTTCATACAGTTTCTACTCTGCTTTTTTCTACCACTAAAACCAATAATTATCCATTTCTTCACAGTGTCCCTTTATGGATGAGCGCATCCTCAGTCTTCATCAGAAAATCAAGACACAACCCGTGGTGTTACCTGAACGGTCAGTCCTGCGCCTCCTGTCGATAACACGCCACTGCCCAGTGACTGCTATGAGTAACTCTGTTATTTATCTGATCCAAACTTTTATTTTTAGCCTTGATTTCCTTTCTATTTCAGCACTGACATATCAGATGACCTCAAAGATTTGTTGATGAAAATGTTGGACAAGAACCCAGAGAGCAGGATATCAGTCGCACAGATTAAGGTAAAGGAGGAGTGCTAAAAGAAAGAGATTGATTCATTTGAAACATTTTTTCTAAGCGGGAAAAAACATTTCTCATTCGTTCTGTTCATTTATGTCCAGGTGCACCCGTGGGTGACGAGGCACGGCGCGGAGCCCCTCCCACCGGAGGACGACAACTGTTGCATGCTCATCGAGGTGACCGAGGAGGAGGTGGAGAATTCTGTTAAACACATCCCCAGTCTGGCTACAGTGGTGAGTTCATGACCTCATTTTTTTTTTTATCCCACAAAAACCTCATTTTAATGAGAATCACAGTCACACCATAGCCCAGTTCTCTGACTTATTACTGCTGCATAGTTTATTTTTAATTCTCGTTTTAGTTCTCGGTGCTCACGCGGCACGGATTTGTGCCGCAGGTGCAACCATGGTCATTTGAAAATGATCATACACAATTTTTTCATATGGACATCCTGGGGGTTTGTGTTTATAGGTCACATATTAAGGCTGAAAGTTATGATTCATTTTATATTGCATTTTTAGCAGTGATATAAAGTGTCAATAATTGTGTAGAAGTTACAAATTAGACCATTTTTTCTTTTCCTTTTGTTCTTAAAAACGAGCCAAGTGAACTTACGACGAATATGACGTATTTCACAAATTCAATCCGATTTTAAACATTTTGAGTACTTTTTGCTCAGGTGTGTTTATATTATTGGAGAAAATTATATTTTTTCCCATCTGATTGCCTAGGCTGTGCTGAAAAAGATATAAGACACTCTATTTTGCACATTCTCGTAGCCTCTCTACATTTTAGAACGCCGAAATGCTCTGTGTTCTAAGGTATAAAAAGAAAAAGTTAAATTTGACTTCTTTACTGATATTTAATCTTTTTGTTGTGCTATTCGAGCAGGTGTTTGGCTCACTTTATCATTTTGATTTATTTCCATGTTACATTTAAAGTTGCAATGCATAACTTAAAATTTGTATTTTATTATTCTGCCCCCATTTGGGTTTCATGAACAGAAAGGATGTGTTTGTGATTATACCCAAGCAGCACAGGGGTGAGTGGGCCAAACTACTGTGAAACCACGGTTTTTGAGCAGGAGAACTCACTTCTGTAACTTTTTATGATGAGTTTCTTTGTGTTTTCAGTCGTGGAAATGTCGACATGAGCTCTCCAACGCTGCGCTACTCAGAAATAGAGAGAGTGAGGTGTAGCTGATAGGGTTAATCGACATTGTGGGAACTCATTTAACAATGGTTTAAAATATAATATATATTTCTTCATGTTTAGGTTAAGTTCTACACTACCTTTTTTATTTTTTGCCAAATATTAAATTTTTTTGTGCTTTGTTTATTGTATGAAAGTCTATAATTAGTGCTTGACTCGAAAGGGCAGACAGATTCATTATTTCCAACTCATATACCCACTGTCTGAACAAAGCTAAATGTGGAAATGTCAAATCTGCCGTCACCGTGTGTAATGATCTATGTCACAACGGCACATGCATACAGGCAAATAAGGTGCTGTAAAAGAAACATGATGGTTGTTTTACTGGTATAGTTTTTTTTTTTTTTTTTCAATTGTGTATTATGTTTTCTTTTTTTCCAAGATCCTTGTGAGAACCATGTTGAGGAAGCGTTCCTTCGGGAACCCCTTTGACTGGGGCCGCAAAGAGGACCGCGGCAGTTTGAGCGCTTCGGGGCAAACACTCATGTGAGGCTTGTTTACACAAACACAACAGACTTTAAGCCCCCCCCCCAGTTTCTACCTTCAGGATTTGAAGTCACTTTTTAACAGAAAAGAAAAATGATGCTCTCACCAGTGTGCTGTCAACAAGAGCTGTAGCCAGCGAATGTTTGTCAAGTAAACAGCTGTTGTCCCTTTCTCTCCCCCCACCCCCCATCTCCTGCCCTGCAGCAAAGGCAGAGCAGGCAATGTTCGCTACTGTTACATACATTGTAACCAAAGAAGGTAAATAACTTCAGGGAAAATGTACCTGCTGTGGTACGCGTTTCGTTAAATCGACACTTTGCATGATGGAGACAGCTGTATTTATCAATGTGGCTTTTAGTGGTTAAGTATCCTGCTGCAGTGAGCTTGTCAACGGTCTGTCAACATCTGCAAGAGTATTTACTGTGTTACTCAGAGGAGTAAAGCATGAGGAGAGCAGAATATCCTTATAGCAAATGATCACAGTCTTAAGTTAAGATTAAGTGTTTGAGTATATGTTATATTGACTGCCGTATTAAGGTCCACTGTGTAAGAGCTGAGTGACATCTAATGAGGATAAACAGAACTCCTCTGTTTACCTCAAGTGCAACAAAGAAGTACGGTAGCCAGAAAGGATATTGTTCTCCACTTCAAGAAACATGGCAACACAAGAAGGTGGCCCTCTAAAAGCAAAGCCCTCACCTGCAGTGCATATAAAAGTCTTAATTAAGGCTGTAAAAACCTTCAAATGTTTATTTTTAAAGTGACATTTATACAAACATACGTATGGGTATGGATAAATCTGCCTAAATGTTACACACTGGACCTTTAAAACACGTGTAGTACAGACAAATACGTTGAAAATGACACTGGTTTTAGGTTTGAACTCTTTCCCTGCATGAGGCGTTCACTCCCGTCCAAAAACATGCCTGTAAATGAATGTCAGCGTACATCCTTGACAAAAAAAAGGATGCTTTATCCTTATTTTTCCACTTTCCGCCATAATGTATGATAGACGTCAGCCCGACAGCTTGCCCGGCCTCCTAAGTGCCTGCTGCCTTGTATTATATAACAGTGAACTGCTTGGTTTCAGTTCCTATAGGGACGACAGCAGGCCTTTTTCTGCACGGCTTGCGACTGAAACCAAACGCTGCGTCTCTGCTTTGTTACTTAGGAAACAGGAGAGTGGCGACGGCACGAGGAGCATGGACCTGCCATATGTGGGAGAGGACGAGGCTCTCTCCTGATGCACGGCGGCGTACAATGCGACACGACACCGCGCACGTCACAACACCCCTTTACGCCCTGGCAGCGCACACCTACGCGGTGGATTGGACACAGCAAAAGGGAGAAGTTAAGGCACTTTGAAAAACCACTTATAAGCTTCTTTTCGCCACTCTCTCCTCTTATGTAAGGCTAAGTGTGGGGGATTCGGGACATGTGACAATTACATGTGAAACTTCCAAGAGAGGAACCCCACCTGACCCTTGAACCTTGAACGTGTCTGCAGCTCTCACCACCTGAACCAGTCTCCTCTAATGTTATGCATGCATGTATAGTTTCAGCATGCGTCGTCTCAGGCTCCAAATGTACAGCTCTGTGTTCTAATGTAGTTCTTAGCCACTTTGTGTTGTTTCCTTGTCCTCGCGTGAGGACATTTTCAGGTACATACGGCACATGTTGAACAGGAGGGGACGGTCGCCGTCCGCCGTCACCTCGAGACGTTTGTGCTTAGCAAAGACCATGATTGTCTGGGTCACTCTGCCTCACGGTAGCAGTGCCCGGGGTTTATAATCTCGGAGTGAATCACTTGGTTTTCCAAAAAAAAAAGGGCAGTGGTAAAATGTTTACTTCATTGAATGCATGTGTTTACTTTCCCAATGCAATTCTGTATAAGCTATTTAAAAACACACACGCACATTTGTTTGATGCAATTCTGCAAATCTTACCACTGTTTTTTAATAGTGTCCCATTTAAAATGAGTAGAAAGCTTTACAGACAGTTGATATAGTGGTTTGTGAATAATTGAATTGATATATACAACAACATAGGATTTTTTTTGCTTCTGGTTAAACTTTATTAAGTGAGCAATTATATAATTTCAAGATATTTGCTTTTTTTTCAGTTCATAAAGCTGCAACACAGAGAAATTAAGATAGTGTGATATAAGAGGGAAAACAGTGGGTTGGTGCAAAGTTACTAGGTAGGTTAAATTGTTTTATTTTAGGTTAGTATCAGATTTGTAACGTATCTTTTTCATTTCCTCAAAGGACGCTTATGAACATAAACCTCAAGTTAGATTTGTGAATGTTCTCACTTGTTCGTTTTTATATATCGTGACAATTATAGATGTTATTTAAACGCACATTTTCAGGACACCAAAAAGAAGAAAGAAAAAAAAACGACTTAAACTATGTATACTATTGTAAAAAAAAAAAAAAAAAAATCTAGTTAAACAAACAAACCTTTAAACTATTTGTTCTTACCAAACTGTTTTGAGACGGAAGCATAGTGCAGCTGCAGACCTTTTGTACAAATCTATGCACATCTGTAAGAAGATGTTTAAAAAAAAATGGACCACTCTGCAAATGTTTCTAATCAACTCTGAAGTACTTTTTAAACATGTTTAATTCTAGATGATGTTCCTCAAGTTTACTCTCACCACCCCCCCCCCAGTATCAATGTAAGTAAATGCTTGACGTGTATCTAGAAAATTCACACGGTTTAATATGTGACATTCAATGCTTCCACACAATAATAACTTCAGCACATACTGTATGTGTTGAATGTATGAGAAAAGGGTTTAAGGGTTTTTCTTTTCTACCCATACTATCATGTGTCTGTTTTATCACCAGTACTATGCATTATGATGTGTCTTTTGTCAGATTGTCACATAGTGTGCAAACTCGCTGGCTAAATGAGGAGACGGCTGTTGGATCCTGTTTTTTTTTCTTGTTTACCCGGTGTAACGTGAATAGCTTCAAACTGAGATAAATGATCTGATTGAGGCCTCGCTCCCAGCGTAAATGAGAAATGAATCTCCTATTTAGTCATAAAACTAACTGCACAGCCTGCTTCATACTCTGACATGTCACCTCACCCGTCCCCTCCTTTTCTAAGTGTGTTGAAGAACGAGACTGTCCTCCAATGAAATCTAACTATGGGTCGCGTGCAGGAACGTTTTTAACCCTTTAACACCTAACCCTCAATATGTCCGTCTTTTTTTGTGGCTTATTTAAACCATAAAAGGGCAAGAAAATGTCCTGTGAGTAAGTGCTTTTGGCCCATTTTTCCAGAATAACTTTCAATATGTGCACGCTAAAATGGTGTATTGAAAAAAAAAAACATTTCCAGATTGTGCCAGGTTGTGCGTGTTAAACTTTAGATTTGAACAGTATAAAATGTATTTAAAATAACATTTGTTTGAGTTTTTTTGTCTCCATGTCCAGGCCTAAAAGATGGAAACTATGTAACGGGGGTTTTTCCAACTCTCCGACTGACTTTGACGTGCAACTTCAGCCTTTCAGAAACCGTTGGAATTTTTCCCCGATAGCACAAACCATTGCACAAACCATTGCACAGATGTATCGTCCTCGATGCACTCGGTAGGGGCCCCTAATGGTGGTATAAATGATAGCAATCTGGTGACTTGTGTGCGTCATCCTCAAGTAGCTTCATTGAGGTTCCCACCGAAAGTTAGTTGGTGGTTAAAGTGTTGCACTTTGGTGTGGTACATGGGATGTTATTTTAGCCCTAATCTCACTAACACTTGTGCCTAATTGAACTGAAAAATCCCCCTGTGCTAGCAATGTACCTATGTGTCATTCAGGCGTTGATCAAAACGACCCATAGTTTAGTTTCAGTTGGAGTCGGACTTGTTGTGAAGAACCTATGTAGCCTTCACTTAGCATAAATCTTTAGTTTGTCCATTATGGGCTACAGTGAAAACATTTGTGGAGTTATTTTATCTTCGATGTCTACCAAATGAAAACACGTTTACACGTTGGACCTTTAAACCATAATTACATTACACAATACATTAAAAATACTGGAATTTCCTGTAGATTATTGTACGTTTTTACCGTGAGGATAATAAAACAGGTAGTTTGACAAAAGTAAATATTTTATAGATACAATATTTAAGCTTGTTTGTTTGTTTGTTTGTTTGTTTCAAATGCAGTCTTTGCCCATTCTCGTCAGAACGGCCGGGCTACAGTTGGTGGTTAACTTTTACTGTTCACTTGTTTTTGAATTCTATAGTGTAATTTATTCAATTTCCAGAGTTTTGGGGGCTCTTTTCCTCTCAATGCATGCCAACATACTCGCACCACTGTATTGTTATAGCATGACAGGCCCTTGGCAACAGAATCAGGCCTTTGATAAATAAACTATTCTATATCCACTGTATCTTGTTCATGATTTGAATAAAACACATTTTTTGGGTATGACTGTCGTATTTGCTGCAATTGCGGTAACAGACCACAAGGGTGTGCTGTGCACCACAACATGAGGGTATGAAAAACACATTCTGATGTGAAAGTGGTTTATGAACTGAATATATTTGTACTTAACACATAAACAACTTTATATAAAACACGATGGACTATTTTAACTACACATTTTTGTTGTTTAAAAATACTGCAGTAGTTTGTATTTAGACCACTTGAATAAATACTGTAAATGTCATTGTTTTGAACTCGTCTAGTTTTTAAATACCTGTCATTTAACAAGATTTTGATGTAGGATTAAAACCTAGTTTTAGATGAATTTCCAATGACTTAATAACATCTAAATCCCTGCAGGTGAACACAATCTAGCCCATTCCCCGAATGTTACACACATGCACTAATATTAAGTCATAATATCTTCTCTTTTTTTGTCAATAAATGATTATGCTCCTGTCATATGTTGCCTTGTTTTCCACATCACACTTGTGTCAGCATACAGGTTTTTACAAGTTTTTAGTCTACACATTCTCAGTGGAGGGTTCACACATGAAGGGAAACAGATTGCAACACTGACCTCTTGTGGTAAATCCCCTGCACTGCAGTTTTTATGTCTCTAGAGAAAAAGAGTTATGGGAGTGACTGATTCCAATTTAGATTCTGGCTGAAGTGCAGGAGGTTTTTTTGGTGAAAGATTCATTCCCAGAGCTTCTGGTATGTCTACAAAACATACATCTTGTAATTATGAAGAGCTGTAGAATTAAAAAAAACAACAACAACATAATGTACTCAAAACGTCAGCATACAACTAATTGAAAATGCAGGTGTGGGACTGGTTCACTGCAGAATAATGTAATGTTCATTATGTAAGATACAGTATAGAGGGAATACAGAGGTCATTGCAGGTCATGGAGCAGGTGCGTTTTTTCGCCTCCACTGGGATGTCCTGTATGTAACATACAGCCTAAAACCCAACATCAGCATCTGAGAAGTGCTGATCGCTACAGAATCTGTACCCTCATATTATTGTTTGCCTGCTCAGTGCTGCCTGGTGTAAGAAAAGAATGAAAAATCACACTTTAGATGCGTAAAAACGTTGCTCCTCTTTCTTTAAAACAGTACAGTTAGATGTTTTCGTTATGTCGTACTTTATCCCAAATTTGCTCGGTTAAAGTTGGCTGCAGAAATGTGAAGCAGAACGCGTGACGATTGAATATACATTTATGTGGATGGGATGTGGAAGCTGCTGCTAAATAAATAAAAAACGAATAGTACACCACCATCTTGTGATCAAATGTAATTTGTATCGTTTTATTTTATTTAGATGAAATAAAAAGTAATCCCACACCCAGTCAAAGTGAAAGTAAGAAAACTCATCAAGTATCAAAAGTCATTAATTCATTAATTAAATGAAACAAGAGTTCAGGGTTTGTAGACAGAGGAGCTCATTAAAAAATAGATTTTTGAATATTAATATGAATATGTAGATGAAATGTAATATATAAAAGGTTTTTCCAAGTTAGTAATATAAAAATATATCATAAGTTGACATTGGCTTGGAGTCACTGGGTTGCATGGCACTGGGAAGCCATTGGAAAAAGTTTTAATATTTACATTTATAGAGAATATATGAGATTATTCATTTTTAAAAGTGTTTTCCATCATAGACTGTCAATGAAAGAGGAAGAAAAGTGTCCTCTGATTGAAAAATATTTATGATAAGGTTTGTATTTTGTCGTAAATACACAAAATGTTTGTAGTAAATACACAAATATGTACTACAAACCCCGCCCCCCCCCCCCCCCCGGCCTAATGGCGGCTTATTTAAACAACTACTTCCGGTTTCGTCCTCGTTTGACACCTTGGAGTAAAATGGCGTGTTTGTCGTCAGTTCAGCGCGTTTATTTTATTTATTTATTTGTTTGTTTTATTTATTTAATGCAAACTTTTGCCGAGTTTTGGTCGAACGGGATATTCCTGCTGTTGAAGCCTCGTGTTTGGAGTATGTTGTTTACACCTGGACACTGAGTGGACTTCTCTGTACCGGGACACACGCAGGTGGATTTTTACTGAGGTAAGTGCTCGCTGTTTGCTGGGTCGTTGTTTTTGTTGTTGTTGTTGTTGTTGTTGTTGTTATTAAATATATACCAATATTTAAACGTTTCCCCTAATATTTACATGTGGGAGCTACCCAGAGCCTGGGATGTGAAAGGTCATTAAATATAAATAAATAGAGAAATAAGTATGGTTTTGTAATTTTAAGTTTTGAATTGCTGTAAAATATCTACGATATATATTTTATGAAATTATTCTACAAGGCCATGACATTCAAATTATGTGTTATGGTGTCATGTTATTTGTAAAATAATACACTCAATAATGACATTGCATTGGGCTTAATGTGGATGAAAAGCTGCTCCACAATTCTGCTGCAAATGACTAACAATTTTGTGCCATTTATTCGTGTGACTGACCTGTGATTGACTTTAATATGTGCATCAAAAATAGTCTTTTGAACGTTTAAATGGCAGTTTACTGCCTGCTAAAACCTTCTCCTCGATGATTTGGGGTTTAATATTGTGACATCCTGTGTCAACCGGTCAGCATACAGGCCTAACATTTCAGTATTTGCTCTTCATGTTAATTTAAATATGTAAATTGTTATTTATGTTGATGGGTAATTACACACTTTGATGGTTGGTAGATCTACTGCTGCTTATTGACCTACATTTTTTTTTAAAGAAGAGACATTCATGCCTCCTAACTTAATGTGTTTATTGCTCTCTGCTGCACATCAATATGTGTGCTTTGTTGGTGTTTGGTGGATGGAATCTGTAACTCTTTTGGGAGGAATTTAATCATCTTCAGCATATTCAGATTCAAAAATGCACAGTGTGAATTGTTTGATATCTCGTCTTTTTATCTTGTCATTGAACCCCCACCCGGTGTCCTGGTTGCCTCAAACGCTTCGATAATCATCTTATCTTCAGTGTTTCATCAGCCTAATGTGGAACAAGGACATTCACTTTCATGCCAATCCACAAAGCTTTATTTACTCTTGTTTTGGACCAAACAAGTCATTCTCTTACTTAAAGGGGAAATAAGTAGTTTATAGTGCCATCTAGAGGAAATTTACAACAAAGACCTGCTGCTCTGCTCACACCCTCCCTTCCCTGAGCGATACGGTATCCGCAGCTGGTCAAATGTCGTCCTCGTCGTCTTTCTCCATGTCAGCAGATGAGGTTCGTGAGGCGAGGGAGAGGGCGAGCTACCGCGGCCGTAGCAGACGAAGCGGAGAGAGAGGAGGCGGGACTTCCGCTACAAGTAAAGAGACGCTTGTTTTGTTCTCTCGCGTTTGTCCTTACAGGCTCCGGTAGAAACATGGCGTCCCGCTGCTAACAGTGGCTATGCAACCGCGGTCCGCGGTCATGTTATTTAACATGACTTTTTGAAACACTACGAAAATGAAACAAAAACTATTATACAGCGACTAGACAATGCAGGAGCACATAATATGTATAAAAAAGTGGATTTTGGGTTATATAAACCCATAAATACTACATATTGTACATTTAACTCTCAACCTGTCTAACTTGCGGACATGTAGGACATCACTTCTGTGTCCTAGTACCATATTGATTGAAGTACCATGCCACCCTCGTACTTTCTAGTTTGAAGCCTCACAAGATGCAATAGAAAAATATGCTTTTTGATCTTCAAAGAGTCTGGAGAACAACTTACTACTGGGGGACACTTGTGTCCACAAACAAGAGTCTATTTAAACACACGTCCATGTTTGTGTCTGCATCAGACAATAGGTGTGTGGTGCTGGAGATGTTAAATGAAGTGCAGTGCAATGTTTGCAAACTGTGGTTTGCACTGGAGGAAATAAAAATAGAGCAGTTGAACAAGAGTCATAGAGAGTATAAAGAAGGCAAAGTGTGTGTGTGGAGATTATGGATCAAGGTATTTCTGGGACAGGGAGATAAGGCACCTTGAAACTAACTTTATGGGTGTCGCGGCTGCTTTATCTTTAGGTCTCGCATGCCAAGTTTCACCAAAGACAAAATAATTAAAGTAATGTTTTCCTCAAGATATACTATCCCCCTCTCTGTCGAGCTGTGTTTCTAATTAATTTCTGGCACCGAATCGGAACCACGAGTGTTGTCCCGTACATAAAGAAATATGTGTTTTACCACCTTTTTTTTTAATAGATGATGGGGTGTTCTCGTCTTCTACATTACAAATGATCCCTCTCTGTTCTTCTGGGACTTTACTTGAATACAGAACCACTGAGCAGTACTTTTTTCAAGAATTTGAATAGAAATCTTACCACAAATAAGTTGAGTTACTTTGTTATCGATTCAAGACATGTTGGATAGCTACATTCATCATGTAATGCCAAGGAGTAGAAGTATTTAAAAAACTAAATTGGCATTGAACAGTGAAAAACAGAATTGAATTGCAGCATTTGTAATAGACTGATTTTGTTTTTTTAAAATGCATTTTTTGCTGTAATGGCATCTTCTCAGACGTTAACATGAACAATTCTGATTTCTCTTATTTAAATTGGCTTAAGTGCAATGTGAAGAATCTTGTGTAAACATGGGCGGTCGTGTTTTCAGACTTGTATTTGTGCATTTCTGCTTTTATCAGGACGTTACAGCCAATATAAGGATGGATCCAGGCTCGCAGATCTGTATTTCATGTGTAGTCGAGGACTATATCACGTAGTGGGATTTCTTTTGGAAATCTTGAATGAGTTAAAAGACTACTCTACAGTCCTATTAAACCTATTGCATTTATTCCAAAGATAACTGACACAAAAAAAGTCAAAGAACATAGACCGAGACAAACAGAAGGACATATTTGCATCTTTAATTAGATTTTCGGTGAAGAGGAAAACAACAAAGCTCTCTCAAACTCCTGAGTCAGGTTGCTCTTCACATCATGGTCATTTCAGCCCGATAAATTCAAACAAAAACATTAATGTCAGTTATTTTCCTATTAGACTGTGTAAAGTGTTTTCTCCTCTTTTCCTATGGCACAAGGTATATGGTTTCCTTTCCTATGTAGAACGCCCTGAATCAAAAAAATAATCCCTCCAATTGCTGCTTTGCTTTAAATTAACCAGTGTCCATTTTTCTGATGTGTTTTATTATTATTATTATTATTATTATTATTATTATGCCAGTAAAAATATCCCCATTAAACCCAGCAGCTATTCAGGGCAACATCTTTGAGAGTTTGGCAGCTTAATGCTTCTGCTGGAATAAAAAAAATGGCTCAATGACGCAATGGCGCGCATGTTCGCTCTTGAATTTTAAATCTGAAGTGAAAACATGTTTAAATGCATGACTCATTTTGGCTGAGAGAGAGCACTTGTCCGTGCTGGACAAGCTGTAGGCCAGCACTGCAGTGTCAGAGAGAGGACAGAAGCAAATAAAACAAAAGAAAAAAAACAGAGGTCTCCTTTTAATAGAGAACGCCACGCTGGGTTTTGTTAATAAAATTTTAATGCATAACGACAAATGGAGAAATAATTAACCTCACACAGATGGAGAACAACCTTTAAACTGTGTGGTTTTGATTAGTTTCTGTGTCTGCGTGTTAAGAGCTGTAACTACATTGACTGACCGGAGTGAAACCTGTTAATAGCCCCAAACTGTAAACTTTCTTGTTGCTGACAACACAAGAAAAATAAATCGATTATATGATATTAATGATTCTCTTTGACGTTCAGAAATATTGTTGTGTCAGGATTTTTCACTGCTGTGATTGTCAGAGCAGTGACTTGCAGTGTGACTTCTTGAATTGCTACCTCATTCATAAACGTGGCATTATTTAGAGATCATTATAAGGATATGCAGTACAGCAAATATGATTTAAAAAATTGAAAATGCTGTTTTTTTAGATGATGTAGCAATTGAAAAAACCCCAAAATCATCCTCTCAAGTGTATGCTTTTACATGAATTGCTAACTGGCTTCAATTATGGGCAAATCCAGTGAAAAGAAGAAAATCTAAAAAGCACAAGAGAATCAATACTCTGGCCTCGGTTTACTATTTTCTCTTTTCTATTCTACGGAGACAAAACTATTGGAAATCAGCAATGTAATAAGCAAGCCAATCTATGCGGTGATTAGTGCATAAATAATGCAGGATTTGGACTTTTCTTTCCAGTCTGCTGTGTCACAGGTTGTGTCTTTCGGTGTGGTTGAGTTTCTTTTTAGGTTTAATTAATCCTTTCAAAATAAAATGGTCATCTGAAAGACACTACATAATCCTTTAAAATCCCTCGGTCCCATTGTTATACTTTCCAAACCAAGAACCTTGTTGCAGTTCGGTGACATTAGAAATGGTTGTTGGAAATAAAAGTTGGGGGAAAAACATCCTTGGTTATGCAAAAATAAAAATAAAAACATATCCCTGAAGCCAAAGCTGTATCTCTTTTTCTCAGAAGCGGGAAAGGCGTAGTTTTGTTTATTCAAGGTTTTTTGGTGGTGATGAAAAACAAGTTGCTTTTTTCCGGATTTAGGACCTCTTCTTCTCCTACAAAATGGCCGTTTATGCCACCTGCACTGTCTGATCATGCAAGCATTGTTTATTTACTCCAAATCAAATAATCAAAAACTCCTAATTCACATCTTCTCTCTTCTTTCTTGTTTTCCCTGCATTATTTGAAAAGTGAAGCTCAAACTCACTCAACAGTTATATTCAAACATGGCTACTTTGACTTAAGCAGAGCACACAGTTCACTGAGCAGATGTGCACATACTGTACTGCAGCTCGCACCTGAAAAACCACCAAGCGTTTGATAGCTCGAGTGCCGTCTTTTTTGGAATGATGAAACGGTTGGAACGGACTGTAGATAATTAAATGGACGTAGTCTTCCACTTGCAAAATTAAATCCTGTTGTGAAGACTCGAGGCATTTATAGAGGTCACCTGTAACCAAGGACACCTCAAACGCACTCATATGTGCAGTGGTTCATTGTTTCCCTTTCCCTTTCCCTTGAAATATAAACATAATATGGCGTTACGACACAGAGTAAGAGCGGAAACTGGCAATTTAGACCACTAACTCCTTGTTCCCATGGTTCTCAAACTGTGTTATGTGAGCTTCCTCTGGTGGTACTTGTCCTCTGTCCTCTTTCACTACATCCATAAATCTTCTCTTTGGACTTCCTCTAGACCTCCTGCTTGGCAGTTCCAACCCCAGCATCCTTCTACCAATATATTCACTATCCCTCCTGTGTACATGACCAAACCATCATCAACCACCATTCTGGCCTCTCTGACCATATCTCCAAAACATCTGTGCTGTTCCTCTGATTAACTAATTCCTGATCCTATCCATCTTCGTCTCTCCCAAAGATGACCTGAACATCTTCATCTCTGCTACCTCCAGCTCTTCTTCCTGCCTTTTACTCAGTGCCACTGTCTCTAGACCATACAGCATCGCTGGACTCACCACTGTCTTGTATACCTTTCCTTTCATTATGGCTGATACTATTTTATCACACATGATCCCCAACACTTTTCTCCCCCTGTTCCAACCGGCTTGAACACATTTCTTCACCGCTTTTCCACACTCTCCACTGCTCTAGACTGTTGACCTTGGTACTTAAAATCCTCCACCGTCTTTATCTCCACTCCCTGTAGCCTCGTGGTTCCACTTGGATTCCTCTCATTCACACACATGTATTCTGTCTTCCTGCGACTGACCTTCATTCCTCTCCTTTCTAGAGCATATCTCCACCTCTCAAGCTTTTCCTCCATCTGGTCTCTGCTCTCACTACAGATCACAATGTCATCTGCAAACATCATAGTCCAAGTCCATGGAGATTCCTGTCTAACCTCATCTGTAAACCTGTCCATCACCACTGCAAACAAGAACGTCCATGTCACACATACAGTACCATAGTTCCTATCTCTGCACCATGTTGTATGCTCTTTCTAGAGCTATGAAGGCATGAAACCATACTGTTGCTCGCAAATGCTGACTTCTGTTCTCAGTATAGTTTCCACTACTCTTTCCCATATCTTCATTGTATGGCTCATCAGCTTTATTCCTCTATAGTTACTGCGATTCTGAACATCTCCCTTATTCTTAAAAATGGACACCATCAAACTTCTTCTCCATTCCTCAGGCATCTTCGCACTCTCTAAGATCCTGTTGAATAGTCTAACCAGAAACTCTACTGCCACCTCTACTAGCCACTTGCCCTATAGACATCTTATTCTACAGACCGAAGGGAACATCTTTGTTTCTTACAGATCTGCACAAATATCACACGGTATTAATTTTTAAAACTGCAACTAACGATTATTTCATAATCGATTAATCTGTTGATTATTTTCACGATTCATCGAGTAATGGCTTGGTCCATAAAATGTCAGAAAAACGATGGTTCAGTTTTTAATGATTTCTTTGTTATATGGAGCAAAGAAACCAGAACATATGTGAATATGATAAGCTGGAACAATCAGAAATCTTGTTTTAATCATGGGAAAAGTGATTAAAACCGATTTGTTGATTATCAAAATAGTAGCGATCGATTCATAATCGATTAATCGAGTAATTGTTTCAGCTCCATTGACTTGCCCTATACACGTTATTCTAAGATCTGCACAAATATCACACAATTATCATTTAAAATGTGTTTTTTGAATGAAAATGACAATAATGATGTAAAAATTACCCCTTCCGCTGGTATCGGGAATCGTATAGCAATCACAATTCCTGTCAAAATAGTTAGATATTTATTCAGTCGTACAGCCCTATATACCAGTGTCTGTAACTGACTTTGCTCGACCTATTTGCACCACTGTATTTTAACATTGGCGTTGATGGTGTTACTTCCAGAGCTGAATATTTTCTCAGGTTGTATTTGGCATAAAACCTTTAAGAACCACTCCTCTTGTCTGTCCTGTTGGCCCTCTGGTGGCCAGCTGCTGTTTCTTTCTTTATTTCACCGGCTTCACTTTCCAAACTGGTAGATTACGTCCATTTTTTTATTTACAGTCCATGAATGCAATGCAAAATTGTGTCATGTCCCAGCTTTTAGTGATTTGCTCGTGTGTGTCTGTGTGCGGGAGCAGCTGCACATCCAGCTCAGCTCCCACTTCTCTCCTCATGTTGAACAGTTTGAGAAAACTCAGGTCTCTGGGCTTGTGCGACTCTCCCAAACACAGACACACACACACACACACACACACCGGGCACACATATTTCTGGCCTTTAAGTGGCTGACACCTGGCAGGGGCAGCAGATGGCTGTTAACAGCTTAAACTTTTTTGGGCAGACCTTTTTTAATTCAGAGAGCTGTGGCTTCTGACTGGGATCGCAGCCCAGGGAAAGTGGGAGATGGCAGTAGCTCCTTTGGCTGTCTTTAGGAGAAGCTAAGAGTGTTTGGCAGAGGTGAGAGCAGCTGACACTGTTGACAGTGGCCGGAAACCCTCTGCAAAAGAGCAGGACGGATCAACAGGGGCAACTCCTACACTACAGGGTTAGGAGCACTTGGATGGCTGTTACATCCCTCTTGACATCATGAATCATACTCAACTGTCTCTGTCGATGTGTGTGTGTGTGTGTGTGTGATTGACGGATAATTGCAGGGATGGAGATGATTATTCTTTTTGCTTCAACAGGAGCAGATAGAGGAAAATACACACAACACATCACCATATTTTTTTGTTTTTTACATGGAAAACACACACACACTCTCGCACACACACACACACACACACACAGAAAATCAGCACATTATACTTTTCTTTTTTTTTCTTACCAAAACATAAAGCTCAACTCTTCAAACTGAAGACGTATTTCTACGAGAGTTAATACATTCATTCCAAGCGATGGAGATGAAGATTACAATATCTTGATAGGATAGACAAACAGATTAATTACTTCATGGCTAAAACCTGAGTTATTCCAAAGTATTTCCATATGAAACTGCACAACAATGCACATCAAAAATAAATGATGCGTCATTATTCTCGTGTCGAGTAGTATTTGCATGACTGAAGCTATGCTAGTATATTCATGTTATATGTACACACAGTCGGCATGTGGAGTATTCATGTAGGTCTTTTAAGGTCCAGTCAAAACACAGAACCATAATTGTGACAGAATGACTTTCAGCAGTTTTTCCTGAAGCACTTTGGCCTCAAAAAGAATGTCCCGTACAACAGAGGTGGGAATTAAATGGTATTTCTGTCTGTACACATTAGATTTTCTTTTTCTTTTTTTTGCTTTTACACTCAAGAGGCAGAAACGGCTGTTCAAGATGTCTCTGCTTTTTGCCTCATTTTTTAAAATGATTTTATTATATATAGTTTAGGCCCTTTTTAAGTTAGTCTTTGACATGTCACTCTGGGAATGACGAAAAACAGAGGCACAGCATAATTTTATAAGTTTGTCTTTGGCCGCCTCCTCCTCCGCCCAGCCCTCCCTAGGATGAAAGCAGGTGTGACTGTTTTTATATTGAGCTGATGGGTGGAGCACTACAGTTGAGCGATGTTCAGTCAGTGGATTCAGTTTTTTAACAGGTTCCCCGTGGCACTGGAGGGTCCGCTGCACCCGTAATCCTGGTGTCTTCGTCACAAAAAATCCTCATAGTCCAAGAGCTTGGAGTGCTGGCGTGTCTTCCAGAGTCGATAGAGGCGGAAGTCAAAGTACATCTCAATCATCTCTTTGCCTTGATTGGTGAATGAAGACAGGAAAAGTGCGAATTATGCAAACAGCCAGTCTGATTCCAGCACAACTGAATACTACACACAATGTGAAACCAACTAGTAGGAGTAGCAGTCGTAGTGGTCTGAATGGCATGAGATGCTTGCAGAAAGACATGGGTGCATTTTTGAATATGTCTGCACTGTTCATAGTCAGGTTGTGTTTCAGAGAACTGATTGGCAAAAAGTATTTCTGCATTTTTAGACTAGGGATGAACAATATAGTTGGCAGATATTGGCTATTTAATGTATTATTGGATATCGGCAAACACACCAATATGACTACAACAGTCAGATGAATAGGCTGTGACATCCTTGAATTCTATGCTGGCATCCTCTACAATTGTTATTTTTTAAGTTTATTTATTAAACATAGTATCAGTTATTGGCCCAAGTACGTGCAGTATGTCGGATATCGGCAAGAAGTCCAAGATTTGGACAACAAACGGCTCCATCGTACATTTTACACATTGTCTCTAATACCTTGATTTATATCATATTCTATGATAGTAGAAGAGAGTATCTACTCATCTGTCCTATAAAGCCCTTCTACATACTTACTCCATAAAAACAACACATTGAGTCGTTTAATACTGCTGTTGCTGCTTTTTTTTTGCTGCTTACATTTTTACTGTATGTGCTTATTTATGTGATATCTAGGGATTTTTGGCTCATTGTATTTCACTTTTGCCAGTATCCTGTTATTTTGACGATACAGATACAGAGTGATGGATCAGTTCCTTCCCATTTTCAGACCTCACCATATAGCCCTTAACCCCTGCAACGCTCATGTGGAGGAAAAGTGGTAGACGATGAGGGAGTGAGTGAACATTGTTCATTAGAAGATCTGGTGCGTGCTGGCATTCATTCAGGTGATTGAACCTTGACCTTTGACCATGTGTGTGTGAAATCTTAAATATATTAGATCAACGTACAATACTACTACAAAAAAAAAAGAAGAAAAAACCTCACTACTATCAACATACCACCCAAACGGCACAGCAAATTCACACACTGTTAAAATAAACTATGTCTGGAAACAGGAAACAGCTGTTTGAGTAAATTCCTCATTGCTAATGTTAATGCTGTACATATGGTGTTCACTTGCACCAGTTCATGTGCTTTTGTCCTTGTGTGACCTGCACATGTTTGCATGTTTTTTTTTATTTATTCCCACACTCACCCTGTGCAGACAGCTCCAGCGGTGATTCAAACTCAACAGAATAAGGCCTCATCAGATTCTTCAGTTTCTGGAACAGCTGTTGGGCCGAGATAAGAAAGCAAATGGCAATTAATCCCCACTGCTCCTGGATATAAACGGAGAGGAAGCCTGCAGACACACAACGCATGCACGAACACACACACGCATATAGAAACATACAAAAGAATGGCAAATAATGCAGCTCATTACTGCCACAGAGATGTGCGCACATTCTTTGTCCTTGTGAAGGTGGACATGTGATGAAATGGTAGTTGTAAAGGTGCTCAGTTATCCTGTCTGGCGTCATGTGACCTCTGTTTCAAAACGAGTAGTAAGAGAGAAGATTAAAATGTAATGCTTCACTGATTGGACAAAAATAGAAGTGTTTTGAAATTCTCAATGGTAGTTTTTCTGATTTGTTTTTCTTGTAGCACAAAACTCTAAGAGCTAAATTGAAGGCAGACACAACAGTAAATGCTAATCTAATTGGTTCAGTTTGCAGAGTCTAACCAAAAATGTGAATCATTTGTAGTGTTTCTTCCTCTTAAATGAGAGAGATTTGCTGAGGCATCCCTGCGAGCTCCAGGAAATCATTAGTTCCGGCCGTAATGACATGATCACATGAGCTCTGTAACAACTGTGGTGTTTTCACTCGTCTCTCTTGCCGTCAACTGTCGTACTGATGCACATTTAGAAACCGAAGCTCATTGATTTCTTGCTTGGATTTATTTGTGAGGGAGTTTGATTGTAACTCCCCGTCACAAAAATCAAAGCACAAATGCACCTTTTGTTTTTCCACATTTATGATATAGAAAAAAGCAGCTTTCATTCCTTGTGTCTTCGGTCTTTTGAAAAAGATGAAAGAAGGTGCCTTGTTGCCAAGCTTTGTTTTTAAAGCAGGGAGACCTGAGGGCAAATAACAAATCTCAAATAATGTGTTAATGTTTATTTTTGATTTTTTTCCTTTCAGTCCTGGTTGGCGTCTTACAAGCTATCAAATGATGTTTTTTTTTTTCCAGAGACTAATTAAGATTTGTTCTTGATAAAACAAAACATGTTACGACTTTGAAATCTTTGAAGGGAAACCAGGTCACACTTCCTCACTGACCTCCTCACCAGCTGTTCTCCATTGCTAGCCTTTGTTTCCAGTCCTCCATCCTTCAAAAAAGCTATTATATCACATTGTTGAAGTGCTCTACTCTTCCACGCCACCTTTAACCCTCATTTCACAGTTTAAACAGTAAAAAAACAACAGTTTTTCCTGTACTCACAGACATTTTTATGCCTACTTGCTGGCGACTTCTGCGAGAGGAGCTGTTTGCTCAGCTTTGTTTTTAATACAGCTTAAGATCCAGACATCGAAGTACTTCTTCGAGTTAAATGTTACATAGTATAATGTTAAATAAAGTGGCGGGGACTTGACATGAAACAATCAAGTAGGGTGGAAATATTTTAATGTCCAGACATTCAGCCAACAGCCTGCTGTTACTGAAAACCCTGGCTAAGACTCAGGAACTCAGAGTCCTACAGCTGTTCTGTTAGCTGCACTGTGAGGCCGTGGTTTTGTAATTATTCAGCCAATTTTATTAGACCTTATTACATATAATTTCCATCACAATCGCTTCCATATAACAAACTTCTCTAGGCCTGGAAAAGCAACACTAAGATGTACGATGTGCACATCACAAAAGAGAAGAGCTCAGATTTGATATAACATGGCAGAATCAGCGTTTGTTGTACTTCATAAATGAGACTCCTTTTGATAATTGCTGAGTCTTTTTTTTTAATCATGCATTAAACATTATAATATTACTTTTCAAACAGATGGGGACTCGCGGCTTGACTGCAGGCTCACGCAAATACTCATTTTCATCACTTAAATACACATTATATTAGGCTTTACGTTTCCCACCTGTGCATATTTGTATGCATGATGTGAGCATATGTTTTTGCAGCCTTTGGCAAAGTGGAAGGTAATTGGACTTGGAGGATTGCCGGTTTGATTCTCGGGGTAATGTCAGGGGCTGAGGTGACCCCTGAGCAGGGTTTGCTCCCACTGTGTGCTCAGCACTGCTCCTGTAAAGGTTTGTGTGTGCACTACTGGTGTGTAATAAGGACGGGGTGAATGCAAATGTAAAATTCTGTGCAAATATAAGAAATTCATACACCTGTGTGTGTGTGTGTGTGTGTGTGTGTGTGTGTGTGTGTGTGTGTGTGTGTGTGTGTGTGTGTGTGTGTGTGTGTGTGTGTGTGTGTGTGTATATGTGACACTTGGTATAGCTGGCTTTAACATTTGGATTTGCTTCTGTGTTGCATAATGCCTGTCTTTCTTTTGTGTATATAACATGAGCTAAATGAGTTTGCTATATCTATCTGATGCTATAAATTCTGCAGACTCTCATTCTGGACTAAACAAACCCTTAAAATGAGGGGAAAAAATAGCATTTTAGTAGTTTTAAATTCACAGGCTTTATCCTGAAACAACTGCATTTGTGTTTGTGTGTTGGGGTGGAGCTATCACTGATGTGCAGTCTGTTTCGCAGACTGCCAGATTTGTCCCATCAGCCCCTGAGAGATCCAGTTTATACAACAAAGCACTTTGGCAGGCGTGACTGGAACAGACAGTCAGCTCAGACAGACACTGCATGGGTTATGTATGGCATGTGTCTGTGTGCTTGTGTACTTGGCCGCTTGTGTGTTGTTTGTATGTTTTTGATTATTTGTGTCTATGTGTGGCTGGGTTTTTAATATGTGGTTATGCCAAGGGAAGAAAGGTGCAGCATCACTCAACATGTGTGCCCTGCGGCTACATCCAGAGACATTACTCAGAGTGCGATAATAGTGACACCAGTGGAGAAGGAGACAGCCGGAGGGACCGCACGCTGATTATCAGTCAAACAGAGATAGAAACAGACGCAGTGAGCATTAATATGAAAGCAGAGGACAGCAAACGGCAAAGCGTGAACACGGAGAGGCAGAGCCTAAATTGGCCAGGAGGAAATCCCATCTCTCCTTGGACGTCCCAATTCATTAAATCCATTTCTGTGGCAAATAAGTCCTCTTTTGTTCATGTTATAAATTAAGGTCATGATGTACATATGTCACCACACCAGGCAGACTGCGTTCTACTTAATTAAATCATATTAATGAAGGAAAATAGTGTTGTACAAGCTATGATTATAATGCCATATCAATTCAGAATTAATTCGGAGATTGCAGTTCTGCAGACAGCCTTTTAAAGAGCGCCAACACAAACTCCCACTGTGAAGCTTCAAGATTGAGGATTTCACCTGCGCGATGTCAGTTTTTGAAACAGGAAATTCACACGATGCCTGCAATTAGGCATCTATTGAATAATACCAGCTGCCAAGCACACAGTTGTCCACTCACGTGTGCTGTGCTGTTTTACCAATATGCATCATGTTCTATTAAGGACCCGAAATTAGCAAAAAACAACCACAATCCACGGCGGAGAACATTAATATTTACACTATCTTGGAATGAGTTTTGTTGAAGATTAACATATTATTATATTATTGAGGAAAAATCTGTTGCTATAATATGGGACTATTGGTGGTTTCTTTATGTGAGTGTACATACCTTTTCTCCATTGGGGTTGCCCAGGACATAACACCCCATAATATGAATGAGGTTGGGTTCTGGGTTGACTTTACTCATGAAGCGACTGAGCCTCCTCCAGAATCTGGAAAAAAGACAAACAAAGAAAGACTGCACTTAGATAGGCCAACTATGTTTTCTTGTGTCTTGTAAAATGACCTCGATTGTGAATTGTGTTATATCTGACAACATGAGGCTGCGGGTGCCACAGAATTATACATAATTTAACAGTGATAGACCCAGATTTCCAGCGGTAACTCACTGGCTCATGTCTTCCTCCTTTTCCACCTTTGCGAAAGTTGCCACTTTGTTCTTTAGTAAATAAAGATGACCTGGGCCTCCCTAAGAAACACACACACAGAAGAGTCAGGATCTCAGGAGCATAGATCCCAAAGGAAGGTGTATATCCATCCTAGGAATGCAGTATACGTATGTTCTTTCTCAGTCCCCTTATTTGTTTACCTGGCAAAAGATGAGCATCCTCCAGAATTTGCTACCCCTCCTGTACGCCGTGAGCTTCTTTTCGATTTCCTCTGAGAAAAGACAAAATGTTTGTATTCATGAAAGAGAGACCGAGAGTGTGAGAATTAAAGGAAATCTCTGGAGAATGAGGCAAAGTGTGGGGTGTAGTTATATATGCAGCAGATAATATTAACAAGACGAAGTGGCCTGAAAATTAGCAGCCAGACTGTAGCACTAGAAAATGTCACATATCAAAATCAGGGACTGCATTGTTCATTTACATGTTTTTAATTACTCAGGGAGCTTTATTCCACTCCGAGATCATTATCTGGGACCTTGAAGAGTCCATTTAGATGCTTTTCAATATGCAGTTGAAGTGCTTTTCAGGATTTTCAACGTGTTTGGATTAATAGTCTATTATATATTTCTTTTTTTTGTTACATAAATTTGATTGCAGGTGAGGTTTAGCCTCCGGCCTCTTTCTTCTATTTTTCTGACCTTCAACTCTCACGGCCTGATTAACCTGTTCACATTCCACGCCGCGGGCAAAGAGCTGCACAGTTCATATTCATGACTAGACGTGAGGAACTGGTATCATATTTTTTTATAAAGTCATGTATTTGCTGCAATCAAGTTTGCGTGACTCTATTGTTTCGTAGGAAATGCATTAATGACAAAGACAAAGACTCACCCAAAATATCATCGAAAGTTGCATGTTCATGGTCCTGAGGACAAAAAAAACATGACAGGGATGATAATACGTCGTTATATATATGATACAACAAAATAGTATTCTTGGTACAGGGTTCCCACGGATCCTTAAAAAGTCTGAAAATGCATTGAATTTCTAAATCAAAAAGCAATCCCTCTTTCAAAAGTCTTGAAAATGTTAACACATAATGTATCAAATGCCTCTTGCAATAACTTCACGCAGGTTAGGACAGTATAACCAATAAAACAGTTTTCAGGACGTCACGATATACCAACACATGGAAGTAGATATTCTAACTTTTGCACTGGACCAAAAAGTCGTGTTTTATGTTGAAATAAACATCCGGGCAAAGTTGTCCCGAACTAATGTGTTTTTAGTCTAAAATTGATCTTAAAATTCACTCAAAGTAGCTTTTTTAAAAAAAAGTCTTAAAAAGCCGTAGGAACCCTGTGGTATGTTCACTGTATTCTGTGTGTTTCTTTGTTTGACTCACATAGAGGATGGGGATGATGGAGGGGTCATCCCTGCGGATTATAGTGGGAACGTACTCTGCCTTAGGGACCTTAGAAGAGATCAGCTAAAGGTGGGAGCAGAAATGGAACAGGAGGAGATGACAGATTGGTGGGGAAAATGGGTGAAGAACATAAAAGAACAAACTCATCATCATATCATACATAATATAGATACATGTATATATAATATTATCAAACGTCTTTGCCTAAAGGGGGAAAAAATACAGCTCATGTATGGACAGTGCTTTTGTAGATTAGATTTCAGGTGCTAAACCTAAATAGTCGACAATATGTCACGTTAAGTAATATTTTTGTATAATATTATGAGCTCCCTGACTCTTAATTTAGTGTCTCAATTATAGATGAATAAGTAATCTTTGGATTGTTAAGATCACAATCTCTTACCATGATTTTGGGGGGAATAAAGTCGTCTCCCTCGCAGGCGAGCCGCTCCATCTCTCTCTCCTCCTCCCAGTCTAGAGTTTCACGAAGGCCTCCCTCATCCAGGGTGCTACAGGAGGTCTGCAGGTCACCGCCTGGAAGACAATATCACACACCGGTGAGGACAGTGACTTCAAGATAATAGTGCGTGGGCACAAGTGTTGGGATCCGATTGGGAGGCATTAAAAAAAAGGGACACAGAAGAAGAAGAGAAAGTGAAGGAGTGAAGGAGGGCTGTGTCCAGGAAACCGGGAGCAAGGCGATGGTGGAGGAGAGGAAAACAGATGGAGCTGTTAATGATGGTGACATGAGAAAATGACAGATGGAACAAGAAAAGAGCGAAGACAGCTGGCAGAAGCAGGAAAAATATGACTGATAGTGAGTGGGGTGGAGGATTTCTGGCATCCGCTAATAAAGGAGTGTTATGAAAACCTAACAGGAATCAGCGGGCAGCTATTCAGAAGAGAAGGTGCTATTTGGCATCAAGGCATGCTTCTCTTTCGTGTAATCCTGCCGCAATGTATGTGACATGACACAATGATACACTGAAGAGAAGAAAAAAAAAGCTGCAAAATCAAATAAAGGGCACCTGTAGCGCAATAAATCAGCAGCTGCTGAATAATCTCACACTCGGCATGATTTATCAGTGTCACACTCGAATGCATGTGTCAGTTCGATAAACAGAAACATGAAGAACAACAGACATGATGAAAATGTGATACGTGTCTTTTAGGAGATTCTGTTTTTTTTTTTATTATGGTTCAATGAGAACTGACACTTTTAAACGGGGGAAAATGGAACAAGACACCAAATTTCTCGGTAATTACCGACTAAGCAGTCGAGGACTTGTGATGTTGTCAAGTTGACTTAACTTAAATCTCTTTTTTGGGGAGGATTTTTGGCCATAATTTTATTGGACAGATTAGTGTAACAATGACTGTGTTGAACCTGGGTCACAAGAAAAGGCCTCGGGGTCAGTGGTACATATCTCACCTGGTAGAGCTGAGCTATTTGTTAAACTTAACGGACATGTTCATATCCAATTGTTTGGGAATCACAGGGTCCCTCACTGAACAATATGCCGTACATGGTCCACGATACCAATAATATCGCGATCCAACGATTATGTGATAATCGATTTCTCTGTTTATTCACAACATAGAGAACAAAATGCATAGAGTCTGTGTATTGAACGTGGATGGAGCATCTCTTAACGTAGCTTTCTCGTATTGCATGAGGAAGGACGACGATGTATCACCAAATCATTATTTTGAAAACTTAAAGACTTTATTTATATTGTAATAAGAAAAAAGAATTGGATGAACCCAGAGACATGTAGCAATAGGAGAATTGGACTGAGGAAGAAAACAGAAATGACGAGCGTGGCCAAAATGAATGGCGCTCCTCCAGAGAACAAAACACCTTTTGGGGGAGGGACAGCCATCAAACACATCACTGGGCCGTGTCATCAACAGTTTATTAATGCTTTATCACACTCTGATACACACTAAAGATGGAAGTGCAGAAAGAAAAACAAAAAAACATGAAACCACAAACTCGGACATCGACACAGACAAACAGCACATGCAAAACAGTGTGTGTTTATAAGCCTTTTTAAAAACACTGAGAGACACGCACACACACACGCACATACACACAGGTTCTTACTCTGCACTGGTGGACACACTCAGGGACTGGTACACACACACTCCGGTTTGAAAGACTTAACTCACAGAAGGCGAAAGGGAGAGCATCACAAAGTTAAAGAAAGACCCACGGTCACAGGGAGACAGACGGACAAGGTCAAATTCTGTGTGTGTGTGTGTGTGTGTGTGTGTGTGTGTGTGTGTGTGTGAGAGTGAGAGTGATTGTGTTATTTGCTGTTAAAGTGTCAGAACCAGGAAGTGAGCTGTAAAGCTGTGAAGACACTATCATGTCGAGGTCCATAGGACAAAGAGTTCAGGGCAGGGTTACATCACAAGGCCTATTTGACCTATGTGTCATACAGGCTGCAGACTGTCTTGGTTTTTGAATAATTTACTAAAATGTGAAAAGTATTTATTTATTCTTGCCTTCAAAATGTTTTCCCCATGATTAGAATTTCTTGAGAATTTAGTGTTTCACTTTCAAGCAGCGTCCCGAAACGATACTTTAACTTTGATTTGATCTAAAATGTATTCTAAATGTGAAATAATTAACCGACTTGTACTGGTGAAAAAAGTAAATTAGTGATACCTAATGGAATATATGTAGACAATAAAGTACTTTGATCACCCTACATTTTAAATCGCTGTTATATGTAAATGCAGTGTTTATTTGACATATTACACATTGTTATTGAGATTTGGAGATGATACATTAATGTATGTCTGTATTACTCCATATAATATGATGTTAATTTACTCAATTCATAGTTATTTATGCAGTTTTAAACCCCAAACGTGATGCAAATGAGCAGTTCTCCTAATCCAAGCAGACACCTTTATTTTATTACTTTTAATCACGTATATAGAAATCTATATACTAGTAGCCAATAACATATCCCTGCTTTGTTCCGGTTTTTCCAAAACATTAAAGCAGTCAGCAGAGCAATTATCACTCCTACACCTGTTGTGAATCACACTTTAGCTGCAGTTTGAACAAACTGCTGTGGAATACATTTGAATTTATGTGTTATGTTTTCTTTTGTGCTTGTTTGGTTTGCTACAGCCTCGTGTAACATCACACAAGATAACGATGATAATAATATCACCAGTAATTATGAAAATAAAGCTTTCGTATCAGTGTCCCGACACAAGTATTTGAATCAGGTCTGACTGATCGCTCCTCTGTAGTGGGAGTTACTTCAGCTTTCCTTACAGCTCATTCTCGTATATAAAGGGCCTTTTTTAATGGCTGTCAAACACTGCAGTGGCTTCCAACTGCTTATGAGCCACCTGTGTATAGAAATCAATTAATAACAAATGTACTCTGTGAGCACAAAGAAGACTTTGGCTGCTGCTGCAATAAATCTGCCTGTCGTGATGTGAGGACACAGGAGAACGTATTAGCAATTTCGGACCACACACACACACACACGTATACACACACACATAGTTTGAAATGTGCTTTCACTGCAATCTCTTTGAGGACATATGAGAAAACACTTCCTCAGTCAATATTTTTTTAAAACACATTTATTTTTCTCTAATGCAGTTTGGTAATGTCCTACCACCATTCACAAGGAAATCATCAGAAATATTATTAAAAATACACAAAATTAACTTTTTATCAATACTTTTTTGCCAATACCCGATATGCCAATATATTGGGAGCGATTGGGGCTGATTACCGATATCTTTCCTCTTCTGTTGTGAAATAAACATATTTTCATACTCCTGTCACAGCAGATGTGGATATAAACTACATCTATATTGTGCACAATAAATAAGCATCAACAAAAAAAAAAAAAATAGCAGTAGCGGGCGGTAGCATTGACGTCGAAGAGGTAGCAGCTTTTTCAGCCTACTATTTTAGTCATTAGTCATAACGGAGGATCTTGGCGCATTTGCCGATATCCAATTTTACATTTTAAAGCTAATATCTGCCGATACAGAGCTGATAACACTGTACGTCTGTAAAAAAAAAAAGGATGGCAATAGTGCCGAGAATTTTAGTGGACTACGTGTGTGTTTGCAGAAGTAACTGACTTTGTGTGGGTCATTGAATGCACCTCTTTTAAACTCGTCTGTAGCTCCTGCACATAGAGCGGTGATCTGCATCTCCACCACGTGATGGAAGGAGGCAGTGCAGCCACCGATTTAGCCAATTAATTTGCCAATCTCTATTTATACCAGCTCAGGTCTTGTGTGTTGGTGTGTGTCTGTGTGTGTGTTCATGCGTGTGTGGTGTACTTGTCCGTATGAACTCACTGTCTTTGGGTTCATGAGAAGAGTCAGTCTTGACAGGTGTAGGGTCACTCCAGGAACGGCTGAAACTCTTCGATCTACGCTCAGCGAACGCTAGTGCAGGCGGGGGAGAAATAGTCACGCTCTCACACATAGACTCACACACACTAACAAGCCCGCAAATTGGCGTGTTTTTTTTTCTTCTTCCAACTAATCCACACACACAAAGGCAGATGCAACCACAACTGCACAAATACTGAACACACAGGCCATCCCTCCTCTGTACAAACACACCGAAACTGTCCAACAGACACACACGTACGGCACGCTAACAAACAACCATATACCTTCAACATATAAAGCATCCTGCTGCTCATTCTTACCTGTGTGGTTATCAGTAAGGCTGAAAACAACTCGTTTCACAGTTACGGAGCTACAAATACTTGATAAAATCAGCTCTGCTTTGAAGAATGATAATCGCTGTGCTCTGAGAATATCTTTAGATTACATGAAAGTGTTTGACATGGTTTATCGTGTCCCTCAAGGCATCTTTTTTTCACTCTCATATTTTTTCTCTGTTCAGTTTTTAACTTTAACCTTTTATCAACTGGATGTTTACGGACATGGGCCCAGTTCTATTTTCATGTTTAATGTTTTCATAATACTAACCAACACATCAAATGCTGCAGGCTCACCAGCAAATGTTGTGATCTTGTCAGTTCTTTCAAAGCAATGCAGAGAATCGAGAAGAAGAAAATTTGTGAAAGAAGACATGAATAGCTCCTTGCAGCAGGGGAAAGCCTGAACACAACTTGTGGAGCAACTTGACATTAATGCCACCAGGAACAAGACATTTTAATACATGTCTACAGAGCAAAAAATAATCTGCTAAAGTACAAATTTTGGGAAGTTGGTCTTTTCAGTGATTGGTGCGTTTTAATTAAGTTCAGACTTGTTGGGGTCGAGACACAGTCCATAGCCACTGGACCTTGACTTTTGGTTTGACAACTTTCTTTTGTTCCCGCAAAAAATTTTAATAATGTGATCATGACCTGTCAATTTTTGCAGGCTTGTTACAGACCTGAAATACTACAGTTTGACTCTGGCGTTCTGGTAGTTCAGAGAATAAGGGAAACTCCAAATCTCATGATATTCAATGTAAGGGGTCATGTACTGGAACATAGTGTATATGTGTTGTTGTTGTTGATCTACTGTAAATTTTCTAAATTTTCTTTATTTGTTGGTGCAAAAGTCTGTAAAAGCTGCCAACGGCTGACTACACTTTTAAAAAATGGAACCGACCTTCTCCATCCTATTATGTTCGCGCTGTCACTTGTTTTGTGGGGTGTGAAGTTCATGTTCAAACTGTAATGACCTGTTTAAAAAGCCTTGCTGCAGTCTCATCGACCATTATGTATTAACCCGTAGGATCCAGCAGAGGGTTTTCTACCACATCATATGACAGCGGCTATGCACAAGCGGGACCCGTACAAAGTGAGCGACTTTCACAAAGGCAGCCCCGGCAGTGACAGCACATTGGAGATGCAAGACGAGGTGAGAGAGACTCATTCTGCAGATTCCAGATTCGCTGCTTTGGTGAAGAAACACGGGATGCACAAAGTTAACCGCAATTCTATATTTGTTACATTTTAGTTAAAAGCTGTTGGAGCTTCCTCCTTTTGTCATTGATTTCCCATTCAGGGAGTGTTTTTTCCATCCTACTCTACTCTTAACGTAGACAGTACAGTTAAAAAAATAGCAATTATAAAAGTTATTAAAGAGGTGCAGTGTTTTTGCGGCACTGGGAGGGTGGAATTTATTCAACATTAGCTAATCTCACAGACTAGTCACATACTGTAGAATGCAGACCAACAAATATATAGATTAGGGCAGACGAACACTCCTCCATTATGGCCAACCATGTCTTTGCTTTTGCTCTTTAAAGACATCATTCACAACGTCCACGTCCTGGCTAAGAATGCAACAGGAAAGGACCAACTAAAGCGTTCACACCCATACGTGTGCACACACATGCGCATACTCATACTTCTGGCTTTTATAAAACACACTGATAAACATGTAATCCACAAGGAAATGCAACTGAGTGTTGACAAAATGCCAGCAAAGCAACAACACACTCGGTCATGCAAACAAACACACCAGAAAGGAAAATAAATGAACAAAATACCTATGATAGCGGGGAGAACAACATCGCAGTCAGTTTTAGCAAACAAGTCAACCACAGGCACACACACAAACATCTGACTCACTCTGTGCTTTCATCCTTCTGCTGCCCACCATCCGTAGATGCTTCCGGAAGTTCCTGTAGATAGAAAAAAATCAAAGCGTAGGAGGGATAACGGAGGATGGAGGAAGAACCAAAAATGTAAAAAAAGAGGTGAAAGAGGAAAGAAGGAAGGGGTGGGCGTGAAATAAAGCAGGGCGAGACAAAAAGAGAGGAGAGTTCAGTGTCAAGCTTGCGTTTCTAAAACGGCTAATTACAGGTAAATATACACATTTCCGTGTCAGTGTGAGTGGAAAATAGTGGTCACAGGAGTGTTGTGGGTGTGATGTACCACGCTGCAAAGACATCTTTTCATTAGCTGTTTTTGTGTGGAGTCATGAGTCACGTAAGAGCAGCGAGAGGGAAACCCCGGGAATGTGTTCGTCGTAGACGGAGAAAGATCTGTTTTGAAAACACCCACATGAAGTGAAAGGTTAGAGCAGCTAAAGGAGTTCACTGGGTGCACATCTGTGTTTCTTTACTTTTCCAAGCAGGCGAGTCGCAGCTCTGTTGATGGTGTCTAATGAGCACTGGGGAGATTTGGCAAAGACGTTCAGGCCTGATTGATTTATAAGGCTATTTTTTAATCAGTCATCGTGATTAATAATTACCTAGATACATGGTCAGGTAAATGAAGATGGATCTAAAAGTCAAATAGATCCAGTTAATGGTTGGTGGTTTTAAACTCAGACATGGTCAGAAAACATTTCTTAAGTGTTCAAATGATTAAAATAATGATGTGTTATGCCAGTTTTGTATCGTGTTATTGCTTGATGGTGGGCAGGTCATACTATTTTAGTTGAACAGAGTACTGTCTTTTGTGGCCATAGACCGTCTATATAAGAAATCGACCTAGTCTGGTTCACCTGAAGCCAAATAGGATGTGAAAAGTTATTAAAAAAATAGCCACCAGGGGGCAGCTTTGCTGAAATAATTCACCTGATTTAAAACGAAGGTAAACATTTTCCATAGGAGTCTCGATAGCTAGATTTGGTTCATCTTCAACAGCACATGGTGTCGATTTTGTAAATTCCCTTTTAGAGGAAACTAGACAATAAAGCAAGGCACTGTGTGGCATACATTTAACTTGATTTCATTGGCTGACGCTCAGAAAGTAGTACATTTTTCAGAAACTGCTGCACTCAACAAGAGCAAAATCAATGGAGCCGCAGTGCAGTGATGCTTGACACTGCTCCTTTCAAAGCGAACACCTTGAAGTATTTGAGATCTAGCATACTAACCTTTTTTTTTATTTAAGAGCTGTGACCTCTTCACTGTATATAGTGCTGTGTATTTCTTGAACGGGTTATCAAGGGGGAAATGTAAAGAAATGGAGGATACTATAGTTGCTGAGCAATGATATTGAATATATTTTTTAACATTGTTATTTTAACATGGTTTTTGCCCTCTGCAGAGTTGGATAGATACACAGAGACTGAACCGGTCTTGGTCTGTTTGAGTCTGTTCAGGGTTCGACTGTACGCAGGCTTTTCATTCATGGTTTGAGAAAGAGACTGAATGTACAACAAAAGCTGTTTTCTCTTTTCATTAGTGACGTTTAAATCCATTGATGGAAAAAAAAAAAAGTATAAATAAACCCTTATTCTTTTGTGAGGCGAATCATCGCCTAATGAGTTTTTACAATTGTACGGTATTAATATTCATCAGAAAGCGCAGACTGATGGAACACGAATGTAATTGTTAGATCTGTTTTACCTACATGAAATAATCATACTCATTAATCAGATATGCCTCAAGATGTGTTCTCCATAATGTCTGCTGCTGAGTTAAAGTAACATATAATATAATCATTTAATTTGTCGTTATATAATTAAATAGGGGCTTAATTAATCATAATTAATATTCACGAATGCGATACAACCAGGGGCAATATTCAAATTGTACGACACTGCAATTATTTGATAAAGACAAAATGGGGGAAAAAAACTGCCTTTTTAAGAAATTTAGCTGAAAAAAATCCTTTCTCTTCAAGTATTACAATGAGAAATTGTTTTGATGGCACACCATTATCATTGTTATACTTCTCACGTAAAGTGACTCTTAGGGCTAAAAATTATCAGTGGTACCAATTATGAATAATGTCACAATATCATGTCAGAATTATTGCAGTATAATTCTGTTCGACATATTGTGCAGCTTGATTATGAAATTATTCATTTAAACAGGCTTATAATTGACATCACAGCCCAAGGCCCTTTGCTAAAGATGAAATATGTCAAATTAAAATAATAAAGAAGGAGCAGAGAATATAGTTTTTCACATCTCTGAATAACAATGTATGTCGTATATATGACTTTGGAATAAAAGCAATAGGATTTTTATGGTTGTTTTTTTTTTTCTTTCTGTGACCTGCTGCCTAATCCTGACACGATGTTCTATGCAGAGTCCCAGATAAACATCCTTTTATCTTTCTGCCTCCCTCCCATGTCACAGCTACACAGCTGTGGTACACCGAGCCACCAGTCAGCACTCGTGATTAATGATCTCTGCATGTGGGGCTTCTCGTGTGCACCGTTTGTGCGAGCGGAAAAGTGTATCCTTGTTTATCTTTACACCCGATAAAAGTAGGAAGAAATCATAAAGGGACAGTCTTTGGAGTCACTTTTGTCCTGGGTTTACCTCGGTAAAACATGTCAGCAGAATTTTACTGCCAATTTTTATGAGCAAAACTAACGGAATCGTGATAAAAAAGGACGGCAAGTGGAGTGCTGCTAAATATTTAATTCATTCTTTTCATAATAAGGTGTAATAAACACACCATTACATTGACAGAACTGCCACCTTGTGTGTTCCGTGTTTGCCACAGATGAGAGGTGTTGAGATTCTTAATGAGATTAAGACGGAGAGAGAGAGAGAGAGGGAATGTTTTTTTTTTTTTACATATTTACATGCAATAAAATTGCTTTACTAACTTTACTACATGCTACTCTAGTAACATCTGTTGATAATACATTTCCATCTTCAAAGATTATTACTAATTTAATAAAAAGGGGGATGAATATTTTAAAATGTAATATTACAATGTATCGCCAGTGGCTTTATTTGATTAAGATTCGGTTTGGAGCCAGAGACTGAAGATGTAGTAACTGGAGGTTTAAAATTCAGATTGAATGCTCACGCTTTTTGCGTTTAACTCACTTTCATTGGTTTATTTTTGGTGAAATGTTCCCATACGTTTGACAGTTTCAGACCTGCACTTTCTCTCCGTCTCTCCCCGTTGCACCATCTGTAATATACATTCTCCTTCATGTGTGAGTGCAGTCGTGACAGTAAGTGGAAGCTTCACTGCCCAGCACTTCCCGTAGTAATGGTATAGTCACAGTTACAAATTAACATTCACCTGGTTAATTTATTTTCATAATAATACATCATGTAGACACTTAAGTACTGCATTAACAGTTTTATATATATATATATATATATATATATATGAATAATCAATGTCTTTAATTAAATCGGCTAATTGTAGTGGCTTTAGACTTATTCTTAATTACATTGTACATACACAGAGTATCTTAATTCAGCTAGTGCAAATACATGGATCATGAGGTTTATCCTGTGTCTCCTCTCCCCTGTTGCTTGACAAACGTGCGCATGGCCTGATAAGATAAATTATTCCTTAACCCTTTGAACACGGAGCATTTAGGCTGCTTTTTTCCTTTACTATGTTAATATATATATATATATATATATATATATATATATATATATATATATAGAGGCTATAAGAATGTGCAGTATAGACTGTCTTGTATCCTTCCCCCCCCATAGGCATTTTCACCAGCACAACCTATAGGCATTTTCACCAGCTATATAAGCACACCTGAGCCAAAAATACACATTTTTAACAAAAATACCATATATTTGTGATATTTGGACAGTTCAAAAATAGCTTGGCTCGTTTTTATGAACGAAAATAAAATAAAAACGTAATTTTTTTGTGACTTTTGCATGATTATCGGAACAAAATCCCCCCCCCCCCCCAGGATGTCCATATAAACAGTTGTGTTTGCACCTGTGGCACGGATCTGTTACGGAGCAGTAAGTTAAAGTAGTGGTTTCAGGTCAACTCGGCATGTTTTCCCATGAGATTTCAGTGCTTCCCCCTAAGTTTGTTCTCCTATTCATTTCCCCCAGAATGTGCAAGCCACTAATCGGATGAATAACGCGCGCACACAACATTGATGAAGTTGACAGTGCAGATGGATGACACCGACATTCAAAGGCACTGAGATGTACTGCCTAGTGTCACATTCACCATCTGCCGCTGAGTGTCAGGGCATCTGGGTGCGAGTGCGACTCTCTCCGCTCCAAACTTGTTATCGATGTCATAACTCCTCCAAGTGTCACAGGATCGCACTCTTGTTGTTTCCTGTTGATTTTTTTTACTTCTGACTTTAACTTCACATTCTGCAATCCAAAACTTTCTACAAAGCCATTCATAAATATTGAGCACAAATGATCCACCAAATATGAATATAAATGCAATCTTTTTAAATAACCAGTTCAATCAGCCCAATTAACCAATTTTTGGCTCTTTCCAGTTTTGCCTAGGAATAAAAATCTAATTCTCTGTGGTTAGCAGAAAAAATCCGGTGAGTAGATCCTCTTCGTCCCAATGAAAGCCACTGACGTCCTCACACCTTCAAGTGCCACATTCTGACTCCTTTTGCTCAGTCAGATTAGATATGGCTGGAAAATGAGTGACAGTAGCACTTAAGTCGAGCACAGCCTGGCAGCGGACGCTTCATACCTCTGGATGACTTCTGCTGAACTCTGCTCCCTTTCTTTCCTTTTTCTCTGCACAAATCCGTGGAAAGCCCTGCCAGGATGTGTGGCACAGTATTAAAGGGTATGAGATATAGGGAGAATGCTAGCGTGGCAAGGGGTTAGGATAGTGCAGGGAGGCTGGTGCCAGGGCTTTTTTAGCTGCAGGGTTTATTTAGCCGTGTGAAGGCCGGGGTGATGGTTTGTTGGTAGCCAGCAGCTACATTTGACTGTTAAAACCAGGAAAACAAATCACGTCTCCAGCTCTAATCTTATTTTCTGTGTCATCCCAGCAACAAATGAGCCAATATGCATGTGGTATAATCCACACTGATCTTCTGACCTTAAGTGGCTTTTAGGGGGGGGATTTTATGTTACTTCATACTTTCCCAGACTCATTCATGGATGCTTGACTCCAGTAAACTTGTGTTTTAGCTTATAGATCTGTTGAGTTTTGAGCTTAATTTAGCAAGTAGAGGTTTGTAGGTTTACTTGGCTACAGTACAGACTACAGTGCGTTGTTGTGGAGGACTGTCACTCACTGAAACGAGGAAATGATCTGCGTAACTTGGAACTGGAAAGTGATTTGCGTGTGAGTTCATTCGTGTGTCAAGTGCAGACATGGTGTGAAATGTATCACTTTCACAGAGTGGTTGTGCCTTCAGCAGATTAAAGTTTGATTAACTAGGGAAAGTGTGAAACAAAAATCCCAAGAAGCTGACTATTAACAAGAGATTGTGTGTTTGAGAATAGTCCACTGTGGGCACTTTGACTCTGGGTAAGTAGAGGAACGTAAAATTCCCCCAAAATAATGAAACGTGTCAGTTTTTTTCTTTATCTTTTCTTGATGTGAACAAATCCCCATTGCATTATTACACCTCTCAAAACCTCACTCCCCGGTCCGTGCAATTATAGAATATCAATAATTACCCAATAGTTGTAGTAAAAAACAACTACATTTTTCATATTTCGTTGCTTGGTTTCAGAGGATCCCCGTGACCCTCATGTGGCGCATAAAGCGGTAGAAGATGGATGATTGATTGGAGGATAATTCAGTCAAACAAATTAGAACATCAGCATTAAAGAGCAGCTCAGGTTAGCAACACATTATGGTTTAGTTTAGGTATGGTGTGGTTGTAGCAGGAGAGGTGTGCAGTATGACATGTCACGGTTTGGCTTGGCAGTACATTATTATTAGTGTGATTAATGTTGCTCAATGATTGTCTGTCTGTGCAAAGTAATACAATTTTTTTGTTTTTTTTTAAACAGGCTTATTGTCGCTTTGGTTATGATTTCTTTTTAAATAACCGCTGATTACGCGATCTTACCAGAGGACACTAGGAAATCACGTGAGTGAATTTTCTCGACAGCCGACCACCACATTCGGCGCCAAACATGGTTTAAGTCAGCCAGCACAGATTCAGAGATAATTAGTGATGTAGAGTAGGATTAGAGCGCAAACATGATGGCCACAAAAACCCTTGTGTATGTGTGTTCTCGTAATTGACTGCTTGGATGTGAGCTACCAGGGTTTATTTCAAACCAACACAAAGATGGGGTGTCTTTTCTGACTCCAGCTTGGCAGACTTACTCAGCTGCACTGTAATACTTTTTTTTTTCTCTCTGCTCTCTTTCATGAAAATCCTGTTTCTTGTTTTTTTTTTTGTGCTGCATAAGCCATTACCTGACAAAGCATTACTTTAAACAGCAAGTCATTTTTGAAAAGGTTGTTTTGAAAAACAGTTTTTGTTTTTTTTTGTCTTTCCACTTCATATAAAAACACATCTACAGACTTCGAAGCTGAAACCTTTTATCCGTTCTGCTTAGGTCAGTGTGTTTTGTGCCCAAGGATGAAGGTTAAATGACATTACATTAACGATCAGCAGATTAGGAAGACGAAGAGTTGCACGAGATATGGAAACAAGAAGAAAGCATGCCAGGGAAGAATACTCACGATATCCTGTTTGAGTGTCCGGAGAATAATTGGATAGAAGGCAGGAAGAAAGAAGAGAATAGAAAAAAACAAGTGTAGGCATCAGTGTATAAGAAACACAGAGGACAAAACTGGAAGAAAGTGTGACTTTGTCTACCAAACACCACGTGAAAAGATGAAAGGGCAGAATCTGAAATGAATCTACATAATGAGTGTTATTTTTGCAATATACTGAAAATGTTTAATTGCCATTTCTTCCCTGGTCAGATGCCAAACCTGTAAGTCCCGCCCACAAGGCATCAGAACCCACCCCTGCTTATATTTCAGTGCCTCTCGCTTTGTCTGTGTCTTAGTATAGAATAGGTAATGCAAATCAATTAGCAGATCATTGAAAGCAGTAAATCTAAAAGTTAAACAATCAATTAACCTGAAAATTAAAAACAATGATTGACTATCTCCTTTGAGCAAGCCACAAGCATCTGCAAGTTCAATGGAAAAATCAATGGTCTGCCTTAAAGGAAGGAGATCGATCCAGAAAGCTGTGGGAAATGGTTGGAGGTGGTGTAAAGTATCTACTTTACAGTTAATGACCTAAAACATTCAAAAACACAGACACGGTCTGTTGACTTTGTCAATACAGCGGCTATCGTAAACAATCCCTCGCATGCGTACGGTATTTGTGCACATGTGTGTGTTTGGACAAGGAAGGGACACTCACGCCTGCATGGTTGTTGTCGCGGTCTGAAAGCTGAACATGTTTTCCTTGGGGAACCAGTTGGTGTCCTCTGCAATCAGAGAGAAAGATTACGATGGCAAGGTTAAGCGGGGAAAGACGGAGACAAATGTGCCGCATTTGGCAAATGTTGGTAATAAATAAATGAGCGTTTACGAAAGCATGAAACTCGGGTGACAGCACCAGCACTTCACAGTCCACCACTCCACAAATGGAGAGAGGGAGACGCACAGGAAGAGACAGCAGAGACGGAGAGTCAGAGCTACAGACCACAACGTCACATCCAACATCAAACCCCTCAATCCCCAACAGACCAAAGAAGAAATAGATTTGAAAATGTTTATTTAAGCAAAGAAATAGAGATTTATAGCTCACTTTCAATGGGTTTCACTAAAGCCTAAGCTAATTTTTCAGTACTTTTTTCACTAAAAACAAAAACAATTAGAGTTATTGCTTATTTAAAAAAAGTAAAACCTTTACAAACACTAGACCGGACAGAAAAGGGAGATTTCTTAATGTTTAACAGGAACTTATGGCAAGAGCTCACTGCCCTCATGCAGCTACATAATGAATATGTTCTATTGCTATTTCTTCTCTGGTCAGATACCAAACCCGTTAGTCCCAGCCCCCCCTCCCCACCCGTGTTTAAATTTCGTCGCCTCTCCCTTCGTCTGTGTCGTCCACCCTCTCACCTCTCTCCAACCCAGTCATCCGGTCCACACTCCACATCCGCTCTAGGCGTCTGTGATGCTTGCCTGCCTCTCGGGGCGCACTCTCCAGGTCCAGGGAGCCCTGACTCCGCGAGGGGACGCCACTGCACGAGTCACAGGCCAGCCCGCTGCACTCCGCCTCCCCCTTTCCACCCTCGGCCCAGCTGCGGATATTGTGGGCACTGACGGAGGTCTGCAGTGGGGGCTGTGAAAGGTGGTGGTGGTGGTGGGAGTGGTGTGATGCATGTTGGGAGCTGGACCCAGCGATGCTTAGGCACTGCTGCTGGTTGCTGCTGCTTCCACCGCTGCTGGACGGCACACTGGTGCCGGCGACGGCGTGGTGGTGGTGGATTCCGTGGTGGTGGTGGCTGCTCCCACAGCTGCTGTTGCCACGGCTGCTGCTGCTGCTGCTGCTGCTGCTGGTGGTGGCATGGTGGTACTGGGTTGGAGATGAAGAGGCGGAAGAAGGGGATGGGGAGGGCTGCATCAAGCCGCCTCTGGATCCCACCCCGCCGCTCCCTGACTTCTCCTTCAAGACGTCCAGTTCTAGGCTCTCCTTGCTGCTCCGGCCGCTGCTCATCAGCATACCGTGCTGGGTGGTGATGGTGTACACACGGGCAGGCTGCAGGGTGCACTCCACACCCTTCAGCTGGTCCTCCTCTGCTGAGAAGCTGCGCTCAAGGGATAACCGCGATTGCTTGGTAGAAATGGTGATGGAGGGAAGAGGTGCCTGGAGCAGGCCCAGTGGCTGTTTCACCAGACTGGGCTCCGGATTGTCTTTACACCTCTTGGTGGTGTCGGTGCAGGGATGGAGGTGGTTGTTGTTGTTGTGGCCAGTCGTGTCGCTTGGTGACTCTGGGTCAGGCCCCACCAAGGTTTCACACAGTAGATGAGCTACAATGTTGAGAGGGAAAGGACAAAGACCTAGTGTCAGGGAATGTGAATAAAAACCAAGACACTATAGCAACAAAGAAAAGCAAGAAGAAGAAGACACTGAGGATATCATCATCAAACGTCATAATAATCCCAGCCTGTCATTTCAGCAGAGGATGAATTAAGGATTAAAGGAAAATGCAGAGTAGCACAGAGGTGTGGACACATGACAGGATGGCAAAGACGCTGACCTGATCCTTTTCGGTTTTCAGAGTGGGACAGGTGCTCTCCGAATGCTCGCACTGCTCTGTGGGGACACACACGACACGCATAAAGACATTAATTCATGTGTGGAAAGGATGGATGAGTGAGGACGGAAAATGAAGAGGGAGACAAGAGGAGTCGAGAGAGAGAGAGAGAGAAGGGGCACGGGAATAAATTATGAACCTAATTGCTTTCTTTGTAGGCCCGTGCCACCCACAGATTAAGATGCAGCTGTTTTATCTCCACACTTCAGGCTGCCTCAGACTCTGAGACGGACAGTGTGAGGAGAGGAGAACTGTTTTGTGACGATTTCATTTCTCTGAATGACCACATTGGTACTTGTAATTGCTAACAGCAGTCTGTAAATTCACTTTGTGCATGTGTTGTGTTTATTTATCTTGTTTCACACCTACACAGAATGTATATGGATATGCTTTATATAAATATATATGCTCCATGTCAAGAACAATTTAACCCTCATAGCAACTGAGGAACATAGCTTGGAGATGTGCTGGAAATAGATGTTTTGAGCTCCGTAGTCACATGACTGCATCTATTTCACTTAACTATTTTTTCCTCTTGAGCTTTCTTTTCCTCTCATAGAAAAATAATCTTAACCCATATATAAACCACATATAGAACTACAAACCAATATCACATAGGGCTTCTCCCTTTTACATAAAATGGCCCTAGGCCCTGCGGTGGAATGACACTGGCCTCGAAATGTTGCTCTAGTCGGTGTGTGACAGGATTGGAAAACAGAGTTAAAAAAAAGGAGAGAATGTGTAAGAGGGAGACAGATTACTCAGTCTGTAGACGTGCTCACAATGTTAATCCGAGTCCTAACTGAGAGGAAATGTGCCACAGCAATAACTATTAGGAATAACGACTCATGGTAGTAATTAGGAATAAGAGAGGAAATGAGAAAATGTGATTAACTCAAACATTGTATGCAACAACAAAAAAAAGTGAATTCCTATAGCCAGGATCACGATGAGGTTGTTGTTTTCCCTTCTGACTTATGCAGAGTAAAAAACAAAAAAACAAAAACAAACTATGAAGAACTGTAAATTTAAATAATTATTTCCATTTTGGGAGATTTTATACGTAATATTTACTCTTGCATACTGACCTTTAATACTGAGATTTCAGTACTTTCATCACTTCAAAGCATGCTAGTCAACGCAGGGAGAATTGCCCTGCTGTTTGTAGGTTTTTCTTTCTATCTGGTGCAGAAAGCACTTTGCACTTTTGACTGAGTTCACCACATTGATGTGATCCTGATGTTTTCACACTTGCTGACCTGCACTATCAGGGGCTAATTAAGTGTTTACATCTTTCAATTTACTCAGGGAAATAGCTTCAGCTTCTGGGGGTTAGGTTTTCCCTAATGCAGCTGATGTCAGAGGTGACTGCTGAAAGAGACACACACAAACACAGCTATCCTTTGAAGCACTCACTGACATTTATTCATTTGTACAGCCTAACTAAACCGTTATGCCTAATCTTAACCACCATCCAGTTTATCAGAAATGAGGATCTGTCTCATTAGGACCAGGACTGGTGCTGACAAGGTCACTAAATATGCCAGAAAAGAGTTTACAAACACAAGTACACACACGTATGAAACCATATTTGTATAGAAGAAACCCCCCTGTAAAGGATATTCTGTGGGCATATGCCTCCTACCTCACAGCTCTGTCAATTATTCAAGCCTGTCCAGCACACCAGGCATATACAGTGCACACACACAAACACTCACTCACACTGCTGTGTCACACCACCTTTTCGCTTTTGCACGCCTTTTTATTTATTAATTTTAGTCCCAGTGTGTTAGAAAGCAGGATTTACCGACCTATAGAACCGCATATGAAAATTGCTGAGGTCCTGCAAAATGGGGCAATCACGCTCTTATTCAAGTTAACTCCACAAGACTCATCTATTTTAATATTAAACGTGTTTCTATGTATCCTAGTGTTTATAAATGCATGCTTGCTATTTACTTTTTTACTATATCGGCTGCTGTAATTTACCTGTTGTGGGAATAAGGATTAAGGATAATGTTATTTTATCAAATGTTCTGCTTCGGCTCAGCTAAGACACTTCATGTTACAGTTACCTTTCTGCAACGTTTCCAGACACGGTGAACAGACAGATTACAAACTGCAAGCTGTGCACCTCCTAACACTAGGTCCTTTCCTCGCTGCCGTGCATTAGCGTGAAATCAGATCAGTCACTCAGGGTGTGTGTGAAAATCAGCAGATAATTGATTGGCCTTTTTATTAAAACAATGTTGAGTCAGTGGTTGATGGACTGCACCGTGACCAGACCCCGCAGCTGAGCTTTTGTTTTGCGTCTAATATGATACATGCTACGTTACGTTCTCATTGTGTCCTCTGATAAATCAGGACTAAATAAAGACAACTTTAAAGCTCCAGTGAGGAACCTCACTTTTGCCTCCAGTGGATTTCTGAGTAATTACTAAAAGTCTGCAGACCCTGTGGTCTAAGACCTATAGTTTTCTCTCCTCCACCCCAACCCACTCTGTCCCTCACACACACAGTGAAAGAGAGACTAAAGCTCTTCTGATGTTGCTGTGGTTACTTGTGTGTTGTCCACTCCGTTCAGGAAACATAATTGGAGCTGCCAGGTGAAGGAAACAGCAACAACTGGGATTGAACACCTATTCAGGCAGCTGTTGATTGCTGTTGGCAGTGCATTCATTTTCAATATCACACAAAGCTATGAAGGCTCACCTGCTCAGTGATGTGCAGCGCGGGGATGTCACAACGACGCAGACACGAAAAGACAAAACTGCTACTCCGAGAAACACAGAGGGAGTCACGTGCAGCTGATGAGATTAATTGGCATCGTCTGAACAGACGTTCATTCATATTTAGCACGTACTACAGCCTTAACGCTGTCGACTTTTTTATTTGTGTTAGTCTGAACAGAATCGATTACTAACGATTACATTACTAACTTTAAACTGAGATTAAGGAGACCTCAGGCACACGCACCGCTCTGGTCAGTTGTTAGCTTTGTGCACATGACACGGCTGCAGAGTATTCATTATCTGACACTAATGACCGTGCTCTTTAAGGCAGACAATTATTACCCTCAGCAGTTAGTGCCTCAATTAAGTAGGGTTTCTTATTACCACGTTAGCACTGCAAATGTAACACTTTAAATGATGGAACCTCCACGGGTAACACTGAAAACTTACTGCATGACAATCAAGCCTTAATTTTTCCCCATTTTTTTTGTGCAACAATGAAAAATGAAAACGTTTTTTTCCCAGATTTGCCGTCACACTGACGGTGTTCACTCCCGGTTGGTGAAGAGTGAGAGTCGGTGCACTGTGAACAGGACAAAGTAGAGATTTTTGGGGTGACTGAGAAACTCTGCACGTGCTGCGACATCATCCAGCTCCCTTCTCACTACACGTCTAAAAATAGCTCAGCACCACCATGCGACTTCAGCATACGGCCTCTTCTCAACTTCAGCTCCTCTGTTGCACAAGTGCACGAGAGCCTCTGTGTGTACTGAACTACGGAAGAAACCAAAGAGAAAAGAATCTTTGTCTGACTCTGACTGCGTGTGTGATGCGATGATGTAACCGGCAACAATCCCACTTAAAGACACTTGTGATGAATGCAATCTTGCGCTCTGATCAGCAGGTGTCCCTCAGACATTGTCATTTTGCCCGGGCCGTTTTATTATTCAACAGGATGGCCACTCTTGATTAGAATCACAAAACAATGTTTCCAGCGACTTGCATCATCCATTATACATGAGAGTAAACTGAGTTGGAAACCATAGAGCAAAATAGGAGCGTCTCAATCCATCCACTGAACAAAACCTGTCTCCCTGCTGCGTTTCCTCATGTTACTGCACCCACTCTGTACATGACATATGAGCACATCAGGGGTTCACAGGTGTGTGTGTGAGGGGGAAGAAGAGATACTCTACAATGCAGGTGAAAATGAAGAGGGAGAGCTGTGCACAGGGAGGTTTCTCATTCATTCATTCATTCATTCATTCATTCATTCATTCATCCATGCTTGCAGACATGTGACAAGGGTTTTGGGGAGAGAGATGCATTAAAAGGAAGGGAGTGTCTGAGGAGGGGAGATGAGATTAGAGTAGAGTAGAGAGGAGCAAAACATGAACACATAAAAAATGAAAAGAGCAAACTTCAGAAAGAGCATGTTTTTCTGAAGAGAAAGCACACTCGAGGTTATCTGATTTAATATCAGTCTCCATTTGAAGGCTTGATTTAATAAAATCCTTATATGAGTCTTTTGATGAGGGATGTCCAATTTTTTTGTGTGTGCAATACCGATATTTTAGACCATTTGTGAACATATGAAGCTGTTAACAACACATTTGTGCCGAGTCATTTCAAAGACACAATTCTCCAACTGTGTAACACATATTGTTCTCCCAATAAACAGCCCAAACATGAATTTTTATTTTCAGTCTGTACAAAGTGAAGCATGTAATATATATGGGATTTTTTGATTGTATCAGATTCTACATTTTTATCTGTCCGATATCCACTCCAGTGATTTTGAGTGATACAGATTCCCATCCCTACTTTTAATATATGCCTTTTACTGTATCCTCCGCACAAATCTAGCAAGAGTTGGCTTGACCATGATGGTCTTGTGGTGTAGAATCAGAAATACTTCTTAACTTTTTTTTTAACTTTGCTTTCTTTGCTCTCTTTCAGCTTAGCAAAGAGAGAATGGATGCAGACCAATGCTCGACAACTTGGTAAATATGTTTTGATTCTTAACGAAAAACAGTTTTTAAGGTTCAAGTATAGGGACTGGGTTTTCATGAATAAAAAGTGTTTTAATATAACTACAAACATTAATAGTTTTAGTGCTGTTCCAGGTTAGAGAAAGCTTTTACGATTTGCAGCATTAGTTCTGTGAAAATCTCCTTTTAATAACCATGCAAAGTTGGTATGCAAATATCTAACATTTAATGGGAAATCCAATTGAATTGGGACTTTGTGAATTACAGTGATATCTAGCCCTGATCGACATAATGAGCGAGAAAGGAATAAATTAAGGTTCTCTCTTTTGGGCCAACTAAATCTTTTTAAAACCAGCCCTAAGTCTGAAAAACCTTTTGTGCCATTTAACATGTAAATGAGCTCATTGAGTGTGATGTCCTGTATACACAATGAAACGCAGGCTGCTGACGGACACAGGGACAGTGTAAAAGAAACGGCTCATTAGTTAAACACGAGCAGCAAGATGGCACAAGTTCAGTCCTGGATTAAAGATCAGATAAAAGCAGATATTGTCATAGTGATGTTGGAGGAACCTTAAAGCTACTTAAAAAAAGGGCAGTAACTTGTGCTATGTTCTATTTATGAGCCAGGTTGAAATGGGATTTAACAACCAAACATGTTTTTCACATTATCTCCCCAGAGAAACGCTTGTGGTTTAGTGTTTAATGTATGACATGACCAAAGTCACATAATTCATGTCCTTTTTTTTTTTTGCTTTGTGGTTTGACTTACATGAAGGTTAGATGCTCTGGCAGCTTCACTGGTGGGTGCAGTGCTTTTCAGCTGCCAACACGGATGTCACAGCTCTAGTTCCCAAAAAAGTTGTCGTAATTACATCCAGAATGTGTTTTCTGAGCTGAAGCCTGTATCAAACACCCACCAAAACCACGACACATCACTGATGAACTAATCATTTCTGTTGTTTTGTTTTGCAACACTGGCTGCACTTAACAACTCCTACAACCAAAGGAAATGTCACCTGAAATGGAAACATGTCACATTTTCGCTAATTGCCGGGATGATACGGATGCTTGGTCAGACCTACTGTGAATTTCAAGAGGTGCTCTAATCCCATTACGTAAACTTCCATAGGTATATAACGTGAAACCTGATGCTCCCGCTTTACCGTCTGGTGATTTGTTTTGTTCCTGTCAGTGAATGGGCGAGGATGAGTGAATGTGAGCCTTTGTCTGGGTCCGCAGTTCAACCGATACTGTGGCGTACCGATAGCGTTTCACAAGCTGAATGAGACAGACACAGTTACACACTACACTTTATCAACACTTTGCACTACATGCACCAACTCTTTCACTAACCACATGGCAGACGCTCGAACGTATCCCCAACGAGAGGGAGATGCACCTCATGCCCTTCAACCTTCTTTTCTGCATTTAGCTAGAACAATCTTCTCGTTATCTGCTCATAAATGAATGCAGAGAAGTACTTAATCCGTCCAAACTTAATCCTCTTATTTGAAAATGTTACTTTTTACACCCACATCCCCCATCAGTCGAGCAGTTTCCCTGGACGAGTTTACGCTGTTAAACCTCCACCCACATTTGGATAGGAACCAAGCAATAATTAAACATAAAGTATGTAATTTCTGCCACTAGTGGTCTCTCGATCAAAACAATAACAGACAACGTAATTTGATGATGTTGTGAAGCAAGGTGGAATCATGGAAATTGTTATCCAGGGAGAACTCCTGACAGCAGAACACGCAGTAGTCGTGATTCATTAGTGGCAAATACACGCAATACAACACACTGGCTGACTGAGCATCTCCTTCCTAACTCTGATAAATGATGATTTGGTGGCACATCAGCGTTACGGTAGACATGGAAGTAACCAGAATTCCTGCAGCTACACAGGTAGAGTCGTAGAAGAGTGGAGTGTGTTACTCATGCTCATGGTGCTCATTATATTCAGTTCAAGTTTGATACAGTGAGATATCGCAATATTTCACATGACGATATATTGCTTTTGAGACACCAAGTGTCATATATTTTTTTAACTGCTGTAACAAATACACTTAAGCTTTTTGCTGATTAGCATAAAAAACACCAACGTGATGCTCACTAGAGCTGTTGTGTATAAAATGAATTATTTTGCAAATACTCAGTATTTTTGCAATATTGTGATAATATCGTATCGTGTTGTATCTGTCAATTCCCACGCCTACAGTACTTTATTGTTAATATACAGATTTCAGTGAAACTTTCGGGCCGATGTAAGTACACTAGTACAACAGTATTTCATTATTATTTTTAAGATACTTGTAATGCTTTTTAAATTAAAGTTAATATAGTTGTACATTTTGTAAAACTTCAAACTATTTATGCCAAAAGAACAATTCTAAATTGATGATTGAAGACTTTCCAATTGTCTCTCTATATATTTGAATTAATTTATGTGCTTGTTTCTTTGGTTCAACTCATTCACCCATTCACTTGCTTCCATGCAGTTTACTTTTACAATGCAGCGGCCCACGTTGCAGCGCCAACACATACAGTATCTCCATTATTGATCCACATCCAGTCATCTCATGCCTTTCCCCCTGTGGATTCCGACGCTGTTAAACAGCGCTTGACAATATATCGTTCGAGGACGAGCTGTTCATGGTTGAAATACATTGCAATCGCTCCCCCGGCAGTGTTCCCACTGGTCTGCAATGTCATCGGGGCAGATGCCTCTCCACTGTAAACAATGGGCTGCCAAGCAAAGAGGTTTTTTTTTTCCAATCTTAACGCGCCTTAATTGAATTCTCCTCTCAGGTGGACTAATTGAATTGGGTTTTCCCACAAACTCGGCGCATCGAGACGACACATACACCAGCACAGCTGGAGTGGATGATGAGGACCTGTTGAGAGAGAGAGAGAGAGAGAGAGAGAGAGAGAGAGAGAGAGAGAGAGAGAGAGAGAGAGATAGAGAGGATTGTTGGGGCTTTTGAGGGCCACAGGGACCTTGGAATGTTAATTGCAGTCGTGAAAGTGCAGTGCATTATGGGGCATGTGGGAGTGAGGTAACTGATCGGGGGATCTGATTAAAATGTCAGTGCACTAGGGGGCTCACCGCAAAGTCCCCAACCACATACAGTGCTGAGCGATGCAGCTGTAGCTCTTCTGTAGCTCTGCTGTAGCCGACACGTATTTGACACACAACTTTTAAATAGAGTACACTATAGTAGTGTTGTGTTTTCTCAGCAGACCTTTTGAGATTTGTGTTTCCATGAAAAGTTTGCACATAAATAATCCGTAGAGTAGAAACGCCAGAAACTTTAAAAATCATTGTCCCACTAAAAGCCGAAAATGTGATTAAGCGCAACAATAAGAGACTTGGTGAATAAATTATGATGCACTTTAAGCTTTTGACCTTCAAAAAGAACTAGACGGTGTCAGATCTGCAAGGTGCGACGAGGAGACCGCATTGTTCTTCGAATTAACTCGAGAAACGGAGCGAGTCACATATTTGATTAATTAAAAAGTTTGAAACTATAAGAACTATAGGTCATTATATGTTTTAAACCACTGATGATTCAAGAACTCTTTCAAAACAGGCCACAGACAAACAGTGTACTAGTCTGATTCAATATTAGTAGCACTGATCTGTTTTAATGCTTTTGCTGATCATTTACACTGCTCTTTTTTAAAACTCCTCATTACAGGCAACTCCTAATACTCACTTCACAGTAACTTGGTGTATTAATACATATTTTAATTAACAAAACATCTATTTTATTATTTGTAAATAAAATAATTTTTTACAGTATGTGTGTCAAAAATACTATATAATACATTATATTATAAAACATTAGCACCCAGTCTATTTGTGACCTTGGAAGCAACAGACCCTAACCCTACACACTTGTTCTCCAGCTTCTGCATGGCTTTTATCAGCAGAAATGCCAATTATAAGATCATTTCTTAGATGAGAAAAGGCTTGACTGACTTGAGATACTTTTGTCATGCACTAAATAAAGAACAGAATAAACGTATGCACAACAGCAGACAGTCACAGCCGAATAATCAGAAAGCGCTGTGGGAGTCCTAATCATTTGTTCTCAGAAAAATCTGCCTCATTCAGCACATTTATAGGAAAAAAAACAAAAAAAAAACTGTCTGACTAAACAAAGCAGGAGGGAAAGACTGAGATGGATTTGCTCAAATGAAAATACAGAAAATATTACTGAAAATCAAAAACATACTGTGCCGTTAAAAGGCACCTGAATATCAGTGACATTTAAAAAAGGGACAAACACTAAAAACAGTTATATAACAGATGCTGACCTCATGACAGCAGAGCGACGGCCTCAGCAAAGAACAGTCGCACCTGTCCACTTTCCTCAATGAACTAAGACAATCATATCTCATTTGCATCAATCAGTAATAAACCAGTCCTTTCATCTTCAACCCCACAGCTCTGCGATCGCTGTTGTCCAATGTCCTTCAGCCGATTCACAGCCTCTCCTCTCTCCGGCTGACAGAGAGATCAAAGTGTTTGCTTTCCCGCTCAGTGTCACAGAATACTGCTGTGTAAAATGGGAAGTAATCTCTTCTCTCTCTCCCTCTCTCTCTCTCTCTCACTCGGTTTCTTGCAATACTTCTCATGGGCTGCTGGAGGGGAGAGTGTGACCTGTTTCATAACCAGCAATCCATAAACATAAGCTGTCACAGGCACAGATTAACACCGAGCGCAAGACGCCTGCCTGCGTCTCCTTTAGTGTTTGTATTCCGTTCCTTACCTGGCCAATCACCGACACGTCATCTGTGAGAGAACTAATGTGTTTTCGTCCAGTTAATCGCACCACATCGTTATTTATTTCACTTTTACTGATCACAAACATTGTCCTGTAGTCATATCAACATTAATGTCATAATAAATAAGAGGATGAATCCTACTCTACATTGAATGCATTGACTTAGTGACATCTAATAGTGAGACTGCAGATTGTAACAGATGAAGAACTCCTCTGCTTGACCCTCCCTCTCCCAGGTGCATTTGGGAACTACGGTGGCCTCTGCAGACCACAAAAGATGACATTCTTCTTCATTTGCAGCTGCTTTAAGGCCCTGCTATACTTAGACGCACTGTATCCAGGCTGTGCATGGATACAGTGCGCGTGGACAGTGCATAGGTGGATAATTAAGCCCTGCTCACCAAGCAGAAAAACCATTTCAACAACAGAAGAAGTAATTGCCAAGGATTGTCTTCCGAGCCTCGACCTGGCGACCCTCGACCCGCTGACACCCCGACTCCCTCTGTCAGACAGGCCTTTAAGCCGCACAAACCAGACGTATCTTGGGAGTGGCGTTCTCTTCTTTTTTGGTAGGAATGCGTCCAATTCCCAGCGTCCCAGCTACTTATACCGCCACCCGATGGTGAAGTTTGGATACCACATGACCCTGTCGCGCGAGTATACCAGGGCACGTGATATGCGACTGTGCGAAAGTATACCACAGGCCTTTAGAGGGTGGCGGTCTTCGTAAAGCAGTCTTATTCTAAGGATACTCTTTTCTTCTGTACACGTCTCACACATCTTGATATGCCCAAGCAGTTGTGAGACACATCATCACCCTGCCAAGCAAATTAAGTCCCACACATCATAGGCAAGGGCTACACATTACAACATCTGTGAAAGAAACAAAAGAAAACAACTTACAAGAGTAGGTTTTACAGCGTGTCTACAGATGGGTTGCAAGTGTTGGATTTACTCCAGGAGGGTGGAGACAGCTATATTTTTGGATTTAGGCTCAGAATTTTGTTCACATTTAAGGATGCTACAGGTGCAGCAGGAAAAAAAAAGAGGAAAGTCCACCTCTAACATTAAATATTCAGAGGATTCAGGGTCCAGGCTGTCCTTCAGACAGACTGGAGAAGAGTTGAGAGCATAAGTAGATGCCGACAGACAGCACTTCAGTGCCTCCCTGCCTGCATGTAGATTGATGCTTGTGTTTAAGGTGGTGGTGGTGGGGGTGCGGAGAGAAACCCCTTCCCTTTTTAAAGTGTTGGATTCCTCATTCATGGGATTATGTGCAGGTGGGGGAAAAAAAAGTGATAAATATTGGATGTGATTCAGCTGCATTTCCCCATCTATGGGAGGAGAGGAGAAGAGGTTCATTCTGCCATCACGTCTGAAAAATCAATCTCTGAATTCAGTGAGGGAGTGAGACAGATGATGGGAATTTAAATGACTGAATTGTGTAACGTGTGTGCGTGCCTGTGCACGTGTGTGTGTGTTTGCAAATGTTCCTTTGCAGAAATGAGAGAAAGAAATGGAAAAAGCCCTTTCTTCACATGTACAAGTGAAATACTGCACATTACACACAGGTTTGGCCAGCTATATTATTTTTTTTTTTACGACACTGCATTGACTGAACAGCCTAACCAAAGCCTAACCTAGACATAGTTCTCAGACTCGGAAATGAGATTGTGCCTCATTAGGACCATGCAGGGTTTGGTCCTGGTCCTGACAAGATCAGTGTTTATACCAGCGAAAGGTCCTAAAGAGTGACACACACACACACACTGCACACCCTGCACATGACGTAATAGCACATCAGCCCACATCTGTTTGCTTTGGAGTGTGTTCTTTACAACCAAGTCAAGGTCATTCATTGACTAAAGTCGAGTCCAAGCACTGGAAAAAACATTGAATCTTTTTTTTATTTTTTTACCGCGCGCAGATCTCACTCAGCATCGCAGCCCACGGTGTGCACTTCATGTGTAGACACACACACACACACACACACACACAGAGCCACACGTGCTTTTTTGCAAACTGCAGCAGTCAGCACAGCATATGATGCACGGAGAGCTTACACTGTTTGCTGCTGCTATTGCAGCTGGATGCGGATCTGACCATTAAAAATCCATACATCCCTGACTGTACATACACGCACTTAAGGAGACTGTGTATCTTCCTTTATTATGAGAGAGAGAGAGAAAGAGACGTTAACAGCTTTTAACAGATTGGACTCCTGCCAGGCAGTCTGGGTCTTTTTTTCTTTTTTACCCAGGCTGAATACATTAACAGGCGCTTATATATACCTGCCGTGATAGGTGATCAGAGCAAACGGCCGAATCGAATTCCCCTTGTGATTGATTAATTGATGGCTGGATCATTTTTGTCATGCAGCCTGGGCGTGAAGGCAGCAGCAGACACTTTGCTGCTGCTACATGTCTGCAACTGGGGGTCGATGCGTCCATGCAGGACACAGAGAGGGGGGGGGGGGGGGGGACACACATCTCTTTGTTTAAAATGCAGTGAAAATGGACAGATTGTATTTTTAGAGCGCACACACACACACATACATATATATATATATATATATAGGCTGTGGGCTATTTTAGGTGTTGCCAAACTGGGGAGCGTTTAGTGAGTCACAGTGAGCCTCGCGCTTTGCCTCTGCATGACTTTCATTACACAATGATGCTTCATTCACAACAACAGTAATGCAAAAGAGCACAAATATTATTCTCCTCCAGCTCCTCCAGCTCATTCAGCCACAGCTGATGGAGGCGGTAAATGAGGGAATTACAAGGTAAATGTGACCTTAAAAGCTGCAGCTTTGTGAGGGGGATTTTACGCACACGCCCGTGAGTACGGGACAGTCCGCGCACACCATGCGGAGAAAAGCGCACAGATAGAACCATTTTTGCGCACAGGCAGCCTGGCAGGATTACGCAGAGGCAAATCACAAAAAAAACACACATACACACTAATTTGAAGTTCACTCCAGGCTCTCTCTCTCTTTCTCTCACGCACACACACCTGGAAACGGGAACACATGTCAGGTTCTTCCGCAGAGCTCGATCCCCGCTGTCACTCACCTAACTTTTGCCGCCACGGAAGATATCGCATCGTTTCTTAAATTCTTCCTTTTGGACACGGCAGTTCCCATGCTGACATGGAAACGACGCGGGCAGGAAAACAGTTCATTCCCAAAAAAGGAGGACTGCGACAATGGAAGAGGGAGATAGAAAGAGGGAGAATTGAAGGAAGGTGGGAGAGAGAAAAAAAAAACCGCAACAAAGACAAAGTTGGAGATGGGGAAATCCAGGAGCTGCTATAGGTCACGTCCGAGTCTGCAGATCGAAGAGATGGAAAAAGGAGAGAGGAGGACGACGGTCTCTCTCTTTCCCTCTCCCTCTTTGTGTGTGTGTGTCTCCGGATATGAGCACCTACGTGATGCAGTTGCACATCTGTCAGTTTGTGGCTGAAAATACACAGAGCTCTCTCTCGCTCTCTCTCTCTCTCTCTCTCTCTCTCTCTCTCTCTCTCTCTCTCTCTCCGTCATTGATCGCAAAATGGAAAAAAAAAAACCACTCAGTTGGTCGGATGGTGTGGTGATATCATCATTATACTCCTCATCACCATCACCTCAAAGTGGAGGGGGCGTGACTGGTGTAATATCCCGGGACACATAATAATAGTGCCATTCATGTATGAAAATCCCTGTTCATTTTTTGGACCATTATCTGTGTGTGTGTGTTATTATTTGTACATTTACACACACACACACACACACTTGGTGAGGACACTCAAAGACATAATGCATCCCCTTGCAATTTACCCTTATCTTAAGCACCACAACTACACGCCTAACCCTTTAATCTAACCCTAAAATAAACCAAATCTTAACCCTTGAAAAACCCTGCAAAGATGTGCAAATCCTAATAAAGATCTACACACATTCACACACACACAGCTATTCTTGGAAAAACATTACACTGACTTCTTCTCATTGACTAACATATTAGCCACCAGGGGGCGACTGTGCAGGTTTGCGAAAAGGACTCTGTTTGAATGGAAGCTTTTGGGAAAATGTGTCTTTTTCGCACTTGTTTTATAACTCAGTCAACATTTTGCTGAAGAGTTATTGGTTGTTTGGTCGCTTGTTTCAAGTCATCTTCAATAAAACATGGTGACAGTTAATAATAAACAATAAAGGACAGACGCCAGTGTGATTGACAGGTAGTGTCGGCCAACAGGTATCTGGTTGCAGGTCCAGTAACTTTTCGGCTCAAAAACTGACATAGTGACGGTCCAGTTGTGATTCTGGAGGCTTTAGTAAGGGAGTGTTGTTGTGTCGATGTCCACATTTATATAAAGTCTATACGGTGATGAGGACTACTGGTCCTGAAAACTACTGTTCTTTTTTTGTGTGAGCATATTCTGTTTCTGTTGTTTAATTGGAATTATGCTGTCATTTTCTGCTTTTAAAAGAATTTCTCATTCTGCAGTCAGGTCTGGTAAGTAAATGTGTTTTTTTCTTAAAATAATTGAAATGTTAAAATATGAGGAGGCAGAATTAGGTTTTGGTTGAACTGAAGGTGACTCTTTGGATTCTTTGTTTGAACTGTTGGCTGCTACTTCCCGTTTTAGTCCCTGTGCTCATCTCTGTCCGTGTCTTTGACCTCATACTTGTGTTTGTCTCCTCTGTGTCCCTCTTTGACTATTTTTTACTTTACAGTTTAGCTTTGTTTACCCGTCTGCCCTCCTGTCAAATGAAGGTTTCTGCAAGCCTTTAGCATTCATTAAATATTCTTCTCAGCAACAACCTGCCTTATTATGAGTCTGCATTTTAGTCACTACTTTGGTGAAAGGGTCGCCAGTGGATCCAGCTGATTATGAATTAAAAGGCTTGTGAACCAGTTCTGAAACAGTATAATGATGAGTAAACAACTGACGAGAGAGGCATAATTAAACATGAGTATAGTGAGGTCTATTGTTATTATTGTTATTTTTATTTAACCAGAAAAGCCACACTAAGATTTTCAACGGCAACAGCACATTAATGGAGCTACAGACAAAATAGAATGCAGAATAATTAAAACATTAGCATAAACACATCAAATGTATGTAAAAAGTATTGTGAGCAGAATATTTGTTACAACATTGGGGCATAATGTTTTTGAAATAGTTGTTTACAGCATAGTACTTTAAAATGTACAATTACTGTGTATATTTAATATTGGTATCGATAGCATCTAACATAACGTTCATATTGAGCCACCCGTACTGTATATATTGTACGTACAGTATATGAAAATGATTCATTTTAGGACAAAGGCCTGAAAGCAAATCACAATTTTTACCACAGGCAACATTTATTGATCATTATCTGAACCAAAACGTCCAATCGTACAGTTCCAAGATGATAAAAACAAGGAAATGTGGTGAAAATCGTGTATCCGCCATTTGATTTCATCAAAATGGATTTTGTAGTTTTGTGTAGGAGGTATATCTTGCTGATTTTAAAAGTAATAATAATCATTTTGTGTGCCCCCGCAGATGCCGTGTGTCATCATGATATTGTGGACATTGATGTGGTGTGTGGACACAGGTGTGTGGACACGTGCATACATCACATAAACGGACTGAGATGGGAGGCAGCAGACTCATCACTGTAAAGGAATTATCCTTCACACTTCAAATCAATCAATCAATCTTCCAGTCCACAGGTCGTATCACCCGCAGCCCTGATGTGCATGTCGTCCTTGGGCTTTATATCTTTTGGTATGTCCTGCTTTCAGCACACACACACACACACACACACACACGGTTACACAAACACTAAGACAAAAGGAATGAAAATCAATAAATAAAGAAAAGCACCATTGGGCTGGTGTGAGCTGCTCGAGGCCATTAAGCAGTAAATAATTCCAGGCAGCTCTGACGAGACCAAGAAAGAGTGTGTGTGTGTGGACTGATCAGGGCAGTGGAATGAGGGATGAATGAAGGGAGGGACGGAGGACAGCTCATCGCACACAAAAAAATGATAATGGAAAAGAGGAGGCATGAATGGAAAGCCAGAATTCAAAAAAGCATGGGGGGGGGGGGGGGCAGTGTGCAGAGGGGGGAGCGGAGCAATGTGAATGAATGGAAGAAGAGAAATAACTACAGTCTAGCCAAAAAAAAAAAGAGCAGCAGAGTGGATGAAAGGAAGACAATAAAAGACACATGCGGCCATAGATCACACGTCAGCTGATATCAGAGTCTCCCTGACCCCGACGAGCACTCGTCATTTGATTGTTTGCGAAAAAAGCGGATCGATATTTGAGTCTGCGCCGGCTACGACTGCAGCCGGCCAAGTAGCCAAAGAGTCACTTTGAGCGGGGAGATGAAATTACTCTATGATCTCACTTCTGATCGTTCTTGTGTGAAGATTGAGTTAAAATACCAACCCATTACTTAATCAACTGCTAAACAAAAACTGGAAGTATAATGTATGTCATTTAACTTCCAAGGTCAATGATTGTCCCGCGCAGTTTTCTATTTAATGAAATGTGTATTAATGTCAGTAGAATGGATGAATGTAAACGTGGCTTTTTCACTGCGTCAGGTTGTTTGTTTGTTGGTCATTCAGACTGAAATATGTGTACATACTTGTGTTTGAAGTATAGAAACTTTAAATCCACACATGCTTTACTTCAGCCGTTAAAATCTGCACATTATCACACCTTTCATCTGAGACTTAATCGCTCCCCCTGACAGTGAGAAAATGTGCACAAAAAAAGCCTGCTGGTAAAAATACCGTCCAAGGTGACAGGACCAAAGAAGCAGTGAGACACTAAGATAATGAATTTACCTCGTGGGCAGTCTGGATATTTTACTTTACTTTATATGTAAATGTGAAGCCAAGTTGTTAAGCCTGCCCTACTTTTAGGAGACATTGAGGAGTGGGTAATGGACTCTGATAGTCACATTATATATGCTGCTCAAAGGAAAACATAAAACATATTATAAATAAAAATAAAATGATAAAATCACCAACTCATTTGAAGTTAAAATTAAAGTTTTAAAGTCCGGATTATTCACACAATCTACAAATTCATGTAAAAATATTCATATTAGATATATTAAGCACTACAATACAATGAAGTGTATCCTGTTAATTTCAGATAGTTTTGCACTGGTTTGGAATCACATACATATTATTACATAATACAAAAGAAGGAGTTCAATAGAAAATATTAATTGAGCTCATAATTTTATCTTGTACAACTCATTTAAATCCCATTAGTCTGGGATCCCTCAAATGTTTCCTTTTCTTGGAGCCTTGTTGAAGAGACATTTCTGTCACTTTTAGGGACAGACAATAAAGTGTATCTTACCAAAATCGCAATTTCGGGCATTTTAATTAAATATGACCATGTCATTTTGTCTGTATGTTCATGTTTTCAAAAGAAAGGGATGTCGTTAAAGCTGCAAAATTATGTAAGAAATTGAAATTGCGATGATTTCAAATGATTGCTCGTTGACTTTTTACTTCAATTTAGCCTAAAATAATATCTTTACTCACACTGAATGTGTGTGTGTTTTATTTTTGCCAGATGTCGAGTGGGACAGGAAGTTAGGCTCCGTTACAACATTGAAAGCGATATATTTTCATTTCGTAATAATGGTTTTATTTCCATTGCTTTGTTTTTGTAATCATAAATTGAAACACAAGTTTTGATTATTTGCACAGATGTCGTGCTAAATATAATGACTAAATCCGACACTAACATCCATCTATCCATCTTCTGCCTCTAGAGGGTCGCGGAGGAAGGCGCTGGTGCCAATCTCAGCTGACGCAGGGTGAAAGGCGAGGTCACACCCTGGGCAGATCGCCAGTCCATCACAGGTACACATATAGAGACACACAACAACCATTCACTCTCACCTATGGTCATTTTAGTGTCCAATTTACCAAATCCCCATATGGCATGTTTTTGGACTGTGAAAGGAAACTAGAGAACCCGGAAAAAACCCCCACACTCACACGGGGAGAAACAACATTAACATAATAATTTCCAGGAACACCCTCACAGAACTCCTAGCATGACTGTACTGTCTACAAACATCAGGATGTATTGCTATTGATTTAAGGAAATGGGCATGTGAGCATGTCGTGAATGATGACACTGCTCGCCGAGTTCCACCATTACCACATCTAAGCTTGAGCTGTCGTGTGACTTTCATCAATCAAATAGAAAAACACGCGGTGGGGTTCTGAACATGTTTATGAAACGATACAACTGCTGATGTGAGGATAAATCTGCCTCCGTGGTAATGTGCAGCAGCACTTTAGTTACTTCATAATACCAGCAAGGACTTTTGCCGTAAATCTTGTTCTCTTGAAGGAGGAGGGTTGTCTGCAGATGAGAGACGATCATGGGGATTAAAGGAGGAGGAATGGAAACAGGAAAATGAGTTGGATTGAAAACGGGGTTGCACACTTTCTTGAATTAGGGCTGAAACAATTACTAGATTATTATCGAATTACTAAATAAATCACTACTTATTTGATAATCACTCTCAATATGTCCTGGTTTCTTTGCTCTAAACTAGAAAGAAATGAATACTGAATCATTTTGGTTTGTGCACAAAAAAAGACATTCAAGAACGTCATCATTTCCAGGTTTGGTAAACACGGAGCAACATTTTTTTTCAAAATCTTGTAACATTTCATGGACCAAATGATAAATCGAGAAAATAATTTACAGATTACGATATTACGAAATTGAAGTTGCAGCCCTAATTTAGATTTTAAACATAGCACCCGTTAGAAAACACTGAGGCTGTTGCTTGAAAACGAAGCTCAGGCTGCAGAGAAATCTCTCAAAATATTAGTACAAAAATATTCATCTGAAAAAACCTGTTGTGCGTCTGATTCCAATGGGAAGGAGAGAGTTTGTCACCGAGAGCGTTTTCAGTGCTGTTTGTTGCCTATGTCCCAAGACCATTACACACAGTTCCTCAGTCAAACCGGGATCCAAACCGGCGACCTTCCTGCACCACTGTGAGACCTCAATTTGCTTCACTTCCACACATTTTGATCATGTCTCCTGCTAATTACATTGTGATGTGTGACCTGCGCTGGTGTAAGTCTTAATTACACTGTATGAGAAGGTTCAAAGACAATTACACGACTAAATTAACGTCCCTATTATAAAATAATGTTTCACTGATATGTAATGAAACAGTGCATTGTTGCACACTAAGCCTTACAGATAGGATGCCTTCTGCACCAGTGTTTTTGGTTTATGTGCCAAGAGTCTAAAAAAGCAGCTTCATATGTGTTTGTGATGAAAGCGGACTCGCCTCACCTGATAGAACAGCGAGATGTGAGAGCAGACAGATGGCAGCAGTAAAGTGACAGGGAGCGAAGCACAGAAATGGAGTGTGCTCGGGTATAGGAGAGACTTTTCATAAACACATGAGAAATAATGGGAATCCATGGGGTGGAGAGTAAGGAAAAGTTGCGTTTGTGTGTGTGTGTGTGTGTGTCTGTCAGATTTAATCGGGGAGGACAGGAAGGCTCAGTTAGCTCATATTTACTCACAATTACTGCAACATACAATAACGGGTAAATCTGTCATGTTTTCATTCTACAGCTTACCAAGGTGAAGCACTTTTCTTGTCAGGACTTGTCCTTGTAAACACTAGCTGGACTAAAGTGCTGTGGCGTTTTTTTTTTTGACCTAACACTGATAAATCGCTCCTCAGCCGCACAAGAATCCTCACATTTCTCGAAAAATCCAAACCACAGTGGCACAGTGGGTTTTTATATTCAGGCTTTTTCACTGCCTCTCTCCCTCTCTCTCTCTCTCTCTCTGTGTGTCTGAAGCATTTTACAGCCCAGAGAGCTAGTGGCAAATAAACCCAACAAACAAGGTCAGCCAAGCGACATTTATTCACCTCTGCATACATGGAGTAGCCACCACATCAATCTTACCATAAGAAGGCTGTGTGAATACAATTATAACGGCGCGCGCACACACACACACACTCATGACGCTGATAAACGAACCATGAGCACTTTCTCGAGCAGTGGAATAAAAGCTGCCATATGTGCAGATCCTTATCACAAACTGTAATTGTAGTGTGCAGAGGGGCAGACACGCTGCCAGCAGAAGCTCAACGCTGCTGTTTGGTCCGTTTGAATAAATAATTGAAAATCATATTTATGTGTGACAATTTCACCTTTAAACACCGAGCTTATGGAAAAAAAAAAATCCAAAGGTTCCTGAAAGCTGAGAAATTGCACATCAAAGTACAACATGTGGCTATTACAGTTATTTTACTCGCGCTGTTGCAGGAAGCTGGTGAATCTCTGTCTTTGTCGCCAGAGAGGAGAGAGTTGGAAAAAAAGCCTGTACATAATGTTTCTATTATTTGGCCTGGTTTTGGACATTGAGACAAAAACTCAAGTCAATGTTATTTTAAATAGGTTTTATACTGTTCACATTTCCAATTTAACACGCACAATCTGGTGTTTTATTTTAAACTTTTTGTTTTTCTTCATTTTAAATCGTTAACACACTATTTTAACATGCAGTACACTGTAAATAACTGCCAGATATTGAAAGTTATTCTGGAAAAATGGGCTAAAGCACTTACTCACATGACATTGTCTGGCCCTTTTATGGTTAAAATAAGCAAAAAAATAAAGCCCAGATGGACATTTTGAGGCTTGGGTGTTAAAGTGTTAAAATTTGATTGGTGTAATTTTGAGTATTATGTTTCCTGTATGTAATGTAAATAACGAACCAGAAACTACTAAAAAAAAAGCAATGAAAACTTCTTGTTACTTCAGATGTCTCATCAGCATAATAATGCATTTATTTACGTAGATGTGGGTAGAAAATTGACTTGTTGCTGTTCAGTCTGAGCATCAGCATTGGGAGGAAAAAAATGTGAGACTTGGTTGTTGGTGCCAGACAGGCTGGTCTGAGTATTTCTGAAATTGCTGATCTACTGGGATTTTCAACACACTGCCAGAGAATAGTCTGAGAAAGAGGAAATGTCCTGTAAGTGGTAAAAATGCCAAGTTGATGCTAAAGGGTTTGTCATACCTGCCAATGTATATAAATCGTCCGTTTCTACATATTTCTCTTTACTTTTTGATTGTATAGTTTCGACATTATATTGCAAGGATAGATTATTATTATTATTATTATTATTATTATTATTATTATTATTATTATTATAATAAGTCTGTTCAGTGTCTATAATTTGCTCTCCTGACAGACACTAATATAAATGTTCTTCCTGGATTGTTTTGGCTGTCCCTCATTTCAAACAGTACTTTTTCACCCATAATTGTTCATTTTCTACTAAATCCTACTTTTTCTGCATGTTTAATGGAATGCATTGTGGTTTTATTTGACTTGTTGCACATTGCTTTAATTGGTAGTAAAGAAATACAGTTTGTGTTACAGTAGTTTCCCTACGCTCTGTAAGTCATGTGTTCGGCTATTAGCCAATAGTATAGTAGCTATATTTTTATACCTTAGCTGACAAAATCATCCATATAAATGATTATTTTGTTTTATTCTCTTTTACTTTTTTTTTAAATCCCCAGCTGTGCGTCCTGTATGCAACGCCTAATCTATTCTCTAAATTGGAAAAGCCGAGGAGTGCCGCTAGCAGAGTGGCAAATTGCAAAGTGTGAGTTTGAATTACTGTTCAAGGATTGTTTTTAATCTGCTAATGGAGTCCAGGTGTGGCGGCGAGATCCTCACCTATTAATGCTCAAAGCCTTTTTTCTTCTAACCATGTGGGCATGTCACTAGATGTCCGTGATTGAAATTTGAACTGTGAAGGAGTTGTATACTTATTGATGAGGTCCGGTGTCCTTAAGACAAACATTTCAGTTTCGCTCTCCGTGGTGCTAAAACCAGACGACAGAGGGAGAGGCACAGAGGCAAATGACTGTTTTGAATACTAATGTTGGGAATGACCTAGACGGGGACTTGGGGAGGGAAAAAAGATGGTTGACCCTAAATGTGCACAGGGAGAGTTCCAGAGTTTAAAATCGAGGACAGTAAGTGGGAAGATTAGAGAAACAAATTGAATAGGAAAAAAAAGGCTTAGGGAGGACAAGTCGGAAATGAAGCAGACTGATTAAAAAACATATGCTCACTCTACCTCATAAACCTGCGTCACACAATCGAGCTGTCCTCTTCTACTTCCCTCTCGCCTCCCCACAAACTCAGGGCAGCCCCTTGTTATTTATCATGCGAGTACGCGAGCTTCATTAGGGGACAGAATCGTGGTCCTTCTCTCTGTGACTCATCCACTATCGCTCCACGTCCATTCTTCTCTCTGCTGGGCAAAGGTGGCATGATAATGGTAATTGTCATTCTCCCTGGTTAACGGGAATCCCTGCAGTCATGTCGCCCACCCACGGCCCCTCTGACATTCAGGCAGCGGGTGGTGATAAATGAGGTGTGGAATACCCCCCCCACCCCCCCAATAATGCAGAGGATTATTTAATTAATTCATATGAGGTGGACGACTTTACACAAAGTCATAGGCTCATCCTTTGATCTGTCGTCATAGTCTTTTATTTGAGCATTTGCCACTTTGCCATTGCCACTTCAATATCAGTGTAATATCAGCGATGGCGGATCAGTGGTAGAGTCATAAGTCGTCTTTTGACTGGAAGGTTGTGGGTTCGATTCCCAACTCAATTAGTCGACATGCCGATGTGTCCCTGGGCATGACACTAAACCTGTGAGTGGGTATGAAAGATGTGTGATCAAAAATGTGTTGCACATGCGTAGATGAGCAGAAAAGCAGCGTATAGATTTACATATAGACGACCCATTTACATCCTCAAGGAATGTTGAATGTTTAAAGCTGCAGTGTGTAACCTTATAAATATCAACCCCATGTGGTGATGTGTTGTTCGCAAACAAACAACGGGTGATTTTTTTGTTGTTGTTGTGAACGAGAAGAGTCGACTCCCATTGAGGAAAGGAAGAGGCTATAGAGCTAATAAAGTGAGACGATGAATGAGAAGAAAGCATTAGTGGATTCCACTGGACATTTGGTTGGATTTATCACATTTAAATCACAGTTGTTCGCCCCTGAATAACTATGTGACTACGTCTGCATGTTCAGTCACATATGCTGCTGTTCCTGCACCACGCAGCTCCAAGTTTCCTCAATGGCTGATATACAAACATACAAAAATCGAATGTCCTGCACAGCGAGCTCTCTGGCTCTTTGTGTGTGTGTGTTTGTGTGTGAGAGAGAGAGGGGAAAAGAGAGTGGTATAGGTCATGTTGAGAAACTGCTTGTGCTTTGGTAATTATTCAGAGTTCCTCGGGGGGCAATAAAAGTTCCACACTGGAGCTTTTATATTTTTCTCATTCATTTTAGGGGACAAGATCCGGCTGCCACTCAACACTCGATAACCGGCCGCATTCAAGGAGATTGGTTACAACGCTGTGTGTACTGTGAAAATCCTTCTACAAGTACCTAATGCTAAAGCTCTGTGCGGCGCTGACAGCGACGAGATGGCCCTCTGCTCCTCAAAGGCAGCTATCAGTGTCGGCACTGTTAACTGCACGCTCCCAGACAAAAGAACAGGCAGTCGTCTTAAAAGCAAAGCAGATTAGAGTCAGGGCAAACCTCCTTCAGCTGTACACGGTCAAACAAGCCACTTCTTTCCTCTGTAAGTGCTCTTACAGACGCTGTTCATTCACACACACAAAGCTTTTTCCGTCAAGTATAGTTTCAATTTCTCAGCTGCTGAATTCATATTGGAAAGCACATATCGTGTAAATAGTAGGCCGGCAAAATTGACGAGTAACTGAGCTCTTAAGTTAAGGAATTGGTGATTTTTGCAGATTGTAACTTAATGGAGGACACCTCCTTTCCCATATGTGTCATGTGACAGAATGTTCTTTGTTTCTTTGTCTGTCCAGGTTGCTGTAGAAATATTAAAGGCTTATTCTAAGGCTCTTAAACCCTGGATCTTTATTTACAAGGATTCTGTGTCCCTCTCTTACAGAATGAAGATCTGAATTTTTGGCTTTGTGGACAAAAACAACAGATCTGCGAACATCATCATCTTTGAGGTTTGGGAAACACCACTCAACATTTTCACCATCTTAGGGGCAAAAACAACATATCGTTTAATCAGGAAACGAAGCAACAGAAATAATCACTAGTTGCAGCCCTAGTAAATGACATAAAGTGAACCCTGAGTCTGGGTCTGAACATTTCCTTTTCAGCCATTTTCTGACAGAGACCTTCACATAAAAACACAATTCATGGCGTACGTCGATAAGACATTTAATTTGACAGAATGTCTTCTGTTACCGCTGCTTCCCCGCTGCCTCTCACTACAGCCAAATAAATCCCTAAAGGAAGCCACTGAACAGATTCCAGCAGACACATCTGGTGTGACTCAGATGTGCCATGCACAAAATGCAAAGGGCATGTGATAGGTGCTTTACTACGTGATTGGACTGAGAGAAGGAGGGGGTGTGTAGAGAGAAATTAACTCCACTAACACTTGGAGATGACTATACACACACATATATGCCACTTTATGAGGCACACAGGCCATATGTAACCCATCTGCTTCAGGATTTGGTGTGTTGTACATTCAGATATAAGCTTCTGCATATACCCTGGTTGTAATGTAACCCATGAGTGGTTATTTGAGTTACTGTCATCCACTGTAGCTGTAGCCAGGGGTTACTTTTTGCTGCTGCGGCTGCTTCTGCTCGTTTTTACTGTACAGCAAGGTGACCTTCAGTTTCTGGAAAGGCACCTCATAAACAGAACGTATTAAATGCATTATTATTCTCCTTTGACCAAGCATTTTTTCCCCACTTATAGAACTGCAGCTGACTGTATATTTTTTGGTATTATTATTATTATTATTTGTTCCTGACCATTCTCTGTAAACCCTAGAGATTGTTGTTTGTGAAAATCAGAGTAGATCAGCAGTTTCTGAAATAGTCAGGTCGAGCCTGTCTGGCATCATCAGCTGTGAAACATTCAAAGTCCCTTTTTTCGCCCTCATTCTGTCTCTGCCCTTCAGCAAACAGGTGTACCTAATAAAATGACTTATGAGTGTATATAGATGTGATAGATATAGACCCCCCTGAAATCCCAGTAGTACAATAAGGTTTAAAAAGAGGATACATTATTTAAATCAAAGCTTAATTTTTTTTTATTAAGATGGAACCTTTAGTATAAAACCAAAATCACAGCTCAAAAAAAAAGATGACGTTGGAGATGGACCGTCGCCATGTGTGTGTGCCCGCTGCGGTGTTAGTAAGCAGGTGAATTTACAGTGCTGTAAACGGGGGGCGGGGGGATATAACTCTAACAAGGCAGTCCTCCAATCTCATTACTGGTCCAGAATCACATCTGAGACTAATGACATTAGTGTTTGCTGTTAAGGTTCCTCCAGAGTAAGTGTATGTGTGTGTGTGTGTGTGAGAGAAAGAGGAAGAGGGAAGGCCTCCTCTGTACGTGACACCCATGACTATCCTCACCTTGTCTCACCTTGATACTGCAGCACACTCATCCCTTCTTCCAATTCTCCTCTTCACCATCCTTACCTCCCCACTAAATCACTCGTTACATTGCCTCCTAGGTGACATATTTCCACTATGGTTTCTTAATAGATTCCTGTGCTCCCTGGTTGGCTGAGGAGCAGTGGTTTGATTCTCTCAGAGGTAAAGGAGTGACTCTTTAGTGGGAGGGGAAGGAGGAGATGATGGGGAATGAAGAGGAATGGGGGAGAAGGGATTGGAAGAATATGATCAAAGGTGGAAAACCAGGAGTAGCTTGTGTGCAGCTGAAAGCAAAGGACCATGTGATCCAGGAGGTGATGAGAAGAGAGTGTAGGTGAAAAAAGGATTAAACAACAGGCTGAATTAGTTAGGTTTGATTTACAGTCTCTTGTAGTTTTTGGCTCGGTCTGTGGCCACTCGTGGAAAAGCGTGTGGTCCACTTGACTAATGGCTTTGTTAAGTAAGATAAGATGTTAATCTCCCCATATCGCGCACCTGAGAAAAGAGATACAGCCTCGACTCTGTGGGGCTTAAGTGAGTCGTGGTGACTTGAGTGTTTCTGTGCAGATGCCATCCAGTCTCCTGGGAGCTCAGGTGGAGTCCGTTTCCTTTTTATCTTTGGCCAATGAGTCCGGTTTGACGACCTCGCTGTGATTCTTTCTTCACTCTGATCTCTCTGAGTTGCCTTTGTTCAACTTCGCCTGGATTTATTTCGATTTTATGGCTGTAGAATTGTCAAAAAATGTTCAATGAGTGAGTTCTTCTGCCCCTTTTTACAAGATAACTTTCACATTCGATATCTTATTATTACCTGTTTAGGAATTACGGTACTGAGAAGCTGACATCACAAATGTGCTGGCAAAGCTTTATTTCTCTGCTTTCCGGTATCAATCCATCCGTCCTCTACCGCTTTATCCTCCACGAGTGTTGCGCGGGGTGCTGTGCCAATCTCAGCTGACATAGGGTGAAAGGCGGGGTGTCAGACCCTGGACAGATCGCCAGTCCATAGTTTTTGGTGACAACAGGATGGTCACAGAAGGGTTAACTCATCAGAATACTAAGAAAGTAATGTTATGTTGTTTTGCTGAGGAAGTCTTAGTATTAAAGCGAGCTAAAATGTCTGTGAGTTCTGAATCACAGGTGGGCAAGAAAAGGTCAGCTTCATATGATAATTATTGTTGTAGAGTGGGGAAATATCAGAATAAACGGGACATCAATTCGTTTATCATCCGTTCACTCTGTTAAACACTTCTAGCTCCACATACTGTACCTCAGTCATCCTCCTCCACTGCATCCTTTTAGGCGATGTCAGTTGGATGATTTACACTAGCTGGACTGAGTTCGATGGCTGCTTTAGGTGTGAGGTGTCCCAGTTTAAAGATTGCTAAAATGTTTGTCACTGATCGCACAAACACGATAATAAGATATGGCCGCCTCGCTCTCTTATGTCCTAACAACAAAACCTCCTGAGCTCCAGGCTGCTTGAATCCAACTCTGCTAACCTGTAAAAACTTAACAAAAATGGAATGGTTACACTCGGCTAAGTTGTGAATATAATGTTGTGGATGTGAGTTTGCATCATATAAACCTGCAAAAGAATCTTAGACAACATAAAAGGGCTTATTACTTTGTCATTATTAATAGCTTCAGCAGCATGGATGTGTTGTTTGCAGTCTTCGTGCTCACTGTTTACCCCGGAGGGAGCCTTCTCGGCTGTAACTCCTGCAGAGTTAGCAGGTATTAGAATGTAAACTAATTTGAGTGGTTCTTCAAGGAGGGTCCACTGGGTACCTTTAAAGCTTTCCCTAAAGTGAGTGGGGCTCCTCTACAGTGGTACTCCACTGCAGATGAATGAGACACTGAAGCCAGCGCTGGCTGAGCTCCCTGAGGTTGAATAATAAATCATGAATGCCCGTTTGTCTCTGTTTATCCAGACGGATGTGCCCTTGCTTCTCGTTTCATTCATTTGTAGTCTGCATGTGTGTGTGTGTGTGTGTGTGAGGGGGGGGGGGGGGGTAGAATAGAACGAGAGACAGAAATGCTAAGGTTGTAAAACTGGATAGCGGTGATGTCATGAAACATCACCTGACAGCTTCTCTTTTTTTCATTCTGGCTCTCACAAACGCCCTGCCCCTTCTTTCTTCTGTCAGTGCATATAAAAACCCAACCAGGAACAATGTGTCCTTTACAGCGAGGGGAGAGATTTACTGTTGCGCAGGTGAGCTGAGGCTGAATGCACAGCCAAGGAGCCACAGAGAGCGCTTGTCCTGTGCTGCAGCAAACTCAACTCTCCTTCTTGCACAACCTCTAACAGGAAGAGACTGGCAGAGGCACAGGGCTGAGTAACGACAAAGACGAGCTGGCAGACGGACGTAAAGAAAGGGAAAATGGCAAATTTTAAATTTTAAACAGCAATTTTTTGTCGTCCTTATTACCCCCGTCTCAAAGCACAGACACATTTTCCACAACGTTTTTATCTTCATTGTGTCTCAGGCACACAAATGCTCAGTGATGCTGGTGTTTGTGGGGAAAACCTGCTCGACCTTCTGAGCCACAGCCACTTCAGTGGGTTCAGCGAGGTGATTGAATGAGCAGATTGAAAAACGCACACAGGCTGTGATAGATTGATGGAGCACACACACACACACACACACATACATAGACACACACAACTGTGTTTGAGGCACCAACACAAACACAGCTGAACTGCATTGTGGGTTCGCCGCTTTGTTGCAGTCAAAGTTGAGAAAGCGTGTGGTAGCCAGTCACGTGACATTACTGCGAATGAAGGTCCTGCCTGACACCATCAAATGGAGAGATTGATTCATTGAAATTTGAAGCTATTAGCAAATTGCAAAAAGGCTGCAATTTAATAATTCTGCGTTTTGATTGTGCTGCAGTCTGTGCCAAATTAAAAAAAAATGCAATATATGTGACAAAGCATTCATATCATTAGGTTCTCACTCTTGCATTAGAGTATGGTAGTTAATAGGAGTGGGTGAAAATATCGATTTGGTGATACATCGTTGTCCTTCCTCGTGCAGAAACACTCCGAGAAATAAAAGTGCTAAGTAGAACCATATAAGGTTCTTCAGCTTGTCCTCATAGGAGAACCCTTTTTGAGTCCTGGTAGAACCTTTTTATAAAGGTTCCACCTGGAATTCAGGAAAGGGATTTTACAGGGTTCTCTGGATCAAAATGGTTCTTAATGGAACCATTAGTGTTACCCAGAAGCAAATGGTTCCAGGTAGAACCTCAGCCCTTGTAGAAGGACCCTTTTGGATAATCGATATGCCGGAGCAAATATCGATATTTTAATTAATACATGAAGGTGCTCTAACGTAAACAGTCCCACTCATGTCGCTACTTCATGTCTCCTCATGGGGGCACTTCTCATATTAATGAGAGAAACTTGGGTTGAAGTTACCTGGCCGAAAAAGAGGGAGTTTACAGTGGGGTAATGGTGGAGAAAGCTAGGTTTAAGAGATGCTCCATCCACCTTCAGTAAATAGACTGAATGCACTTCGTTAGTAGGGAAATCCTGGATGTTTTGTTTTCTTCAGTTACACAGATATCGTGATGTATCACTATATTGTTGCCTTGCAATATATTGATGATCACAGAATTGTTGTAACGTGATATTATTGGCATCGCGGACCATGTATCGCGTATCATAACGTGAGGGACCCTGTGATTCTCACCCATAGTAGTTAATAAAAAGCTCAATCTTGTTTTAAATCTACAACACAGCTTAAATAAGTATGTATTATTTTGACTAAAAGCTTTTTTAAATTGCAATGAGATACTTTAACCAAACTATTTACCCCTACTGTCGAAATAGCGCTGCAATTTCATAGGTAAGAGAGTTAAAGAGTGTTGGACAGACAGGTGGACAGGTGGATGGATGGCACATAGATAATGGAAACAGTGAAGAACAAACAGACAACATAGATACAAAGACTGACAAGGAAGAAGTTGAGATGACAAAGGGCACGTTGATCTGATTAAACCCCTTTGCTTCCCGGCTCTCTGCTTGGCTTGGAAAAGGTCATTTTCTTCCTGACTGGGTCTTTCGCTGACTGTGGCCCGTAATGCATCTGAGGCTGGTGCTGCCAAAACTGCCTCAGATCTCAAAGTGCTGGCAAACAACATTGGCCTGGAATAGCAAACCCACGAATGAACCCGTAAATGAGACCAAGAGAGAGTCTGTGCCCACAGAGAGGAGTGGAATTCCAGTGGAAGACCACTGCTGAAGTGAAAGATGGCAGGTGGTGGTGGTGCTGCTGCTGCTGCTGCTGCTGCTGCTGCTGCTGCTGCTGACAGGTCATCCAACACCAAATTGAATCGACAGGCAAGTGAAGCAAGGAAGTGATCAATGATTGGTCATTGAGACGCTGGGTGGGTGAGCTGTGGGAAACCCTGGTGCTGACAAACTGTCGGAAAAGCGTTGTTATAGTACAGAGAAATATGTCAGATATTAATCATGAATGTGCTCAGTTGGACCAGAGTCTGGCTTAAACCTAAGAATAATAGAAGAAGCCTGTACGCAGAAAACTTGTCTTTTTACACTGACGAGGAGAGAGATTACATTCTCTATCAGCTTAAACAACTGAACGTGAAGAAAGACTCGAAAACATGCGAACAAACACTAACAAGCTGAAAATGTCTGTCTTAACCACATTTGCAGAGTAGAGCTGGGTTCACTTAAGTCAATAAATTGATTTCTCCCCCCACTCATGCTTTTATACTGGGACGAGGTCCAAAAGTCCAATCAAAAGTCTGCTGCTGCTGCTGTATTTACATAAACGCTCCCTCATTTGGGGGCTAAAAGTTATGCTTGACTGAGGCTGTTTTTAGATCAAGGACGCAGCGTTGTAATGTTATGTCTTCTCCGTTCACAACTAAGACCAAACTGAGGCAAAAATAATGATCTCAACAACAAAAATCACCTAATTACTCACAGGAGCTTTGATGCTGTATTTTGTACTGAAGCAGTTTTGTACAAAATGCCACCAAAATACACAAACATTGATATTTTCATATTGATATAAGTGTAACATTAGCATATAATGACGGCGTGTGTCTCTAATTTGCTTCCGAATCAGGGCCCTCAAAGTATTTCTGTTTATATTTGTCATGTCATGCACCACATCCTTCATCATCCTTTATATAAACCCAGTCCCCAAAAATACAGCACACCTGACCTGAGACCTGCCGTATAAATACATTATTCACGTCAGTGCTCTTTGCATTTTGCCCGTTTTTAGACTTAAGTGAGTTGCGTGGGAGTGTGTGCGTCCGTTGTACGGCGAAAAAAAACGTTCTTCTTTTAGCAGCTGCAAACCCTGGTGACGTACTTGGGGCAGCAAGGAGCTCTCACCTCGTGTTCCCAATCAGCAGTTTTAGCAGGATATTATTAGAACCTGAAAGATGCTGCAGATCTCTGCCCAGATCTTGCACTGTATGAACCAGCAGCTGTGACTCAGTTTTTGTTTTCATCCTGACCTCCGGTGGATGAGTGTCTGCTAATGTATTACACAGCACACAGCACACAAGGCCTGCTCTCCCACACACTCATCTGTAGCTGTACTGACTGGGTTTGTGCAGACTCATACTTTAATACCGCTGTGCTGCGAGCGTGTGGTTTTAGTTTCAGTTGGAAACACTTTTCTTTTCTTCTGCACTGTACATGAAAAGTTGATATTTGTCCTGAATTTGGTTTAGTCGGGCATGAAAACTGCACTCAACGGGTAAAATTTAGACTGGTGAGAGATTTTGGATAAAGCTGATGGATTAAATCATCATGAATCACCATTATGGATGCATGATATTATATTATATATGATATACATTTACTTTACTGAGAAAAATAAATAAACGTGAAAAAGTAACAGTTATGTTAAGGGGCAGCGTAGAAGTCAAGGAGGTAGCCTAGTGTTCAGTCATTAGTTATATCGGCAATAATACATTTTAAAGCCAGTATCTGCCTGATTTCATGCCGATAATATAGTGCATCCCTAGGTTTTGATGCATTGAGTGGATTGTAATCAATCATAGTAAACCTAATGCCAGTTTGAACCATTCAGACATTGATTTCTGTGCACAAGGACAAACCAATACATTAAGAAATATACTTACTTTATTGATTTATCTACTTCAACGAGAGCAAGTCTTTAAAAAGATCTATATCTTGTGTAAAATATGGCTGTTTGCTCTCTCTGTGGTTGCTCTCTTCATCTAAAGCTACACATAATGTTTTGTCTATGAAAGTGACGTCCACTGACGCTCCTAATGAGAGCTCAGAAGGCTGACGTCTTTTCACAGCTATGAAAACAGTGAGTCTGTGACATGAAACACAGTTTAATGCCATGAAAAAGGTGCAAGAGCAAAGCACCGGAATAAAGTGACAATGCTCGTCAAGATACATGTCAGAAATAAACCTGTTTTAATTGTTGAGACGTGTGATAGATGTTAGGAAGAATAATGTCATGGTCTTATGAATCCCATGTGCCAGTTTGATGACAGAACATTCAGAGATGATCTGAAGGGAGGATTAATTTTGTTTTCTTGCCACGTTCATTGCTTTAATTATTATATAATTGTGTATGTTGACACGTCTCGTCAGAGGAAGCATAGTTGTGCATTTTGGTCTATTTTTTTTTCACAGTAGAATCTGGTGTAATAGACCTTTTCCGCAGCAGAACTTGGTGTAATTTACCTTTTTTGCAGTAGAAACTGGTCAAATAGACTTTTTTGCTGCAGAAACCGGTAAAATAGACCTTTTTCGCAGCAGAATCCACCTTTTTTGCAGTCGAACCTGGTGTAATAGACCTTTTTCACAGTAGAAACTGGTGCAATAGACCTTTTTCACAGTATAATCTGGTGTAATAGACCTTTTCCGCAGCATAACCTGGTGTAATTTACCTTTTTCGCAGTAGAAACTGGTACAATAGACCTTTTTCGCAGCAGAACCCACCTTTTTTGCAGCAGAAACGGAGACAAAATCAAAATTAGAGAAATTATTATTTTGATGGATCGGTTTTATGTGATGATCAGTGACAGAGTTAAGTGTTTGGATCTTGTGTTGAATCAGGAAGAAGAGAGAAGGAAATGAGGCACAGGGTGAGATGGAGGCAGGTGATCCACTGTGGCGACCCCTAAAGGGAGAAGCCGAAAGAAGATTGAATTATCTCACTTACAACAATGATACGCCTGCAACTGCACTGTGTAATTCTATTATGTACTGTACAGAAGTGCTTTAGTGTTTTTTTTTTTTTAATATTCTATCACATCAAACATAACAGTTTCAGCATCACATTTATGGAAGCGTTTTTTTTTTTGTTTTTTTTTACTATGGTAGAAATATGAATCAGCGTTTCTGTGTTGCTGCTGGAAGCAACAGCTGAGTGTGTCGACGGTGTCTGCACTGGTACGACAGACAATCTCATTTTCTTCTTATCACAGGATGGATCCTGTACAGGCCTGAGGCTGCAGCAGCAGCAGCAGCGATCAGCTGACTCACACTAAGACTGACAGAAACCCAGACCTCAAATCACTGGACCTGATACTGACTGAGCTCAGACCTGATGAGACGAGCTGTTGGAATGACTTTTATCCTTGACTGCTTCAAGCAGCTCAGATACACGTTCACGACTTTCTCTGTTGTTGTTGTTCTCTGTGTTTCTGTAAGAAAGTGACAGTTATCTGAATATTTTAGGGACATTTCAGATTTGGCCTGAAAATGATAGATACTTACTTATTGTTAATTTAGATGGCAACAAAAAAAAATCAGCTGATGTTCTTCATACAGTCAAGTTTAAGACATCAGAATGGAATTCTTCAGTATTTCTTAACATCCGACTGAAAATAATCAATATTTGTCACCATAACGTTTGCCTTTATTGGAAATTGTGTGGTAAAGAAGAAAGACAGGATCACAGTGAAACTGCTCTTTATTTTTGAAGAATGAATAATCATTTCTGGCGCTTCTCCATTGTACAGCTCGAGCACTACTCGTCTCATCTCGACACAGGAATCAAACCGAACAATGCTGAACTGTAGCTCCGTTTAAAAGACTTCCTGACATCCTGAAATCCTAAAATCTCAATGTTTAACAGGGGAGTCTGGTGTATTTAGTGACACCCATTCAGCCGCATTTCAGTACATTGACTGTGTCAGAGTCTGTGCCCCCCCCCGAAACGGTCTGTATTTTTCTTCATAAATACAGTAAATCTGAATGGTTTATGAAATTCTTTCCTGATAGATTTTGTAATTCTGTGATGATTGGTTTTATTGATTGGTTAATCAGTGAATCAATCGGGAACATAAATACTTGGCAAACTGATCTGATGAATCTGGATGTTTCTCATTTACAAAGGAAGCTAATTCAAACCAGTTTATGTTAGTTATTTAGTTGCCCTCTGATGATACAAAAAGATAATTTTCTGATAATACTGTCTGTATTTGTGCAGGAAATTCAAATCATACATAAAAAATAAACAAATATTCATAGTGTATGACATTGTAAAGTACTACCTTATAATATCATGCCATATATGTATTTAATATAATGTACAATACAGACTCCAGCCGCCCTGCAGCTCTCAGGTGGAGGATAAAGCAGTCGACAATTAATTAATGAATAATGTCAGTCAGTCACCACACAAATACAAAAATATCCCTGAAGTCATTCAGTTTGCATCTGTGCTAAACTGAAGGCTGAGACATCAGACGCACACGCACACACGCACTCACTGAACTTCAGATTAAGTGCAATAATACAGGACTCAGACAGACAGACAGTGACGGGAATTAAGTCTGCAGCCATGTAAACAGTTTTTTTTTTTTTTTTACCTCAGATGAGTCTCAGTGCTGCACTTAGCTCTTGATTGATGATATTCACCTATCAGTTCACAGGGTGTCGGGATGGGCAGCTGCTGCTGCTTCTCCTGCTTTCGCTGAGACGACAAAGCGCGGCTCTCGTTATGGACGAGCAGAGAGGGAAAGGTTTACACTCGCGGTGGCTGCGAGCGGGAGATTAGTGAAGACAAGTGACTGCGGCGCCACGAGTTTACCTGAGAGGCCTCATTGCGAAAATCAGTCGGACGTGATTCCTATGATTTGTTGGAGAGTCTTAAGCACTTTGGGCCTGATTGAACACTCAAGAGGCGAAATTGTTATCATTTGTGGAAGGTTCAAACATTGTCATGTATACAGTGATTGAAAGACCCACGAGTGAGATGATACGGGAGTGTTTTTGTTTGTGTAATGCAGTGTTGAAATTTTGTCTTTTTACAGGGTAATATCACGATACAACGATTCTGTGATAATCAATATATTGCGAGACAATCCTATAGTCATACATCACGAATCAGTCCCAGAGTGACAAAGTGTCACCCTTGTGTTTTCATGTGTAAAACCAGTAAACTACCTTAGGTAAGCAATGATATACTGTAGCTCTTTCTTGCATTTACTGTCATCATCATCTTCTTCTTGTGGTTGCGTTTGCAGCACCACATACAGGCCTGGCATATATACTACAGCATGTAGAGTTACTTTAGAGCGGGGTTTGTGTGTTTGGAGGCATATCCTCAAACGATTGGGTGCTGACAGGAAAATGAAAATGATGTAGGGGGAAGCTGTGTTTCTGTGACGTGATAAGTCAAAACTAACACCTGAAGATGAACCTTCACAGACAGACCTTTACCTGAAAACACTGAGTTGACCACCGTGATGTGTCACCACTGCAGATGCTATGAATATTTCTTTACAGAAATGAGATATTGGTGATAATTTCTTCTCTGGAAGAAGGAGACCTTACCCTGTGTTGACACTCGAGCGTCACAGAGGTGCTTTAATCGTGGCAGCACAAAGTGTGACCCACTTGCCTGTTGAAGTCCTTTTTGTCCCCGTTTTTTTTTTTTTTCATCCAAACGCCTACAGGCAAGAGATGAAGTGTGTTAGGTGAGGGGGGGAAAGGAGAAGGAGGAAGAAGGGAGGAGCAGTGCTGTATGGATGGGAAGAGAGAGAGATTTATGCAGGACGTGGCTCTGGACCGTTACGTATGACCTTCTATAAATCAAACTGCCCGTCTGTTTAAGGTCAGAAAATTCCCCTTGTCTCCGTCTCCCATTCCTCATTTATCCATAAATGGGTCTCAGAACGTCTTGCTTCCTGTCACGGTGATTCAGTCCAGAGTGGGGTCATTGTCTGCCAACACAGCAGCGCCGCGGCTCCGCGTGTTCACTGCCAACCTTGTCTTTCCTGTCAAAAGACTCTCATTTCCTGGACTCTTTCACCCTGTGTTTCTCTGGTTCTTTGATTTTTTTTTTTTTTTCTTCTTCCGATGAACGATGCATCGATCGTCCACTTCTCCCAGCTCCTCCTTTGACCCACATTCCCCCCTGTGCGTGCTCAATAATGAGCTCATGCATGTGTGCGTTCCCCAGAGAGAGTGGGAGATTAAAATGCTTATAGAACACATCGATACGTGTATCCATTACTATGTTTTCAGGTGCGATATCGCTTCATTTATGATGATCTGTTTTTCTTACATTTTAAAAAAAAACTCCCTAATTTGTACCTTGTGGCAGAAAAGGGCCCCTTCCCAAAAACTGCTGTAAAAATATGTATGTTAATATTTGTTTCCAATTTAAATGAGTCAGTCTTTCAAAGCTACTTCAGCCTGAAATATACATATCAAATAATAATAATCATTTTGAAATTTTAACCCTTTAAAGGCCAGTTTGTTTACACAACTCCACTGTTTTTTTTATTGAATTTGATTGTACTTACTATTGGGCCTTGAGATGGGTCAATGATTAGCAGAAACATTTATTTTGAAGCACTGTTATTTTCACAGGTGTGTAGTGAGTAATTTGACATACTTTTTATTCAGCGTCTCCAGGACAGGTGACCACACTTCTTGGACCCAATCTGAGAATAATAAAACTTTGACAGAGCGCAACATCTGTTTTCCTCTTTCAATAAACCACACAATTAATGTTCAAGAAATTGCAGAAATAATGACTTTAAGTTATCGGAAAGACTTTTTGAAATCACTGCAAAATGTGCAATTTCTCAAATCATTATCTGTGGCCACAAATTGTCACATTTCTATAGATTGAACAGTGAACCATGAAAGACACAAAGTACAACAAATTGTGCTTTATTAGTACAGTCATTATCAAATAATATAAATACAGACAAGTCATTGAAGTCATACAGTGCAGGCATATTAGTTATTATTAATTATTTTATTTATCAAAAACCAATGCCAACCGAGGGCACGAGTGGTTGTTCCCCCATTTGGGTCATTTAAGGCTTTGTAACATTAATTCCATGGCACAGCTCCACACATTACAGAAGCACTTTATCCATCACCGTGTCCCATTTAGTAAAGTAGAGAACATTCATTTTGACACACAATATAAATTTATATTATAACAGGTTTTTGGAAAGCACCCAACTTGCAAACAGCGCACACACACACACACACACACACACACACACCATTACATTGGTACACAGCAAAACAGTTTTCCTGTCTGTACTTTGTCACACGTTCTGTGTCCAGATTCTGTTTAACCAACACCATATGGAAGCTCCATAGTGTTTATCACAGGGTTTCTTTGTAAGCAGCCGGCACAGTCCCAACCATATTTACAATGATCGCACCTTCATACAGTCAGACTCACAAGTTAATATATCAAGTGGGAGGGGACGGAAAAAAGAAAAATAATCATTAAAAGAAAGAAAGAAAGAATCAAATAATAAACTGCTACGTCCCGTTCAACTGCGTGTATGAACACAAATGTCTTATCATTCGCATTACAGAGAAGAAAGGTGATTTAAGTGACTGAATGTGGCATGTTTGTTGATGAGTACCTCCGGAACTGCTCTTGACTGGTCAAACACAAAGAGAGAGCAGTGTCTCGAGCTTTGATTTTATTGGTACTTATCGGTGTTGTTCAGACTGTGTTAACTACTTACAGCCCAGGCAGTGGGAGGACAAATGCCAACTGTGGTTGTGCAGAGTTTTATTATTTTATTTTTTAGTTTGGTATAAACAAACTTAAGCAGCAAACGAACAAACGGTCTCCTTAACAAAACTATTAGAGCTGTGTTTTTTTAATTTAAATCAGTCAACAGTTCTCAAACTGTTCTCAAAATCAAAATGTCTTTTTTGTTGTTGATTTTTTAAAATATATTGTTACATTTGTTAACCTTTATGACTTTGGAATGAAAACAAGACAAACATTGTCACTTCATTTTCAAAAATTATTACAATCAATTAAGCGTTAAGCACAGCCACGGTTAAAACAAAGATGATTTTGACCTTTTATAAATGATATAATGTTGTACATGTGAGTTAGTTTGTATAATATTGCATTGTACTGCATTTCAGGAACGGATTGTCCAACATTGTGCATTAAATCACAAACGGCTTAGGTAGTATACATTCTCGATTTAAATATAAAACATTACATTTTTCACTCATTTTACGGTAACTAATGAAAAAAAAACAATAGTTTGCAGTTTAAAAACAATCTAAATTTGATCCAAATCACAGAGGAAAAGAAGCTAAAAGAACCTTCTTGTCGCAGCAGGTTTCTGTGAAGAAATTGCACTGCTGCTGCAGTAAGCCTCTAAACTGTAGAGAGAGCAGCAGTCTGGGAGATGTAAACAGGAAACAGATGAAGTGTTTTAAAGTGGATATGTTTTTTTTCTTTAAAAAGAAAAAAAAAGTGTTGATTGGTGTGTAACGTCTGTGTAGACCCTTGAAACTTGATTGGTCGTGTTGTTGTTTTGACTGAATTTTGATTGTTTTCTTAACGGGGAATGAGAATAGAGGATTTTGTTGATTAGCTCTTGGGGCAGTGTTGATTTGACTGAATCTATGGCACACTCTGAGCCCTTTCTCACCGTCAGTGTTCCCGAACCTTATTTTGAACCAGTCGATGTGTTCAAACTGGTGGGGGAAAAAAAGTTGGTTCTTTCTCATGACATCATCAGTGGGAGTGTCATATTCTGGTTTGTGAAGATGAGCGGGAAGTAGAGGAAGTATAGAGAAAAAGTGCCGGTGTTCATCCTCCCACTTTGGTTCCTCTTAAACTGGTGGTTCGCCAGAAAGCACCACAGACCCTACAGTGTCCTGACTCCAACTCTGGGAACCGTTGGTCCAAAAAAAATGACAGAGGTGAAAAAAAAAAAAAGGCTAGGTGAATTTCAAACTTTCTCACATCTAACATTTCTAAGGTCAAAGGTCAAATAATTTCCACTCAAATTAAATAAGGTCAATTCAAAGTTAAAGCCGTAGTGTGCGACTTTTAAATATAAACAAACGCCGGTTACAGCGCTGGTACGCAGGTTTTTGATCTTGTGTTGCGAAGGGACGGAAGTGATTTTATTCATATCGTCTATTACTCTCGTGGCTGCAAACAGGTTGGAGTATTTCTGCGATTGACATTTACAAAACTGAACACTACTGTACGCATGACTGATTTACTGTGAAACAAATAACACTTAAACTTTGAATAGACTTAAATAATTTTGAGTGCTAAACTTGAGGTAATTGTTTATAGGTTAGACAGATATGTCCTGGAGTAACCTCTGTCATCTTTCACTGGACCAGTATGATGCTTGTAAAGCGTCAGAAAGTCCTCTCCAATATCTCAATATGAGAAAATAATGGGAGCTTGCAGCTGCTCTGTTGCATAGTCTGGGAATGCATAGGACTTAAAGCAGGAACTTTGCAAGTTTGGTCACTTTTTCCTATACAGAGCTCCCCCTACAGTTTCAGAGAACATCATCCATTGTCTAGCGCTTTATCCTCACTGTTGACGCTCCACCCTCCTTTTCCTCTCTCCTAGCCATGCACATTTGTTTTTAACGGAGCCGGCAAACACATGATGAACTTTTAAAAATAACGTCATCGCTGGCTGAGGGGTGTGTTGCAATTCGTGTTTTTCGGGACCCTGGGTTTGGCGGCCCCCAATCTCCCTGCGATGAGCCATTTTTATCACAATGACTCCAAAGTTGTTACATTATGGTTTCTAAAGGCAGTCCGTTTGTTAGCCTCTCAGTTAATCAGGTAATCACTGTTACTTAGTGAAGGAAGGAGCAGGTTTGGAGCCACGTGGGTCAAAACTAAAGGTTAATAAGTGGCAGAAAGGCAGACGACCAGCTTGAAGAGGTCTAAACTGGTATTCACTTAATGGCCTGTTTGTTTGTTTGTTGTTTTTTTTTTTTTTTTTTTTTTTCAAAAAGGCCTCCCAGGTTTAATAGCGGACATCTTTACTTTCTTTCAGCTACGGTGTTTTTGGTCGGGGGCGTGGTTGACGCATCAGTTCCAGCTCTTCTTCCTGGGGAATCAGAAGCAAGGTCAGACACCAGTTAGCAGTTCAAGATTACAGTACATTCCATCGCAGTTATAATCCACACAATTTATTAAAATTGTTGCTAACAGGATTTCCACCCAGCGACTCGCTCGCTCTTAGAATGCCGCTACTATGCGGGACCTTCTGTTATCTATTAGTAATTTCATCCGCTCTGCTATTTATAAAGCACTCTCCAAATCTCTGCAGGGTATTCTCATTCTAAGGAAGTTTGGAGTTTCCCCATCTGTTCAAATCGACTGTGACAACATTCATTTCTCTGCAATAAGTTGAGTTAAAAACCTTCCCCTGCTGTTCTGAGAAACCAGTGAGAACCAAATGAATCCAACTGTGTGGAAAGAGCTGGTGTTAAATGTGTGCTATTTTTCTTCGTTTTCAATCGGGTTCAGTTTATCCTGCCAAACACTTAATGTGGGGCTTTACATTTGTCATTTGAACCACTTTACACTTTAAATGTCCAAGTGTCTTGCCCATTCATATTCATTATCGTAAAATTATAGTATAGAAATGATAAAACTTTTAAAGGAACTTCTTATTTAATTTTTGTCAGTTCAAATACCCCAAGTTCAGTTTTATTTACAGTAATTACAGACAATTCAGCTGAAATTACCAGAAAACTGGGAAGCAGACTGTAAATTGTAGTTGCATTAAAAAAATATTCATCTTTTTATGAAAGGCTTCTCACCAGCTATAAAAAACTGAACGCGCTTTTATTTTTGTAGGAATTAGAAACCGTTATTCATGGCTTAATAGATTCTTGGCTTGACGACAGAAAATCCCCTCACTTTTGACTACGAGCCATCGCCCTACAACTTTTTCCGGCACCGTCTCTTCACAAAAAAACAACAACGTTTTACTAGAATTAGGTCCCTGCATAGTGTCTGCTAATAAATTTTAGGTCCCATTTTTTTATGGTTTTATTCATTGGCCCAGCTCCAGGGTGAACCTCTTCCCACCCAGCAACACTGAAAATGTGCCGTACAGGAACATAATCTTAAAAATCCTTACCTAACTATAAATATGTCATATCTTGATACATAAGCCACATTTTTTATAATTCTAAACAACTAATTCCTTGCCTCAAAAGATCTTAAAGCTGTGTTCCTGTGTGACACATAAAAAGTTTTATTTCAAGTTTGTACTTCCATTGAGCGTTTTCTCCATAGACCTTACATACTCTAAGATCTCCGAGACCTCCGAAGCTGATTACGATACAATCGTTTCTATGAAAAGCAGGGAAATTATAAATGTAATACTTGCAAACGTTAATCTACACGTTAAAAAAAATGTAATTAAATAAAACGACTGGATCATAATTCGATAATCATCATCGATCATCCCTAGAAGATACAAAACAGACATCATGTTCTATTGAGGAACTACTGACAGACATATTTAAGACATAGGCTAATTTTCTCACTGACTTCCATTCAAAATCTTATTTTTGCAAACAGTGGAGTTTCCCCCTGATGGTTAAACGTCATAGTATAGTATGTCGTCCAAAAATGGCCAAAAACGTCATAGTATAGTGTGTCGTCCAAAAATGGCCAAAAACGTCATAGAATAGTGTGTCGTCCAAAAATGGTCAAAAATGTCATAGTATAGTATGTCGTACAAAAATGGCCAAAAACATCATACTATAGTATGTCGTCCAAAAATGGTCAAAAATGTCATAGTATAGTATGTGCTCCAAAATGACTCCCAGAAACAGGAGTCAGACTTGACGTTTTGTGACCTGTCAAAATCGACACCACAGCTGTAAATCAAAACGTAGCCTTAAAACGTATCTCGAACATTACTCCTGATGTGCCCACAAATAGATCTAGAGATTCACACCGTGTCAGCAGTCTCTTCTCCTTCAGTGTGTTCACCATACCAGATTGTAGAGCTCCATGTCAGACAGAGCGCTCTCCACGGCCTCCTCTTCATAGTCTGTGTGGTAGTCGGACTCGTCTGGTGAGGGAGAGGAGTGCACATCAGGTAAAAATAAGTATGACATAAAAGTACATTAGTTGATTAATACTGTGTATGTGTAGTGAAGAAACAAGGTAGAGAGATCTGACCAAACGGTGTCATTGCAAATATTTAATGTGGAAAAGTTACATTTACACAGGTCCTGCTTTCCATCAGCACGTTTACACTCCGTCTGTGTACAGTGCACACACCAAATTAATAGTGCAAAATTTCCCCTGCAGTGGGGGAGCAGAAATCCATGTCTTCTTCCTCATGTGAGACAGATTAATTTGCTTAATAGAGTGTGACGGGAAAACACAAACCCATTGGAAAATCACAACGCGAGAACTGGATAGACAAATGGTAACTGTATCTTCTCCCAGATATTGTGTGTACATGTTTTCTCATGATTGTGAATGTGCTTGAAAGTGTTGAGTGTGTGTGTGTGTGTGTGTGTGTGTGTGTGTGTGTGTGTGTGTGTGTGTGTGTGTGTGTGTGTGTGTGTGTGTGTGTGTGTGTGTGTGTGTGTGTGTGTGTGTGTGTGTGTGTGTGTGTGTGTTGTCAAAATTACCATCCACAAGAGCAGATTTAACAGGCTCGATGCGGGACACTATTTCTGCCAGGTCAGTGAAGGAGGCATTGGGACACGTCACCACCTGAAAGTCACACAGACATATTCACACTCAAGAAACGCTGAAAATGAACTGAGCCAACAAACTGTAAAAAGAGAGACTCTGATTAGTATCGGCTAATTAATCAGTGTTGCTGTGGTCCATCTACGCCAGCTGCCCAGTGTCAACACCTCACTCATCTGTTAATTATGGCGAGAAATTACGGCATATGATGACGTCTAAACCTGCCGTTTCCCAAAGGAGAAAGGACCAATTTTGGACGACATACTATACTATGACATTTTTGATCATTTTTGGACGACATACTATACCATGACATTTTTGATCATTTTTGGACGACATACTATACTATGACGTTTTTGACCAATTTTGGACGACATACTATACTATGACGTTTTTGGCCATTTTTGGACGACATGCTATAGTATGACGTTTTTGGCCATTTTTGGACGACATGCTATATAGTATGACGTTTTTGACCAATTTTGGACGACATACTATACTATGACGTTTTTGATCATTTTTGGACGACATACTATAGTATGACGTTTTTGACCAATTTTGGACGACATACTATACTATGACGTTTTTGGCCATTTTTGGACGACATACTATACTATGACATTTTTGATCATTTTTGGACGACAAACTATACTATGACGTTTTTGACCAATTTTGGACGACATACTATACTATGACGTTTTTGGCCATTTTTGGACGACATGCTATAGTATGACGTTTTTGGCCATTTTTGGACGACATGCTATAGTATGACGTTTTTGACCAATTTTGGACGACATACTATACTATGACATTTTTGATCATTTTTGGACGACATACTATACTATGACGTTTTTGACCAATTTTGGACGACATACTATACTATGACGTTTTTGGCCATTTTTGGACGACATACTATACTATGACATTTTTGATCATTTTTGGACGACATACTATACTATGACGTTTTTGACCAATTTTGGACGACATACTATACTATGACATTTTTGACCAATTTTGGACGACATACTATACTATGACGTTTTTGGCCAATTTTGGACGACATACTATACTATGACGTTTTTGGCCATTTTTGGACGACATGCTATAGTATGACGTTTTTGGCCATTTTTGGCGACATACCATACTATGACGTTTTTGATCATTTTTGGAAGACATACTATACAATGACGTTTTTGATCATTTTTGGACGACATACTATAGTATGACGTTTTTGACCAATTTTGGACGACATACTATACTATGACGTTTTTGACCAATTTTGGACGACATACTATACTATGACGTTTTTGATCATTTTTGGACGACATACGATACTATAACGTTTTTGATCATTTTTGGACGACATACTATACTATGACGTTTTTGGCCATTTTTGGACAACATACTATACTATGACGTTTTTGACCAATTTTGGACGACATACTATACTATGACGTTTTTGGCCATTTTTGGACGACATGCTATATAGTATGACGTTTTTGACCAATTTTGGACGACATACTATACTATGACGTTTTTGATCATTTTTGGACGACATACTATACTATGACGTTTTTGATCATTTTTGGACGACATACGATACTATAACGTTTTTGATCATTTTTGGACGACATACTATACTATGACGTTTTTGGCCATTTTTGGACAACATACTATACTATGACGTTTTTGACCAATTTTGGACGACATACTATACTATGACGTTTTTGGCCATTTTTGGACGACATGCTATATAGTATGACGTTTTTGACCAATTTTGGACGACATACTATACTATGACGTTTTTGATCATTTTTGGACGACATACTATAGTATGACGTTTTTGACCAATTTTGGACGACATACTATACTATGACGTTTTTGGCCATTTTTGGACGACATGCTATAGTATGACGTTTTTGGCCATTTTTGGACGACATGCTATATAGTATGACGTTTTTGACCAATTTTGGACGACATACTATACTATGACGTTTTTGATCATTTTTGGACGACATACTATACTATGACGTTTTTGACCAATTTTGGACGACATACTATACTATGACGTTTTTGGCCATTTTTGGACGACATGCTATAGTATGACGTTTTTGGCCATTTTTGGACGACATGCTATATAGTATGACGTTTTTGACCAATTTTGGACGACATACTATACTATGACGTTTTTGATCATTTTTGGACGACATACTATACTATGACGTTTTTGACCAATTTTGGACGACATACTATACTATGACGTTTTTGGCCATTTTTGGACGACATGCTATAGTATGACGTTTTTGACCAATTTTGGACGACATGCTATATAGTATGACGTTTTTGACCAATTTTGGACGACATACTATACTATGACGTTTTTGGCCATTTTTGGACGACATGCTATAGTATGACGTTTTTGACCAATTTTGGACGACATACTATACTATGACGTTTTTGATCATTTTTGGACGACATACTATAGTATGACGTTTTTGACCAATTTTGGACGACATACTATACTATGACGTTTTTGGCCATTTTTGGACGACATGCTATAGTATGACGTTTTTGGCCATTTTTGGACGACATGCTATATAGTATGACGTTTTTGACCAATTTTGGACGACATACTATACTATGACGTTTTTGATCATTTTTGGACGACATACTATAGTATGACGTTTTTGACCAATTTTGGACGACATACTATACTATGACGTTTTTGGCCATTTTTGGACGACATGCTATAGTATGACGTTTTTGGCCATTTTTGGACGACATGCTATATAGTATGACGTTTTTGACCAATTTTGGACGACATACTATACTATGACGTTTTTGATCATTTTTGGACGACATGCTATAGTATGACGTTTTTGGCCATTTTTGGACGACATGCTATATAGTATGACGTTTTTGACCAATTTTGGACGACATACTATACTATGACGTTTTTGATCATTTTTGGACGACATGCTATAGTATGACGTTTTTGACCAATTTTGGACGACATACTATACTATGACGTTTTTGATCATTTTTGGACGACATACTATACTATGACGTTTTTGATCATTTTTGGACGACAAACTATACTATGACGTTTTTGACCAATTTTGGACGACATGCTATATAGTATGACGTTTTTGACCAATTTTGGACGACATACTATACTATGACGTTTTTGATCATTTTTGGACGACATACTATAGTATGACGTTTTTGACCAATTTTGGACGACATACTATACTATGACGTTTTTGGCCATTTTTGGACGACATGCTATAGTATGACGTTTTTGGCCATTTTTGGACGACATGCTATATAGTATGACGTTTTTGACCAATTTTGGACGACATACTATACTATGACGTTTTTGATCATTTTTGGACGACATACTATACTATGACGTTTTTGACCAATTTTGGACGACATACTATACTATGACGTTTTTGGCCATTTTTGGACGACATGCTATAGTATGACGTTTTTGACCAATTTTGGACGACATGCTATATAGTATGACGTTTTTGACCAATTTTGGACGACATACTATACTATGACGTTTTTGGCCATTTTTGGACGACATGCTATAGTATGACGTTTTTGACCAATTTTGGACGACATACTATACTATGACGTTTTTGATCATTTTTGGACGACATACTATAGTATGACGTTTTTGACCAATTTTGGACGACATACTATACTATGACGTTTTTGGCCATTTTTGGACGACATGCTATAGTATGACGTTTTTGGCCATTTTTGGACGACATGCTATATAGTATGACGTTTTTGACCAATTTTGGACGACATACTATACTATGACGTTTTTGATCATTTTTGGACGACATACTATAGTATGACGTTTTTGACCAATTTTGGACGACATACTATACTATGACGTTTTTGGCCATTTTTGGACGACATGCTATAGTATGACGTTTTTGGCCATTTTTGGACGACATGCTATATAGTATGACGTTTTTGACCAATTTTGGACGACATACTATACTATGACGTTTTTGATCATTTTTGGACGACATACTATACTATGACGTTTTTGACCAATTTTGGACGACATACTATACTATGACGTTTTTGGCCATTTTTGGACGACATGCTATAGTATGACGTTTTTGACCAATTTTGGACGACATGCTATATAGTATGACGTTTTTGACCAATTTTGGACGACATACTATACTATGACGTTTTTGGCCATTTTTGGACGACATGCTATAGTATGACGTTTTTGACCAATTTTGGACGACATACTATACTATGACGTTTTTGATCATTTTTGGACGACATACTATACTATGACGTTTTTGACCAATTTTGGACGACATACTATACTATGACGTTTTTGATCATTTTTGGACGACATACTATACTATGACGTTTTTGATCATTTTTGGACGACAAACTATACTATGACGTTTTTGACCAATTTTGGACGACATACTATACTATGACGTTTTTGGCCATTTTTGGACGACATGCTATATAGTATGACGTTTTTGACCAATTTTGGACGACATACTATACTATGACGTTTTTGATCATTTTTGGACGACATACTATAGTATGACGTTTTTGACCAATTTTGGACGACATACTATACTATGACGTTTTTGGCCATTTTTGGACGACATGCTATAGTATGACGTTTTTGGCCATTTTTGGACGACATGCTATATAGTATGACGTTTTTGACCAATTTTGGACGACATACTATACTATGACGTTTTTGATCATTTTTGGACGACATACTATAGTATGACGTTTTTGACCAATTTTGGACGACATACTATACTATGACGTTTTTGGCCATTTTTGGACGACATGCTATAGTATGACGTTTTTGGCCATTTTTGGACGACATGCTATATAGTATGACGTTTTTGACCAATTTTGGACGACATACTATACTATGACGTTTTTGATCATTTTTGGACGACATACTATACTATGACGTTTTTGACCAATTTTGGACGACATACTATACTATGACGTTTTTGGCCATTTTTGGACGACATGCTATAGTATGACGTTTTTGACCAATTTTGGACGACATGCTATATAGTATGACGTTTTTGACCAATTTTGGACGACATACTATACTATGACGTTTTTGGCCATTTTTGGACGACATGCTATAGTATGACGTTTTTGACCAATTTTGGACGACATACTATACTATGACGTTTTTGATCATTTTTGGACGACATACTATAGTATGACGTTTTGACCAATTTTGGACGACATACTATACTATGACGTTTTTGGCCATTTTTGGACGACATGCTATAGTATGACGTTTTTGGCCATTTTTGGACGACATGCTATATAGTATGACGTTTTTGACCAATTTTGGACGACATACTATACTATGACGTTTTTGATCATTTTTGGACGACATACTATAGTATGACGTTTTTGACCAATTTTGGACGACATACTATACTATGACGTTTTTGGCCATTTTTGGACGACATGCTATAGTATGACGTTTTTGGCCATTTTTGGACGACATGCTATATAGTATGACGTTTTTGACCAATTTTGGACGACATACTATACTATGACGTTTTTGATCATTTTTGGACGACATACTATACTATGACGTTTTTGACCAATTTTGGACGACATACTATACTATGACGTTTTTGGCCATTTTTGGACGACATGCTATAGTATGACGTTTTTGACCAATTTTGGACGACATGCTATATAGTATGACGTTTTTGACCAATTTTGGACGACATACTATACTATGACGTTTTTGATCATTTTTGGACGACATACTATACTATGACGTTTTTGACCAATTTTGGACGACATACTATACTATGACGTTTTTGATCATTTTTGGACGACATACTATACTATGACGTTTTTGACCAATTTTGGACGACATGCTATATAGTATGACGTTTTTGACCAATTTTGGACGACATACTATACTATGACGTTTTTGGCCATTTTTGGACGACATGCTATAGTATGACGTTTTTGACCAATTTTGGACGACATACTATACTATGACGTTTTTGATCATTTTTGGACGACATACTATACTATGACGTTTTTGACCAATTTTGGACGACATACTATACTATGACGTTTTTGATCATTTTTGGACGACATACTATACTATGACGTTTTTGATCATTTTTGGACGACAAACTATACTATGACGTTTTTGATCATTTTTGGACGACAAACTATACTATGACGTTTTTGGCCATTTTTGGACGACATGCTATACTATGACGGTTTTGGCCATTTTTGGACGACATACTATGCGATGACGTTTTTGACCATTTTTGGACGACATGCTATAGTATGACGTTTTTGGCCATTTTTGGACGACATGCTATAGTATGATGTTTTTGACCATTTTTGGACGACATGCTATATAGTATGACGTTTTTGACCAATTTTGGACAACAAACTATACTATGACGTTTTTGACCAATTTTGGACGACATACTATACTATGACGTTTTTGACCAATTTTGGACGACATACTATACTATGACGTTTTTGACCAATTTTTGGACGACATACTATACTATAACATTTTTGGCCATTTTTGGACGACATACTATAGTATGACGTTTTTGGCCATTTTTGGACGACATACTATACTATGACGTTTTTGACCAATTTTTGACGACATACTATACTATGACGTTTTTGGCCATTTTTGGACGACATACTATACTATGACGTTTTTGGCCATTTTTGGACTACATACTATACTATGACGTTTTTGGCCATTTTTGGACGATATACTATACAATGACGTTTTTGGCCATTTTTGGACGACATGCTATATAGTATGACGTTTTTGACCATTTTTGGACGACATGCAATAGTATGACGTTTTTGTCAAATTTTGGACCAATTTTTTTTTTCAAAAAATGGTCACATTATGGACGACATAGTATTGTAGGACGTACTACATAGTATAGTATGACGTTTTTGTCAAGTTTTGGACCAAAAAAACGTTTTTCAAAAAAATGGTCAGATTTTGGACAACATAGTATAGTATGTCGTTTTTGTCAAATTTTGGACCAATTTTTTTTTTCAAAAAATGGTCACATTATGGACGACATAGTATTGTAGGACGTACTACATAGTATAGTATGACGTTTTTGTCAAGTTTTGGACCAAAAAAACGTTTTTCCAAAAAATGGTCAGATTTTGGACGACATACTATAGTATGACGTTTTTGACCAATTTTGGACGACATACTATACTATGACGTTTTTGGCCATTTTTGGACGACATACTATACTATGACGTTTTTGACCAATTTTGGACGACATACTATACTATAACGTTTTTGGCCATTTTTGGACGACATACTATACTATGACGTTTTGGCCATTTTTGGACGACATACTATATACTATGATGTTTTTGGCCAATTTAGGATGACATACTATACTATGACGTTTTTGATCATTTTTGGACGACATACTATACTATGACGTTTTTTATCATTTTTGGACGACAAACTATAGTATGACGTTTTTGACCAATTTTGGACGACATACTATACTATGACGTTTTTGATCATTTTTGGACGAAATACTATACTATGACGTTTTTGATCATTTTTGGACAACATACTATACTATGACGTTTTTGGCCATTTTTGGACGACATGCTATAGTATGACGTTTTTGGCCATTTTTGGACGACATACTATACTATGACGTTTTTGATCATTTTTGGACGACATACTATACTATGACGTTTTTGATAATTTTTGGACGACATACTATAGTATGACGTTTTTGACCAATTTTGGACGACATACTATAGTATGACGTTTTTGACCAATTTTGGACGACATACTATAGTATGACGTTTTTGACCAATTTTGGACGACATACTATAGTATGACGTTTTTGGCCATTTTTGGACGACATACTATACTATGACGTTTTTGTCAAATTTTGGACCAATTTTTTTTTCAAAAAATGGTCACATTATGGACGACATAGTATTGTAGGACGTACTACATAGTATAGTATGACGTTTTTGTCAAGGTTTGGACCAAAAAAACGTTTTTCCAAAAAATGGTCAGATTTTGGACAACATACTATACTATGACATTTTTGGCCATTTTTGGAAGACATACTATACTATGACGTTTTTGGCCATTTTTGGACGACATACTATACTATGACGTTTTTGATCATTTTTGGACGACATACTATACTATGACGTTTTTGACCAATTTTGGACGACATACTATACTATGATGTTTTTGATCATTTTTGGACCAATTTTTTTTTTCAAAAAATGGTCACATTATGGACGACATAGTATTGTAGGACGTACTACATAGTATAGTATGACGTTTTTGTCAAGTTTTGGACCAAAAAAACGTTTTTCCAAAAAATGGTCAGATTTTGGACGACATAGTATATAGTATGTCGTTTTTGTCAAGTTTTGGACCAAAAAAACGTTTTTCAAAAAAATTGTCACATTATGGACGACATAGTATTGTAGGACGTACTACATAGTATAGTATGTCGTTTTTGTCCAATTTTGGACCAAATTTTTTTTCTCCAAAAAGGGTTACATTTTGGAGACATAGTATATAGTATGACGTACTGCATAGTATGGTGTGACGTTTTTGTCAAGTTTTGGACCAAAAAAACGTTTTTCAAAAAACTGGTCAGATTTTGGACGACATAGTATAGTATGTCGTTTTTGTCCAATTTTGGACCAAATTTTTTTTCTCCAAAAATTGTCACATTTTAGAGACATAGTATAGTATGACATACTACATAGTATAGTGTGACGTTTTTGTCAAGTTTTGGACCAAAAAAACGTTTTTCAAAAAAATTGTCAGATTTTGGACGACATAGTATAGTATGTCGTTTTTGTCAAATTTTGGACCAATTTTTTCTTTTCAAAAAATGGTCACATTATGGACGACATAGTATTGTAGGACGTACTACATATAGACATATATAGTCTGACGTTTTTGTCAAGTTTTGGACCAATTTTTTTTCTCCAAAAAGGGTTACATTTTGGAGACATAGTATAGTATGACGTACTGCATAGTATAGTGTGACGTTTTTGTCAAGTTTTGGACCAGAAAAACGTTTTTCAAAAAACTGGTCAGATTTTGGACGACATAGTATAGTATGTCGTTTTTGTCCAATTTTGGACCAAATTCTTTTTCTCCAAAAATGGTCACATTTTGGAGATATAGTATAGTATGACGTACTGCATAGTATAGTGTGACGTTTTTGTCAAGTTTTGGACCAAAAAAACGTTTTTCAAAAAACTGGTCAGATTTTGGACGACATAGTATAGTATGTCGTTTTTGTCCAATTTTGGACCAAATTTTTTTTCTCCAAAAAGGGTTACATTTTGGAGACATAGTATAGTATGACGTACTGCATAGTATAGTGTGACGTTTTTGTCAAGTTTTGGACCAAAAAAACGTTTTTCAAAAAACTGGTCAGATTTTGGACGACATAGTATATAGTATGTCGTTTTTGTCCAATTTTGGACCAAATTTTTTCTCCAAAAAGGGTTACATTTTGGAGACATAGTATAGTATGACATACTGCATAGTATAGTGTGACGTTTTTGTCAAGTTTTGGACCAAAAAAACGTTTTTCAAAAACTGGTCAGATTTAGGACGACATAGTATAGTATGTCGTTTTTGTCCAATTTTGGACCAAATTTTTTTCTCCAAAAAGGGTTACATTTTGGAGACATAGTATAGTATGACGTACTGCATAGTATAGTGTGACGTTTTTGTCAAGTTTTGGACCAAAAAAAACGTTTTCAAAAAAATTGTCAGAATCAAAAACGACATAGTATAGTATGTCGTTTTTGTCCAATTTTGGACCAATTTTTTTTTCTCCAAAAAGGGTTACATTTTGGAGACATAGTATAGTATGACGTACTGCATAGTATAGTGTGACGTTTTTGTCAAGTTTTGGACCAAAAAAACGTTTTTCAAAAAACAGGTCAGATTTTGGACGACATAGTATAGTATGTCGTTTTTGTCCAATTTTGGACCAAATTTTTTTTCTCCAAAAAGGGTTACATTTTGGAGACATAGTATAGTATGACGTACTGCATAGTATAGTGTGACGTTTTTGTCAAGTTTTGGACCAAAAAACGTTTTTCAAAAAATTGTCAGAATCAAAAACGACATAGTATAGTATTTCGTTTTTGTCCAATTTTGGACCAAATTTTTTTTCTCCAAAAATGGTCACATTTTGGAGATATAGTATAGTATGACGTACTGCATAGTATAGTGTGACGTTTTTGTCAAGTTTTGGACCAAAAAAACGTTTTTCAAAAAATTGTCAGAATCAAAAACGACATAGTATAGTATGTCGTTTTTGTCCAATTTTGGACCAAATTTTTCTTCTCCAAAAATGGTCACATTTTGGAGATATAGTATAGTATGACGTACTGCATAGTATAGTGTGACGTTTTTGTCAAGTTTTGGACCAAAAAAACGTTTTTCAAAAAATTGTCAGAATCAAAAACGACATAGTATAGTATGTCGTTTTTGTCCAATTTTGGACCAAATTTTTTTTCTCCAAAAATGGTCACATTTTGGAGATATAGTATAGTATGACGTACTACATAGTATAGTGTGACGTTTCTGTCAAGTTTTGGACCAAAAAAACGTTTTTCAAAAAAATTGTCAGAATCAAAAACGACATAGTCATAGTATGTCGTTTTTGTCCAATTTTGGACCAAATTTTTTTTCTCCAAAAATGGTCACATTTTGGAGATATAGTATAGTATGACGTACTGCATAGTATAGTGTGACGTTTTTGTCAAGTTTTGGACCAAAAAAACGTTTTTCAAAAATTGTCAGAATCAAAAACGACATAGTATAGCATGTCGTTTTTGTCCAATTTTGGACCAAAATTTTTTTCTCCAAAAATGGTCACATTTTGGAGATATAGTATAGTATGACGTACTGCATAGTATAGTGTGACGTTTTTGTCAAGTTTTGGACCAAAAAAACGTTTTTCAAAAAAACTTGTCAGAATCAAAAACGACATAGTATAGTATGTCGTTTTTGTCCAATTTTGGACCAAATTTTTTTTCTCCAAAAAGGGTTACATTTTGAGACATAGTATAGTATGACGTACTGCATAGTAAAGTCTGACGTTTTTGTCAAGTTTTGGACCAAAAAAACGTTTTTCAAAAAACTGGTCAGATTTTGGACGACATAGTATAGTATGTCGTTTTTGTCCAATTTTGGACCAAATTTTTTTTCTCCAAAAATGGTCACATTTTGGAGATATAGTATAGTATGACGTACTGCATAGTATAGTGTGACGTTTTTGTCAAGTTTTGGACCAAAAAAACGTTTTTCAAAAAATTGTCAGAATCAAAAACGACATAGTATAGTATGTCGTTTTTGTCCAATTTTGGACCAAATTTTTCTTGTCCAAAAATGGTCACATTTTGGAGATATAGTATAGTATGACGTACTGCATAGTATAGTGTGACGTTTTTGTCAAGTTTTGGACCAAAAAAACGTTTTTCAAAAAAATTGTCAGAATCAAAAACGACATAGTATAGTATGTCGTTTTTGTCCAATTTTGGACCAATTTTTTTTTCTCCAAAAATGGTCACATTTTGGAGATATAGTATAGTATGACGTACTACATAGTATAGTGTGATGTTTTTGTCCAATTTTGGACCAAAAAAACGTTTTTCAAAAAATTGTCAGAATCAAAAACGACATAGTATAGCATGTCGTTTTTGTCCAATTTTGGACCAAATTTTTTTTCTCCAAAAATGGTCACATTTTGGAGATATAGTATTGTATGACGTACTACATAGTATAGTGTGACGTTTCTGTCAAGTTTTGGACCAAAAAAAACGTTTTTCAAAAAAATTGTCAGAATCAAAAACGACATAGTATAGTATGTCGTTTTTGTCCAATTTTGGACCAAATTTTTTTTCTCCAAAAAGGGTTACATTTTGGAGACATAGTATAGTATGACGTACTGCATAGTAAAGTCTGACGTTTTTGTCAAGTTTTGGACCAAAAAAACGTTTTTCAAAAAACTGGTCAGATTTTGGACGACATAGTATAGTATGTCGTTTTTGTCCAATTTTGGACCAAATTTTTTTTCTCCAAAAATGGTCACATTTTGGAGATATAGTATAGTATGACGTACTGCATAGTATAGTGTGACGTTTTTGTCAAGTTTTGGACCAAAAAAACGTTTTTCAAAAAATTGTCAGAATCAAAAACGACATAGTATAGTATGTCGTTTTTGTCCAATTTTGGACCAAATTTTTCTTCTCCAAAAATGGTCACATTTTGGAGATATAGTATAGTATGACGTACTGCATAGTATAGTGTGACGTTTTTGTCAAGTTTTGGACCAAAAAAACGTTTTTCAAAAAATTGTCAGAATCAAAAACGACATAGTATAGTATGTCGTTTTTGTCCAATTTTGGACCAAATTTTTTTTCTCCAAAAATGGTCACATTTTGGAGATATAGTATAGTATGACGTACTGCATAGTATAGTGTGACGTTTTTGTCAAGTTTTGGACCAAAAAAACGTTTTTCAAAAAAATTGTCAGAATCAAAAACGACATAGTATAGTATGTCGTTTTTGTCCAATTTTGGACCAATTTTTTTTTTCTCCAAAAATGGTCACATTTTGGAGATATAGTATAGTATGACGTACTACATAGTATAGTGTGACGTTTTTGTCAAGTTTTGGACCAAAAAAACGTTTTTCAAAAAAATTGTCAGAATCAAAAACGACATAGTATAGTATGTCGTTTTTGTCCAATTTTGGACCAAATTTTTTTTCTCCAAAAATGGTCACATTTTGGAGATATAGTATTGTATGACGTACTACATAGTATAGTGTGACGTTTCTGTCAAGTTTTGGACCAAAAAAACGTTTTTCAAGAAACTGGTCAGATTTTGGACGACATAGTATAGTATGTCGTTTTTGTCCAATTTTGGACCAATTTTTTTTTCTCCAAAAAGGGTTACATTTTGGAGACATAGTATAGTATGACGTACTGCATAGTATAGTCTGACGTTTTTGTCAAGTTTTGGACCAAAAAAACTGGTCAGATTTTGGACGACATAGTATAGTATGTCGTTTTTGTCCAATTTTGGACCAAATTTTTTTTCTCCAAAAATGGTCACATTTTGGAGATATAGTATAGTATGACGTACTGCATAGTATAGTGTGACGTTTTTGTCAAGTTTTGGACCAAAAAAACGTTTTTCAAAAAATTGTCAGAATCAAAAACGACATAGTATAGTATGTCGTTTTTGTCCAATTTTGGACCAAATTTTTCTTCTCCAAAAATGGTCACATTTTGGAGATATAGTATAGTATGACGTACTGCATAGTATAGTGTGACGTTTTTGTCAAGTTTTGGACCAAAAAAAGTTTTTCAAAAAATTGTCAGAATCAAAAACGACATAGTATAGTATGTCGTTTTTGTCCAATTTTGGACCAAATTTTTTTCTCCAAAAATGGTCACATTTTGGAGATATAGTATAGTATGACGTACTACATAGTATAGTGTGACGTTTTTGTCAAGTTTTGGACCAAAAAAACGTTTTTCAAAAAATTGTCAGAATCAAAAACGACATAGTATAGTATGTCGTTTTTGTCCAATTTTGGACCAAATTTTTCTTCTCCAAAAATGGTCACATTTTGGAGATATAGTATAGTATGACGTACTGCATAGTATAGTGTGACGTTTTTGTCAAGTTTTGGACCAAAAAAACGTTTTTCAAAAAATTGTCAGAATCAAAAACGACATAGTATAGTATGTCGTTTTTGTCCAATTTTGGACCAATTTTTTTTTCTCCAAAAATTGTCACATTTTGGAGATATAGTATAGTATGACGTACTACATAGTATAGTGTGACGTTTTTGTCAAGTTTTGGACCAAAAAAACGTTTTTCAAAAAAATTGTCAGAATCAAAAACGACATAAGCCCAATTTATACTTCTGCGTAAAGTGCTCTGCGTAGGCTACGTAGAGACTCTGCGTCGACGCAGAGACTGTCGAAGAGCCTCTGCGTAGTCTCCGTCTGCACGAAATATTTTTTAAGTGTCCGTCACTCCGTCAAGGGACTACGGAGACGGCAAGAGCTGCGATTGGTCCTCAGGACAGGCCGAGCTAAGCTGCTCTGTGCCGGCTCTCAGTGCGCTCCGGGCGTCCTGACAGAGGCGGAGCTGATCCCCGCCGATAACGCCGCTGCCGAACTATAAATACGTCATATCTTAACACACACAGCACATGTTTAGACTCTAAATGGCCAATTTCTCGCCTCAAATTATCTTAAAACTGCGTTCCGTGACACAGAAAAGTGAGAAACGGCCACTTTTTCAACAACAACAGTCTTTCTCTCTCTTTCTTTCTCGGACGCCATTGCTCACTGTAGCCAGAAGCACAACAACCTTGCGCAGCGACCCCTACTGATCGGGCGGGAAATTGCAGCGAGTGTCTGTCACCACGACGCAGAAGTATAAATGCTCGAGGCGTCTCCGTGGTGACGCAGACGGATAACGCATACGCAGTCGGAGAAGTATAATGTGGCCTATAGTATAGTATGTCGTTTTTGTCCAATTTTGGACCAAATTTTTTTCTCCAAAAATGGTCACATTTTGGAGATATAGTATAGTATGACGTACTGCATAGTATAGTGTGACGTTTTTGTCAAGTTTTGGACCAAAATAACGTTTTTCAAAAAAATTGTCAGAATCAAAAACGACATAGTATAGTATGTCGTTTTTGTCCAATTTTGGACCAAATTTTTTTTCTCCAAAAATGGTCACATTTTGGAGATTTAGTATAGTATGACGTACTGCATAATATAGTGTGACGTTATTGTCAAGTTTTGGACCAAAAAAACGTTTTTCAAAAAATTGTCAGAATCAAAAACGACATAGTATAGTATGTCGTTTTTGTCCAATTTTGGACCAAATTTTTTTTTTCCAAAAATGGTCACATTTTGGAGATATAGTATTGTATGACGTACTACATAGTATAGTGTGACGTTTCTGTCAAGTTTTGGACCAAAAAAACGTTTTTCAAAAAACTGGTCAGATTTTGGACGACATAGTATAGTATGTCGTTTTTGTCCAATTTTGGACCAAATTTTTTTTCTCCAAAAAGGGTTACATTTTGGAGACATAGTATAGTATGACGTACTGCATAGTATAGTCTGACGTTTTTGTCAAGTTTTGGACCAAAAAAACGTTTTTCAAAAAACTGGTCAGATTTTGGACGACATAGTATAGTATGTCGTTTTTGTCCAATTTTGGACCAAATTTTTTTTCTCCAAAAATGGTCACATTTTGGAGATATAGTATAGTATGACGTACTGCATAGTATAGTGTGACGTTTTTGTCAAGTTTTGGACCAAAAAAACGTTTTTCAAAAAATTGTCAGAATCAAAAACGACATAGTATAGTATGTCGTTTTTGTCCAATTTTGGACCAAATTTTTCTTCTCCAAAAATGGTCACATTTTGGAGATATAGTATAGTATGACGTACTGCATAGTATAGTGTGACATTTTTGTCAAGTTTTGGACCAAAAAAACGTTTTTCAAAAAACTGGTCAGATTTTGGACGACATAGTATAGTATGTCGTTTTTGTCCAATTTTGGACCAAATTTTTTTTCTCCAAAAATGGTCACATTTTGGAGATATAGTATAGTATGACGTACTACATAGTATAGTGTGACGTTATTGTCAAGTTTTGGACCAAAAAAACGTTTTTCAAAAAACTGGTCAGATTTTGGACGACATAGTATAGTATGTCGTTTTTGTCCAATTTTGGACCAAATTTTTTTTCTCCAAAAAGGGTTACATTTTGGAGACATAGTATAGTATGACGTACTGCATAGTATAGTGTGACGTTTTTGTCAAGTTTTGGACCAAAAAAACGTTTTTCAAAAAATTGTCAGAATCAAAAACGACATAGTATAGTATGTCGTTTTTGTCCAATTTTGGACCAAATTTTTTTTCTCCAAAAATGGTCACATTTTGGAGATATAGTATAGTATGACGTACTACATAGTATAGTGTGACGTTTCTGTCAAGTTTTAGACCAAAAAAACGTTTTTCAAAAAAATTGTCAGAATCAAAAACGACATAGTATAGTATGTCGTTTTTGTCCAATTTTGGACCAAATTTTTTTTCTCCAAAAATGGTCACATTTTGGAGATATAGTATTGTATGACGTACTACATAGTATAGTGTGACGTTTCTGTCAAGTTTTGGACCAAAAAAACGTTTTTCAAAAAAATTGTCAGAATCAAAAACGACATAGTATAGTATGTCGTTTTTGTCCAAATTTGGACCAAATTTTTTTTCTCCAAAAAGGGTTACATTTTGGAGACATAGTAAAGTATGACGTACTGCATAGTATAGTCTGACGTTTTTGTCAAGTTTTGGACCAAAAAAACGTTTTTCAAAAAACTGGTCAGATTTTGGACGACATAGTATAGTATGTCGTTTTTGTCCAATTTTGGACCAAATTTTTCTTCTCCAAAAACGGTCACATTTTGGAGATATAGTATAGTATGACGTACTGCATAGTATAGTGTGACGTTTTTGTCAAGTTTTGGACCAAAAAAACGTTTTTCAAAAAACTGGTCAGATTTTGGACGACATAGTATAGTATGTCGTTTTTGTCCAATTTTGGACCAAATTTTTCTTCTCCAAAAATGGTCACATTTTGGAGATATAGTATAGTATGACGTACTGCATAGTATAGTGTGACGTTTTTGTCAAGTTTTGGACCAAAAAAACGTTTTTCAAAAAATTGTCAGAATCAAAAACGACATAGTATAGTATGTCGTTTTTGTCCAATTTTGGACCAAATTTTTCTTCTCCAAAAATGGTCACATTTTGGAGATATAGTATAGTATGACGTACTGCATAGTATAGTGTGACGTTTTTGTCAAGTTTTGGACCAAAAAAACGTTTTTCAAAAAATTGTCAGAATCAAAAACGACATAGTATAGTATGTCGTTTTTGTCCAATTTTGGACCAAATTTTTCTTCTCCAAAAATGGTCACATTTTGGAGATATAGTATAGTATGACGTACTGCATAGTATAGTGTGACGTTTTTGTCAAGTTTTGGACCAAAAAAACGTTTTTCAAAAAATTGTCAGAATCAAAAACGACATAGTATAGTATGTCGTTTTTGTCCAAATTTGGACCAAATTTTTTTCTCCAAAAATGGTCACATTTTGGAGATATAGTATAGTATGACGTACTACATAGTATAGTGTGACGTTTCTGTCAAGTTTTGGACCAAAAAAACGTTTTTCAAAAAAATTGTCAGAATCAAAAACGACATAGTATAGTATGTCGTTTTTGTCCAAATTTGGACCAAATTTTTTTTCTCCAAAAAGGGTTACATTTTGGAGACATAGTATAATATGACGTACTGCATAGTATAGTCTGACGTTTTTGTCAAGTTTTGGACCAAAAAAACGTTTTTCAAAAAATTGTCAGAATCAAAAACGACATAGTATAGTATGTCGTTTTTGTTCAAATTTGGACCAAATTTTTTTTCTCCAAAAAGGGTTACATTTTGGAGACATAGTATAGTATGATGTACTGCATAGTATAGTCTGACGTTTTTGTCAAGTTTTGGACCAAAAAAACGTTTTTCAAAAAACTGGTCAGAATCAAAAACGACATAGTATAGTATGTCGTTTTTGTCCAAATTTGGACCAAATTTTTTTTCTCCAAAAAGGGTTACATTTTGGAGATATAGTATAGTATGACGTACTGCATAGTATAGTCTGACGTTTTTGTCAAGTTTTGGACCAAAAAAACGTTTTTCAAAAAAATTGTCAGAATCAAAAACGACATAGTATAGTATGTCGTTTTTGTCCAAATTTGGACCAAATTTTTTTTCTCCAAAAAGGGTTACATTTTGGAGATATAGTATAGTATGACGTACTGCATAGTATAGTCTGACGTTTTTGTCAAGTTTTGGACCAAAAAAACGTTTTTCAAAAAAATTGTCAGAATCAAAAACGACATAGTATAGTATGTCGTTTTTGTCCAATTTTGGACCAAATTTTTTTTCTCCAAAAATGGTCACATTTTGGAGATATAGTATAGTATGACGTACTGCATAGTATAGTGTGACGTTTTTGTCAAGTTTTGGACCAAAAAAACGTTTTTCAAAAAATTGTCAGAATCAAAAACGACATAGTATAGTATGTCGTTTTTGTCCAATTTTGGACCAAATTTTTTTTCTCCAAAAATGGTCAAATTTTGGAGATATAGTATAGTGTGACGTACTTCATAGTATAGTGTGACGTTTCTGTCAAGTTTTGGACCAAAAAAACGTTTTTCAAAAAAATTGTCAGAATAAAAAAACGACATAGTATAGTATGTCGTTTTTGTCCAAATTTGGACCAAATTTTTTTTCTCCAAAAAGGGTTACATTTTGGAGACATAGTATAGTATGACATACTGCATAGTATCGTCTGACGTTTTTGTCAAGTTTTGGACCAAAAAAACGTTTTTCAAAAAATTGTCAGAATCAAAAACGACATAGTATAGTATGTCGTTTTTGTCCAAATTTGGACCAAATTTTTTTTCTCCAAAAAGGGTTACATTTTGGAGACATAGTATAGTATGACGTACTGCATAGTATAGTGTGACGTTTTTGTCAAGTTTTGGACCAAAAAAACGTTTTTCAAAAAATTGTCAGAATGAAAAACGACATAGTATAGTATGTCGTTTTTGTCCAATTTTGGACCAAATTTTTTTTCTCCAAAAATGGTCACATTTTGGAGATATAGTATAGTATGACGTACTACATAGTATAGTGTGACGTTTTTGTCAAGTTTTGGACCAAAAAAACGTTTTTCAAAAAAATTGTCAGAATCAAAAACGACATAGTATAGTATGTCGTTTTTGTCCAATTTTGGACCAAATTTTTCTTCTCCAAAAATGGTCACATTTTGGAGATATAGTATAGTATGACGTACTGCATAGTATAGTGTGACGTTTTTGTCAAGTTTTGGACCAAAAAAACGTTTTTCAAAAAAATGTAAGAATCAAAAACGACATAGTATAGTATGTCGTTTTTGTCCAATTTTGGACCAAATTTTTTTTCTCCAAAAATGGTCACATTTTGGAGATATAGTATAGTATGACGTACTGCATAGTATAGTGTGACGTTTTTGTCAAGTTTTGGACCAAAAAAACGTTTTTCAAAAAATTGTCAGAATCAAAAACGACATAGTATAGTATGTCGTTTTTGTCCAATTTTGGACCAAATTTTTTTTCTCCAAAAATGGTCACATTTTGGAGATATAGTATAGTGTGACGTACTTCATAGTATAGTGTGACGTTTCTGTCAAGTTTTGGACCAAAAAAACGTTTTTCAAAAAAATTGTCAGAATAAAAAAACGACATAGTATAGTATGTCGTTTTTGTCCAAATTTGGACCAAATTTTTTTTCTCCAAAAAGGGTTACATTTTGGAGACATAGTATAGTATGACATACTGCATAGTATCGTCTGACGTTTTTGTCAAGTTTTGGACCAAAAAAACGTTTTTCAAAAAATTGTCAGAATCAAAAACGACATAGTATAGTATGTCGTTTTTGTCCAAATTTGGACCAAATTTTTTTTCTCCAAAAAGGGTTACATTTTGGAGACATAGTATAGTATGACGTACTGCATAGTATAGTGTGACGTTTTTGTCAAGTTTTGGACCAAAAAAACGTTTTTCAAAAAATTGTCAGAATGAAAAACGACATAGTATAGTATGTCGTTTTTGTCCAATTTTGGACCAAATTTTTTTTCTCCAAAAATGGTCACATTTTGGAGATATAGTATAGTATGACGTACTACATAGTATAGTGTGACGTTTTTGTCAAGTTTTGGACCAAAAAAACGTTTTTCAAAAAAATTGTCAGAATCAAAAACGACATAGTATAGTATGTCGTTTTTGTCCAATTTTGGACCAAATTTTTCTTCTCCAAAAATGGTCACATTTTGGAGATATAGTATAGTATGACGTACTGCATAGTATAGTGTGACGTTTTTGTCAAGTTTTGGACCAAAAAAACGTTTTTCAAAAAAATGTAAGAATCAAAAACGACATAGTATAGTATGTCGTTTTTGTCCAATTTTGGACCAAATTTTTTTTCTCCAAAAATGGTCACATTTTGGAGATATAGTATAGTATGACGTACTGCATAGTATAGTGTGACGTTTTTGTCAAGTTTTGGACCAAAAAAACGTTTTTCAAAAAATTGTCAGAATCAAAAACGACATAGTATAGTATGTCGTTTTTGTCCAATTTTGGACCAAATTTTTTTTCTCCAAAAATGGTCACATTTTGGAGATATAGTATAGTGTGACGTACTTCATAGTATAGTGTGACGTTTCTGTCAAGTTTTGGACCAAAAAAAAGTTTTTCAAAAAAATTGTCAGAATAAAAAAACGACATAGTATAGTATGTCGTTTTTGTCCAAATTTGGACCAAATTTTTTTTCTCCAAAAAGGGTTACATTTTGGAGACATAGTATAGTATGACATACTGCATAGTATCGTCTGACGTTTTTGTCAAGTTTTGGACCAAAAAAACGTTTTTCAAAAAACTGGTCAGATTTTGGACGACATAGTATAGTATGTCGTTTTTGTCCAATTTTGGACCAAATTTTTTTTCTCCAAAAATGGTCACATTTTGGAGATATAGTATAGTATGACGTACTGCATAGTATAGTGTGACGTTTTTGTCAAGTTTTGGACCAAAAAAACGTTTTTCAAAAAATTGTCAGAATCAAAAACGACATAGTATAGTATGTCGTTTTTGTCCAATTTTGGACCAAATTTTTTTTCTCCAAAAATGGTCACATTTTGGAGATATAGTATAGTGTGACGTACTTCATAGTATAGTGTGACGTTTCTGTCAAGTTTTGGACCAAAAAAACGTTTTTCAAAAAAATTGTCAGAATAAAAAAACGACATAGTATAGTATGTCGTTTTTGTCCAAATTTGGACCAAATTTTTTTTCTCCAAAAAGGGTTACATTTTGGAGACATAGTATAGTATGACATACTGCATAGTATCGTCTGACGTTTTTGTCAAGTTTTGGACCAAAAAAACGTTTTTCAAAAAATTGTCAGAATCAAAAACGACATAGTATAGTATGTCGTTTTTGTCCAAATTTGGACCAAATTTTTTTTCTCCAAAAAGGGTTACATTTTGGAGACATAGTATAGTATGACGTACTGCATAGTATAGTGTGACGTTTTTGTCAAGTTTTGGACCAAAAAAACGTTTTTCAAAAAATTGTCAGAATGAAAAACGACATAGTATAGTATGTCGTTTTTGTCCAATTTTGGACCAAATTTTTTTTCTCCAAAAATGGTCACATTTTGGAGATATAGTATAGTATGACGTACTACATAGTATAGTGTGACGTTTTTGTCAAGTTTTGGACCAAAAAAACGTTTTTCAAAAAAATTGTCAGAATCAAAAACGACATAGTATAGTATGTCGTTTTTGTCCAATTTTGGACCAAATTTTTTTTCTCCAAAAATGGTCACATTTTGGAGATATAGTATAGTATGACGTACTGCATAGTATAGTGTGACGTTTTTGTCAAGTTTTGGACCAAAAAAACGTTTTTCAAAAAAATTGTCAGAATCAAAAACGACATAGTATAGTATGTCGTTTTTGTCCAATTTTGGACCAAATTTTTTTTCTCCAAAAAGGGTTACATTTTGGAGACATAGTATAGTATGACGTACTGCATAGTATAGTGTGACGTTTTTGTCAAGTTTTGGACCAAAAAAACGTTTTTCAAAAAAATTGTCAGAATCAAAAACGACATAGTATAGTATGTCGTTTTTGTCCAATTTTGGACCAAATTTTTTTTCTCCAAAAATGGTCACATTTTGGAGATATAGTATAGTATGACGTACTACATAGTATAGTGTGACGTTTTTGTCAAGTTTTGGACCAAAAAAACGTTTTTCAAAAAAATTGTCAGAATCAAAAACGACATAGTATAGTATGTCGTTTTTGTCCAATTTTGGACCAAATTTTTTTTCTCCAAAAAGGGTTACATTTTGGAGATATAGTATAGTATGACGTACTGCATAGTATAGTGTGACGTTTTTGTCAAGTTTTGGACCAAAAAAACGTTTTTCAAAAAATTGTCAGAATCAAAAACGACATAGTATAGTATGTCGTTTTTGTCCAAATTTGGACCAAATTTTTTTTCTCCAAAAAGGGTTACATTTTGGAGACATAGTATAGTATGACGTACTGCATAGTATAGTGTGACGTTTTTGTCAAGTTTTGGACCAAAAAAACGTTTTTCAAAAAATTGTCAGAATGAAAAACGACATAGTATAGTATGTCGTTTTTGTCCAATTTTGGACCAAATTTTTTTTCTCCAAAAATGGTCACATTTTGGAGATATAGTATAGTATGACGTACTACATAGTATAGTGTGACGTTTTTGTCAAGTTTTGGACCAAAAAAACGTTTTTCAAAAAAATTGTCAGAATCAAAAACGACATAGTATAGTATGTCGTTTTTGTCCAATTTTGGACCAAATTTTTTTTCTCCAAAAAGGGTTACATTTTGGAGATATAGTATAGTATGACGTACTGCATAGTATAGTGTGACGTTTTTGTCAAGTTTTGGACCAAAAAAACCTTTTTCAAAAAATGGTCAGAATGAAAAACGACATAGCATAGTATGTCGTGTTTGTCCAATTTTGGACCAAATTTTTTTTCTCCAAAAAGGGTTACATTTTGGAGATATAGTATAGTATGACGTACTGCATAGTATAGTGTGACGTTTTTGTCAAGTTTTGGACCAAAAAAACGTTTTTCAAAAAATTGTCAGAATCAAAAACGACATAGTATAGTATGTCGTTTTTGTCCAATTTTGGACCAAATTTTTTTTCTCCAAAAATGGTCACATTTTGGAGATAAAGTATAGTATGACGTACTGCATAGTATAGTGTGACGTTTTTGTCAAGTTTTGGACCAAAAAAACGTTTTTCAAAAAATTGTCAGAATCAAAAACGACATAGTATAGTATGTCGTTTTTGTCCAAATTTGGACCAAATTTTTTTTCTCCAAAAAGGGTTACATTTTGGAGACATAGTATAGTATGACGTACTGCATAGTATAGTCTGACGTTTTTGTCAAGTTTTGGACCAAAAAAACGTTTTTCAAAAAACTGGTCAGAATCAAAAACGACATAGTATAGTATGTCGTTTTTGTCCAAATTTGGACCAAATTTTTTTTCTCCAAAAAGGGTTACATTTTGGAGATATAGTATAGTATGACGTACTGCATAGTATAGTGTGACGTTTTTGTCAAGTTTTGGACCAAAAAAACCTTTTTCAAAAAAATTGTCAGAATCAAAAACGACATAGTATAGTATGTCGTTTTTGTCCAATTTTGGACCAAATTTTTTTTCTCCAAAAATGGTCACATTTTGGAGATATAGTATAGTATGACGTACTACATAGTATAGTGTGACGTTTCTGTCAAGTTTTGGACCAAAAAAACGTTTTTCAAAAAACTGGTCAGATTTTGGACGACATAGTATAGTATGTCGTTTTTGTCCAATTTTGGACCAAATTTTTTTTCTCCAAAAATGGTCACATTTTGGAGATATAGTATAGTATGACGTACTGCATAGTATAGTGTGACGTTTTTGTCAAGTTTTGGACCAAAAAAACGTTTTTCAAAAAAATTGTCAGAATCAAAAACGACATAGTATAGTATGTCGTTTTTGTCCAATTTTGGACCAAATTTTTTTTCTCCAAAAAGGGTTACATTTTGGAGATATAGTATAGTATGACGTACTGCATAGTATAGTGTGACGTTTTTGTCAAGTTTTGGACCAAAAAAACGTTTTTCAAAAAATTGTCAGAATCAAAAACGACATAGTATAGTATGTCGTTTTTGTCCAAATTTGGACCAAATTTTTTTTCTCCAAAAAGGGTTACATTTTGGAGACATAGTATAGTATGACGTACTGCATAGTATAGTGTGACGTTTTTGTCAAGTTTTGGACCAAAAAAACGTTTTTCAAAAAATTGTCAGAATGAAAAACGACATAGTATAGTATGTCGTTTTTGTCCAATTTTGGACCAAATTTTTTTTCTCCAAAAATGGTCACATTTTGGAGATATAGTATAGTATGACGTACTACATAGTATAGTGTGACGTTTTTGTCAAGTTTTGGACCAAAAAAACGTTTTTCAAAAAAATTGTCAGAATCAAAAACGACATAGTATAGTATGTCGTTTTTGTCCAATTTTGGACCAAATTTTTTTTCTCCAAAAAGGGTTACATTTTGGAGATATAGTATAGTATGACGTACTGCATAGTATAGTGTGACGTTTTTGTCAAGTTTTGGACCAAAAAAACCTTTTTCAAAAAATGGTCAGAATGAAAAACGACATAGCATAGTATGTCGTTTTTGTCCAATTTTGGACCAAATTTTTTTTCTCCAAAAAGGGTTACATTTTGGAGATATAGTATAGTATGACGTACTGCATAGTATAGTGTGACGTTTTTGTCAAGTTTTGGACCAAAAAAACGTTTTTCAAAAAATTTTCAGAATCAAAAACGACATAGTATAGTATGTCGTTTTTGTCCAATTTTGGACCAAATTTTTTTTCTCCAAAAATGGTCACATTTTGGAGATAAAGTATAGTATGACGTACTGCATAGTATAGTGTGACGTTTTTGTCAAGTTTTGGACCAAAAAAACGTTTTTCAAAAAATTGTCAGAATCAAAAACGACATAGTATAGTATGTCGTTTTTGTCCAAATTTGGACCAAATTTTTTTTCTCCAAAAAGGGTTACATTTTGGAGACATAGTATAGTATGACGTACTGCATAGTATAGTCTGACGTTTTTGTCAAGTTTTGGACCAAAAAAACGTTTTTCAAAAAACTGGTCAGAATCAAAAACGACATAGTATAGTATGTCGTTTTTGTCCAAATTTGGACCAAATTTTTTTTCTCCAAAAAGGGTTACATTTTGGAGATATAGTATAGTATGACGTACTGCATAGTATAGTGTGACGTTTTTGTCAAGTTTTGGACCAAAAAAACCTTTTTCAAAAAAATTGTCAGAATCAAAAACGACATAGTATAGTATGTCGTTTTTGTCCAATTTTGGACCAAATTTTTTTTCTCCAAAAATGGTCACATTTTGGAGATATAGTATAGTATGACGTACTACATAGTATAGTGTGACGTTTCTGTCAAGTTTTGGACCAAAAAAACGTTTTTCAAAAAACTGGTCAGATTTTGGACGACATAGTATAGTATGTCGTTTTTGTCCAATTTTGGACCAAATTTTTTTTCTCCAAAAATGGTCACATTTTGGAGATATAGTATAGTATGACGTACTGCATAGTATAGTGTGACGTTTTTGTCAAGTTTTGGACCAAAAAAACGTTTTTCAAAAAAATTGTCAGAATCAAAAACGACATAGTATAGTATGTCGTTTTTGTCCAATTTTGGACCAAATTTGTTTTCTCCAAAAAGGGTTACATTTTGGAGATATAGTATAGTATGACGTACTGCATAGTATAGTGTGACGTTTTTGTCAAGTTTTGGACCAAAAAAACGTTTTTCAAAAAATTGTCAGAATCAAAAACGACATAGTATAGTATGTCGTTTTTGTCCAAATTTGGACCAAATTTTTTTTCTCCAAAAAGGGTTACATTTTGGAGACATAGTATAGTATGACGTACTGCATAGTATAGTGTGACGTTTTTGTCAAGTTTTGGACCAAAAAAACGTTTTTCAAAAAATTGTCAGAATGAAAAACGACATAGTATAGTATGTCGTTTTTGTCCAATTTTGGACCAAATTTTTTTTCTCCAAAAATGGTCACATTTTGGAGATATAGTATAGTATGACGTACTACATAGTATAGTGTGACGTTTTTGTCAAGTTTTGGACCAAAAAAACGTTTTTCAAAAAAATTGTCAGAATCAAAAACGACATAGTATAGTATGTCGTTTTTGTCCAATTTTGGACCAAATTTTTTTTCTCCAAAAAGGGTTACATTTTGGAGATATAGTATAGTATGACGTACTGCATAGTATAGTGTGACGTTTTTGTCAAGTTTTGGACCAAAAAAACCTTTTTCAAAAAATGGTCAGAATGAAAAACGACATAGCATAGTATGTCGTTTTTGTCCAATTTTGGACCAAATTTTTTTTCTCCAAAAAGGGTTACATTTTGGAGATATAGTATAGTATGACGTACTACATAGTATAGTGTGACGTTTCTGTCAAGTTTTGGACCAAAAAAACGTTTTTCAAAAAACTGGTCAGATTTTGGACGACATAGTATAGTATGTCGTTTTTGTCCAATTTTGGACCAAATTTTTTTTCTCCAAAAATGGTCACATTTTGGAGATATAGTATAGTATGACGTACTGCATAGTATAGTGTGACGTTTTTGTCAAGTTTTGGACCAAAAAAACGTTTTTCAAAAAAATTGTCAGAATCAAAAACGACATAGTATAGTATGTCGTTTTTGTCCAATTTTGGACCAAATTTTTTTTCTCCAAAAATGGTCACATTTTGGAGATATAGTATAGTATGACGTACTGCATAGTATAGTGTGACGTTTTTGTCAAGTTTTGGACCAAAAAAACGTTTTTCAAAAAAATTGTCAGAATCAAAAACGACATAGTATAGTATGTCGTTTTTGTCCAAGTTAGGACCAAATTTTTATTCTCCAAAAATGGTCACATTTTGGAGACATAGTATAGTATGACGTACTGCATAGTATAGTGTGACGTTTTTGTCAAGTTTTGGACCAAAAAAACGTTTTTCAACAAAATTGTCAGAATCAAAAACGACATAGTATAGTATGTCGTTTTTGTCCAATTTTGGACCAAATTTTTTTTCTCCAAAAATGGTCACATTTTGGAGATATAGTATAGTATGACGTACTGCATAGTATAGTGTGACGTTTTTGTCAAGTTTTGGACCAAAAAAACGTTTTTCAAAAAAATTGTCAGAATCAAAAACGACATAGTATAAGAATGACGTACTACCTAGTATAGTATGACGTTTTGTCGTCCAAAATTCGTCAAAAAAGTCATACTATGGTATGTCGTCCAAAATTGGTCCAACACTGCATACTATAGTATTTGTCCAAAATTGGTCAAAAACATCATAGGTTAGCATGTCGTACAAAATTTTGTACTAATTGCAGGAAACGGAGAGGAAATCAGTGAGCGCTTTGATGCAGACTCTTTCTCATGCAGATTATTCTCCTTTCACATCCGATCACAATTAAGTGATTTTAAAGTTAAATGTGCCTTTAGTGAAGGGACCAAATACAGTGCTACTGTTTGTCACTTTAAATTGGAAGTCATTTTGGAACAAAAACTCACTGCCACCAGTTTTGATCTGCATTTTGTGCAACACTGTTGAACATACTGCGCTGTGAAACATCCATCATGTGAAGAGATGCATTATTTCCCTAGAGAGTTGCACCCTCCGATGGCATCTGAAAATAGACTCATTAACCGTCTGTGTGGGAGGGCTATTGTTTTAAAGAATGGGAATTTATTTATACAACAGTCTTGTGCTGTATTGTTTCAAATCTACAACCGTCACCGTGGCTTTAGCCTTCACTCTGGTGTTGTTTCGGTGCATTTGCTTGTTTTTTGCTTTGGGGCTTTTGTCGTGATGCCTTTGAGTATGAATCCTACTTTTCTTCCCTTCATTCTCTTTACATTGTTGCTGTGCTTTGACATTGCTAGGGGCACATTTGGTATCAGGCAAATCTATTTCTCTCTACTTAAAACTGCAGACTGATTGATAGTGCTGATGTTATTACTTTAACAGTAGCTTCATTCAAAACCTAAAACATGATGCACTGCAGCAGACGATCAGTATGTAATATTGACACAATAACAGAGAGAGAAAAATAAAGCCAGTGTAGTGTAACCATGTGGTCGCAGAATCCCGATGAGAAGATGCATCATGAAGAAATGTGTGAAGATGTCTGGTGCTTGCTTATTTTATAACATTAGTCTTATGCTTATTTGGCATAATAGGGTACTACTACTGTTGACTGAATTAATGGATTTTTTTCCTGCATTATTTTTTTGTTTTTATTTAATTTCTTGCTGATAAAAAGGGTGAAAGTTGTGATCAGAATCTAAAGTAATACTGATTGACAACTCTTGTTTTCTATCAGAAAACATCATGGGGTGTTTCTCTTTTCAATCTTACATGGTTCTTGCACTGAGTGTTGTGGAACTCCTCCTGGTGCCAGTCTTTCAACATCGTCTCCACCACTCCACTGCGTCTCCAAACGTCAAACACAGTCTTGCCATGCTGGTAACCCACCTCCTACATCACCAAGACAAAATGCAATATTCAGAATACTTAGTGGAAGTCGGTGAAATTAGTGTTTTAACAATAATTCATGAAGGGGCTAAACTAAGAGTTGGGAGAGAGTATAGCTTGCAAATGAGTAGAAATTAAAATAGAAACGAGTCACAAAACAACACTTTCTGAGACTCACAGCAATTTCATCAAACTTCCCAAACTCCAGTGTACGGTATCGGTCAATTGGAGGTCTTATATACTCGCAGTAGTCGCTGTTCTTCACAGACTCCAACTGCCTCACACAACACACGTAGGCCAGCCGTGTCTGAATCTCTGCCATATTCAACACCTGAGACACGAGTGATGAGATGAACATATGTATCATTGATTTAAAAGGAAAATAAAAACACCTCCCAAGATATCATCATCATTGTTATTCATAGAACTCATTTATTTTTAAACACATCCCTGCGCAGTATGTTGTGTCTTTATTTTTAATCAATCCATTACCTTTACTTTCTCAGCCAGGGGGTTGAGACGTTTCCATAGCAGCCACCAGCCTGAGAGCGAGTCGCCATAATTAGTGAGGTTGGTTTCATCTCGGCTGCCCACGTCAATAGCTATCACCACTTTGGCCCCCATGGAGCGAGCCACATCAGCTGAGAGAAGACGAGGCGCAAAAGTGACAAAAAAAAAGGGAAAGTTTTCTTTGGAAAAATTAAACATTTAAATATAAAATAGACACTAGACGAGACAAAGTGAGGTTATTAAGTACAAGAAGTGAAACAAACCAGGCAAGTTGTTGATGTAGCCTCCGTCCATCAGTAGGTGTCCATCTTTGGGGTCACAGAGGGGAGGCAGATATCCAGAAAGGGACATGCTGGCACGGACGTATCGCCACAGGGAGCCTCAAAAAATAAACAGTCAACTCTTAAGTATTATCTCAAGTGAATGCTATGTCTTAAAGTGAAAGCAACAGAAAATTAAACACATGAACTGAAACTATATGAAGGGCAGCTAGATTCCACTTAAAGGTGCTATATGTAAAATCTACCGGGAACATGGATACTACAGTCCTAACTAAAAACAAATATGTTTATGTTGACCGAGGTACTGTAGAGGCGCAACAATATATTAATTTAATTTCAGGTATAACATTTTTTTTAGTTAAAGTTAAAGACCCATTAAAAAAGATATATACATAAGAGGAAGAACACTGTTCCTACCGTCAGTGTGCACTCTCATTGTTGAGGCAGTGATGTCGGTTGTGATATTGAAATATGGGATCCAAAGGTCCTGAATACAAAAAGGTTACATGAAAACAAATCAACAAAATAATGTAAGCTCTTGAAACACTTTGTGTATCCTGCATTACCACCAGAATTTTCTGTATCACGAGGAACTGAAAGGTCAGTGATAGGACAATGATAGGTCAGTGTGCAATGTGCTCTCTTCTTCGTTTAATATCATCTCACTCACCTCAATCTGTTTACTCTTGAAGACATTGCTGATGCTGGAGTTGAAGGCAGCCCCCGAAAACATGGAGGTGACTGGGTATGTTAAGTCAAGAACCTTCTTAAACACTGATGTCATTTCCTGCAAGCAAAGACAAAAATAAAAAAAATAAAGGTTAAAAAATTGTCTTTTTCCTTGATATTTTTGCCTCTGTTTTTTTGTTTTGTTTTACACTATATTACTATCGTGACATAACCCGGGTTGACAGATGGTCTGCTGTATGAACTGTTCCTCAGAAATATCTTAATTCTAACACCTGGCAACTTCACTAGAATACAAGATGGAAGCTTATCTGGCTTTCAAAAGGGAATTAGAAATAGTTTATTTTGTTAGGCTCAGAACAAATCCACGATTAACAGGCCCTTTACACAGCACCCATTTTGTGTTTTACCACAAAAGACACAGGTGTCACTGATCATATTAGGCTATGTTCAGTTCATGTAAGTCAGCTCAAAATGACTACTAAGGAAGCTAAATGAAGCACCGCCATTAATTATTTTTGTTTATTTATACCCGTGATTTCCCTGTCAAAATGCCTGCTGTATAAATGGCCCATTAAGACGCTAAGTACAACTCTTCCTGAACCATACCTTTTTGTATGCTTTTCAACTCCTTTAAGTCAATTTGGACCTAAAAGCACTAAAGTAATTTGTCTCAGCTCAAATCATTTAAAATACAACCATGTTTTACTGCAACAGTGGCTCTTATAATTTGGTATTAAAGCAGCAGCAACCTAGCCAGCTGCATCTACAAGGAGAATTCACGGCCAAGGGCAGAGCCAGAAGAGGAGGGACTGAGTAAACTGTGGGAGGACAGATAGTACACCTGCTCTGTCTGCAGACATGGAGACAGCAGGTGTGTCAAATTAACCATCATGGATGGTCACAGTATTTAAAAAAAAAAAAAGTGATATGAACGTCATATCACAGCTGAAAAGGTCCTGCACACGTGTTTAATATGTAAATCATCCACCGATGTATAGTCCACACTAACATTCCTCTCAAGGTTAACCAGTACAGTTCATTTTGGAGCTGAATTTAAGTCTAAACTGTGTTAGAATGAAAAAACATTTGATGTTAAAAATATTTTCACAAAGACAGGCTGCCTGTGGAAAGACCAAATTGGAAAATTGTCCTTTCCAAGAGACACAAGGGGTACTTGAACTCAGGTCCTCCTCTTCAATAACAGAATACTGATCTTTTTTGGTCACAATTATTTGGATGGATGTTTAGAGATAATTAGAAAAGGCCATATAAGGAGAAAACACGTGTGGGTTGTCAGTCCAAACTCCACTGACAGCTGCATGACTTTATGCAACATCCTTAAGATGTGACTGTGAGTCACCATCATCCTACAGTAGCTTTCAGACATTTATATTTCATCGTGACTAATATAGTGGGAAAAACACATAACAGTAAGGAGAAAGGAACATCATGCCAAATTAAGACAGACAACAAATTGCTCTCATCTGCTTTGCCACTCTCACCATTGCCCACTCTCTGGCCCTCATCCTCATGCGGCTGTGGCTGCGGTCCTCAGAATATAGCGCCCCCATCAGGGAACCAATGGAAACACCACCAATGAGGTCCACTGGGATGCCAGCTTCACAGAGAGCTCGCATTATTCCCACTTGGGAACAACCCCTGAGCCGTAAGGTGCAAAAATTAACATGCAGTTTTCAATGTACATATATTTATAACATTATGTACACAATTACACATGTGAATTTAGAAAGAAAGACTGGCTAAGATAACAAAGAGAGGATTACCTGGCTCCTCCTCCTCCCAGAATAAGGGCAATAGCATTTCCTGTGAGGACTCGAGCCAAACGGGAGAAGTCAGAGTGGCGGTCTGCTGGCTTCTCAAACACACGTTGATACAACTCCAACTGAAAAAGGGGAAATGAATGTCAGAAGAGAGGGTGAAGAAGAGCAGAATATACAAAAATATGACAATACCAAAGATAAAGAGATACATATGGGATCAGACAGGAGGTGAAAAATAAGAGAAATAAAAAAATCTGTACCAGTTTGGGCAGACTCCTCTTAGAGAACACCCTTCGGGGACAGGAGAGGTGGAGGTGTCTGGAGATCCAACTTCGCATGTTCAGCCAGTCCACAGTTCCTTTGGGTGGGGGGCCGTCTTCTCTGTGCAACAGCACCAGCTGCTTCTGGGCTCGAACTGCGCTTCCTTCCAACATACGCTCCAGCTAGAGCAAAGGCATGAGCACAGATTTTTCTTACTTTTCTTCAGGGAGGCTATTGTGCAGTAGTTGAATAGAAGGAATCAAGATAATTTGAAGCACTAGGCCTGGAAACAATGTGTGAATACCTGCATTACTCTGGGTCAAAGTGAGCACAATATCAGCACTTGTAGAGATATGTGATTAAAATTTCAGGTTTAGCCTTTGTAATAAATTCAGGGAGGAATCAAGGATCAAGTCACAAAGTCAGTTCAGTTTTACTACTGTAACTATCTGAACAGCTAACCTCTAGAATGATGCGCAATAACAGCAAAACAGGATGGACAAGAAGATTAATTTTAAATGCCATCCATCTTATACCACTTTATCCACCAACGAGGGTCGTGGGCCAAATTGCAGCTGACATAAGGTGAAAGGCGGGGTACACCCTGGACAGGTCACCAGTCCTTCACAGTACCACATAGAAACAAACAACCATGCACTCTCGCACTTAAACCCAAAGTCAATTCAAAGTGTCCAATTTGCCAAATGCATGTTTTTGAACTGTGGCAGGGAACCTAGAGAAAACACATGGGGAGAACATGTAAACTTCATGCCCTTGTTCCAACCGGGTCGTGAACTCAGGTCTTCTTGCTGCAAAGGCAAAAAGAGTGCTATGTGGCCCTAATTTTAAAGACATTTGTAATAGTCCATTTAATTTTACAGGTGCAATTTCCCAGTTGAGGCAGTTTTATCGTATGTCCTTAAATGAGCAGTTTAATAAGAAAAAGAATGAATAGACTAAGAGCAAGGTCAGATCTATGAGCATGACATCTGCCAAAGGTGTCGAGCTACTGTGCATGGTGAGAGAGGGTGTGGGTGTGTGATAAAAAAAAAATCACCCCTATGCAATGAATCATTCTATGCCTGGCCTAATATTGATCCCTCTTTCCATTTCTCCCACCGTCTCCCATTATACAGCACGGGCTCACATTCCTGTCTTCCCTCTATGGCCATTTTTCCACATAAAGGCAATTACCTGTCCTCCATCATCTGGACATGAACTCCCCTTCTCTCCGACCCCGCCACTCTTTCGCCGCATCCATCAGTCTTTGTTCATTTTTCCTATTCCCGAAGGTCAAATATGAACCATTAACCGCCAGTATGACCATTATGTCGGTTGACCTCGGGGGGTATGAGCAACATTCAAGAGGAAAATGGCCTTAATATCACAAAAGACATTCAAATTCATGCTTAGTAACACAACTGCAGATGGATAATACACTAATATCTATGAGGATTTCTCTGGAAATTCCAATATTTCACTACATAACAATTCTCTTCTGTATTTTTTCTTTGTGCCATAGATTTTCACTGTTGAGTTGCACTGGGTGACATGTTCCTTCAGCACACAAACAATACTCAAGTGCTGCCGCTTTTTCTTCTTCTTTTTTTTTTTCTTAACTCATTCACTATCTCGACCCCATCAGATCATCACCAAACTCATGGACACCAAAAGAATAACAATGGTCTAAGCAGGTACGAGTGGTCTTGGCAAAGAAGGGGAATGAAAAATCAGATTGACAGACGGACTACAGCATTTTTGGTTTTGGTAATTTCCTGGGATTTGTTGAAAATAGGTCTGGGTATTGGTTTAACATTTTATAATATTGTATTGTATCTGGAATCTGATAACTATGAATTTTTCCATACAAAATACAAATCCGTTAACTCAAGATCTTCTCGACTTCTCTCATTCAACAAACAAGCACCGGCTTCTCAAATCACGACACTCACATGAAACTCTGTCTTCCTCTTCTCTGATCATCACTTCCTGCACACTGCGAGGCAGCCAATCACAAGCACTGTTAGACCACTGTCTTACAGGATACTGCATGCTTATTGATCCACAGACTTTGATGAGATCACCGAGACTTGAATTCGAAATGATAACAACAGCCTAGGTTGACAACAACAAAATTCAAGAACGTCCCCAAATTCATTCTGTCTGTAGTTTATGAAAACAAATATGTGAAACATTCACTTCTTCTCAAAATGGATGATTTGCAGCTTTGGTTTTAATTAATAATAATCAATATATTTGGGGTTTTACTAATTTATCAGACACACAAAAAAAAAAAGAAGTCAAATTAGGATTAGAAACTTTCTGTCTTTTTTAGAGGAAAGATTAGTCAGTGTTTAATATTCAGAGATGCATCTCTTAACCTAATCAAATTCAGGACTTGTGAGCCAATTATGGATTGGTGACCTGTCAATAATTCAACACTCATTTCTCCTTTCAACCTCCCTTTACTCCTCACCTCCCCAACAGCAGGGTCCTGTTCCCCTACTCCCACAATGATGATGCAGTCGGCCTGGCGTATGCACCGCTGCGTCCATGGGGTCAACGTGTAGTCCGTCTGGTAAAGAACTATACGATGGATGTCTTCCTGTTGGCCCAGCCAGCTGGACAGGCGATACTCATGGACACTGAAGAGAGAGACGAGTTTATTAATGAAAGACAGCACTGCCTCACTGGCAGCACACAGTAGATCCATTTCCCTCCTGTGCCAATAAAGTGTACTTCAATTGAATAAAATCAGTGAGTCAGTAAGAAAGCCCAAAGAAAACATAAAATGCTCCTGACAACAGTAGGAAAGAGGAATAGAGAGGATTTTAAAATGTTTGTTTAAGACTATCACTTCTAAACGTACCTGTCTAGAGCTGCAGCTCCAAGTCGCTGTTTGATAATATCACTGGTCAGCAGGAGAGTGGGGCCTGTATGTCAAACACAGCAACACTTGGTGACAAACACTCAATGCAATCCATTTGTCTTAAGGTGCTGCTACTTATTTAAAAAAAAAAAAAATACAAGCATAGCAAGAAACATACAAAAATGATTTGTCCCTCTTCCTATTAAAAGGTCTCAAGTTAAATGTTATAGGACATTTAACATTCTTGGGACGAGTCCAAGCACAGACCTGACAACTAATATATATAATTGATAAATTAATTCATCTTAATTTAATTTTACCTATTGCAAGTAGTGCATGCTGCAGCTCGAGGGTGAAGGCAGTGAGTGGTACCTCCTCCGATACAGGCAGGACCGTCACAGTTGACAGATTGGATGCTTGGTTCCCTGCATCCCATTTACTGCCTGGGGTGTGGAGAGCCAGGCTGCGAGCTGGACGACAGTGTAAATTAGTCAATCTCTACTTCAACAACAAGCTGTGATACACACACCAAAACCTGTGGGAGAAGCCTAAGCTACGGTAAGTGTGAGAAAACACAACATGTGCGCAGCTGTCACAACAGGGAAAGCCAAGATCAAACATAATAGTCCCACTGCACACACCTGTCAGAGGACCATTGACCTGCTGGAGGATCTTCTGCCCAAGTAAGTGGATCAATCTGGTGACGACCTGAGATGCACAAACATTTCAGAAGCAGCCGTGTGTAATTTCTCATGTAGACCACAATACTTCCTTTAAAATGTCATTTTTGTCCAGCAAAATAAAGCAGAAACAGCTCTGGAACCAAGACTGAATAATTAGTCTTCAGCTGGTCCTGGACCAACTGTTGATTTTTAAGAGCAAGGTTCATTCAATCAACCCTGTGAAGTCCCGTGAGACAAACTTCGTTTTGTAAACTGTGGGCTTTATAAATAAAATTTGATTGATTGATTGATTCAACTCGAGCTGTAGGAAAATAACTACATAGACTTTCTCTTTTCAAAAATAAACTTGCCTGTGGAAATTTCCTCTTGATGGAGCTGAGTGCTCCCTCTGGTAGCTTGGCCAGCTCAGAGTCACGCACAGCGTGCACCGTGGTGGCTCGATTCTGATGGGTCAGTGCTTCCACCTGCAACAACAACAAGGGGTACATCACATGTTTGTTTTGATCTGAAAACAAAGAGGATGAAACCTGAGAAATATGTAATATAAGTAATTAAGGGTTCTTCTCTTAGGTCAAATTAAAGCACTTCCTATGTATTTGTAATATTCATATTCAAGCTTTTTCAGCTTGTTATGGCTATGGTAGATTATTTTAATTAAATTCATATTCTTAACAGTAATGAAAGGAAAACATACACAAATGTGTCACGTGTCTGTGAGTAGCTTAAAAGGTTGAGCGGTTTTAATTTTTTTACAACATATTTCACTTTCTCCGTCCTAAAGCAACCTACTCAGACAAAATACAGCTTAAATTTATGAACATTTTTAACCAAAAAACACTTTTCAAACTTTAAAAATACAATATTAAACAATGATTTCAAGCACCTGTACAAACCCAGGTACTACCAGCTCAATCTTGGATGAACACACAAATACTGTATGAATCTAATGTGAGCCTTGTTTTGTCATTTAAAAAGTTTCAGTGTTAAATCCAAGGGGGGAGGGGAAGAAGAGGGAAGCTATAAATAAAGATCTCTCCATCTCATCATTCACACTTGACGTCAAACAAAGATCTAAATATGTCTCTGCATGTTAACCACCTCTTTAACATTTATTCCCACCATCACAGCAGCTGCAGTGCAAGTTCGCTTCTCCAGGTAACAGTAACCATAGCATCCATCAAGCCAGGACTTATTAGAAGCATCACAGCAGAATCCAGCCACACCAGCCAATGAGAAAGTGGGAAAAAAACTGGCACTGATACCTAAATTAGATTTTTTTTTTTTTTACAGTTTAACCCATTCAAATCTGGTATTGCGAGATATACTCCATGTATTGGAAACATAATTCCTTTTAACAAAGATTTGATCAAGACAAACCAGATGTGAAACAGCTGGTCCACTGCAGATTGCACACCTACACTTCCACTCAGCATAGGGATGCTGGTGCATACTGAGTAAATGTTAGGATTTGTCTGGATAGCCTGAGGTAAAGTGCCTTTGCTGAATGAATGAATGAATGAATGAATAAATAAATAAATAAATAAATGAAGGAAGGAATGTGCAAACTATCATCCGAGTTCAAATTAATGTGCTTCATTATCAGAGTTCAAGGGTGTTGTCCATCGTTTTCCCCACATTTATATGCTTATGGATAGCACAGATTAAGGGATTAATATAGTTGTAGGGATAATTTAACTTTTAGCAGTAAGGTGTGTTGGTAGTGGAAGTGGCAGTAGTCTATTGGTTATGCTTTGGAAGAACAATCTGACAGCATCTGTTTCATCAACAAAGAGTGAATATCTATGAACGTGAAGATTAACTGCTATTAATGTAAAGAGACTTTCATTATGTAAATTCAAATAGAATAAAACTGAAAGAAAAACTTCAGTTATTATGCCGATATACAGTCATTAATATTTATGAAGATAATAGACGTAAAAAATATACCAGACACACATATTTAGAACCTACTCTCCCACCATGTCATGGTCCTTACCACTCCAATCAGGTCACCGCGTCCATATTCTCCTATCAGCTCCTTCTTGCCATCCTCCTTCATGATTACAGAGCGCAGTCGACCGCTCAGTACTATGAAAGTGCTGTCTGATTTCTCCCCCTGCCTGAAAAATATTGATAACATAAAATCCATTTCACATCTGTAAACAAGCTTATGACCCAAAAGCTGATTTATGATTTTAGTTGCTGCCACTTTGGATATTAAATAAAGTGACTGTTCCCATGTGACAGCAACAGTGTTTTAAAAGTTGTCCCCCCCCCCCTCCCAAATCTACAAAGTCACCAGCAAAATACCTGTAGACAGCCCTGCCAGCTTCCACAGCCATCCAGTCGAGAGCGAAGTCTATTTGTCTGACAAAAGATGACATTCTCCTCACCACTGTATGGGCAACATTCAGCACTACCTTTGGCTCCACACGCATTATCCTGCAGGAGAAACATAAGTTAAAGAAATCTGAATATCTATCTTAGTTTTTTTTGTTTGATGCATAAATCTGTTTAAAAAAATGTAATGCATAACTTTTAAACCTAAACGTCAGTTACATTCAAACCATTGTCAATGCGGTTGAGGCCTACTCTGAGTCCACTAAATTTCTCTCGTTTTGGTGAAAGACACAATGAAGAAGACAATAACCATAGGAAATTTGCTTGAGGTTATGAGACATGGTGAGAAACCACTGCTATTGGAATGGAACGTCAGATCGAGTAGACAAGCATGAAACACTACACTGAGACAGAGCCCCTGTCAATCAGCTCCACACGACTGTGTGTTTTTCAGTATAGTGGTGTGTTTCAATCTCATGTTACTCAGTGACATCTCAGCACTCCACACAGGAAGTGATTCATTTTATATCAGGACCAAAGGAGGCAAACTAGTAAAGCATGATGGCTGCAAACAGGTTTATCACTGAAAACACAAAGAAGTGAAATCAACTGCTCAAAGATCCCAGTCTTTCAGCAGTTTGACAGACTTCTTTCCCTCCCCTGGTCTGCTGCTGTATACACATAAATGCTCCCTCATTCAGGTCTGACAGTGCTTGACAGAACCAGTTTTCAGATAAAGACACAGCATACAAATAATGTTGTGGCACTGTTTCTGTTCATGTAGAACAAATAGAGGCAAGAATAATAACATTGACGACAACAAAAAGCTACGTACTGCAACTTAAGTCTACAGTCTATGCATGTGTGTGCATATATGTCTGTGTGACTGACTCATAGAAGTGGGTCTTGGAGATGGAGAGGAAGCTGCAGTCTCGCTGAGCTCGGACAGTGAATATGAGTGGCTCCCCGGTCAGAACCGCCAGTTGACTAACGAGTTCACCAGGGTGTGTGACAAACAGACGCGTCTCCTCTTCGCGGTCAATCATCCGTTGGTAAACATGGAGCAGGCCAGAAATCACAAACTGGATGCTCACCTCCTAAAGCATCGAGGAGAGAATGATCCAAAGACTTAGTGTAAGTTTTTTTCTTCTGTTTCTTTTAAATGTGAACAAATCATCAGTAAGAAGTTTCTGGTTTTACAGAACAAACTACTTTAAGGCCGAAAGCTTAAAGCTTTAATTATATATGAGTTTAGGGCATGGTCCAACAAGTGGATGAGGGTGTCATGGTTTCCAACACAGTTGAAAAAAATATATATATTTTTGGATATTGAATACTGAATTGATGCCAAATCAATAGGAACATTTTGAAACCTTGAATAATGGTCCAGTGTATTTGGACCACAAAACAAGGGCTCTGTATTATTATTCATAAATTACTCATAATAATACATTAATATCAAAAGAATGAATGAAAGATTTTTCGGTATAAAATTTAGTCATTAATGTTTTACAGTTATTTGAAGCTTAATTACAAGACAAAAAATGTGTTTATTTATATGACCTCTTATGGACCACCTGCATTAAAATAACCGAAACTTAAAGCAAAAACGGACAACACTCACTTTGAATATTACAATTTTTTAAATAAAAACGTGTGGTTCTAACCTGGTCTCCCTGCCGAGCCACCACAGAACCAGCTTTGACATGATGGAGTGTCACTCTGCCCTCGAGCAGAGTCGGATCCTGCAAAAGAAACACAGCTTTTCACTTAGTATTAGAGATTGTAGCACAAAATATCCAAACTACTCAGAATATCTGTGTTAAATAGAACTTTGCTTGTGTAAATCTACCATCAGATCCCTACCACACAATATGTCAGAGTGCAACATGCTGTACAGGCAAAATGAACATGTCTTTGTTTACAGAATGATAATCTCCAACATATTTCTGCCAGTGGATTTTAATTTTCTGCGATCATCCGCCCACCTGCAGCTGGATGATTCCCAGCAGGTCCTTCTTAGCAGCCTGGAGGATAGTGCTGCTCTTACTGAGGTGGATGGCGTCAGAGTGCCCCCCACTGTCTGTGTAGTGAAACACTTCAGAGGGCGTGTGCAGCATTGTCACAGTCTTCTTCAGACTAGACTAAAAAAAAATAAGACAAGCTGTATGAGACAAGAGGCAGCATAAGCCCCAGAGGATACTGGGATATGGTGTTCACACTTGATTCAATGCAACACAGTGTGATGGTGGAGGATTTTTACCTTAAGGTTGACGGGGACGGATGGAGACTCGTCCATCGTGACTCGAGCTCTTTCACAGGCCATGTTCAGGTCATTACCTGTAAAGGGGAGGACTATGAATCAGTCTGATTGTGGCTTCATTCAGACTTGGTATTAACATCCGTTCTCAATGATCTCTCATATGCAGACAGCCTTAAGTAGGACTGTTCACACCCAGCATTACAATGCATCCTAAATGTATCTTGTGTATTCATATACACATGGACATCATGTTTATTTGATAATAAAATCATCATCATCATCATCTGTGCAGATGCTGACGGCATGTTTGTGTGTATGAGTACATTTCTTTGCTAGGCTGTGAAGGAAATTTTGATTCAAACTTATCATTGTGACCTTCTGATGATGACACAAGGGAAATTAGTACAGTCATAAGACATTTAGCAGTGGCTTCTGTTCCAAGACGGTGACCTACCTGTGCACTCGAGAGGCATCGAGAGAGAACGCAACTTCCTGTAGCTGTTTGAAGGACTGTCTTTTCCACCCTCTGTTTAATCCAAAAATAATATAAGTTATAGAACACAAATAACAGTTTTAAGCAAAATTACAACTGTGTGTGATTGTGTGACCTGTCTCTGTAGAGCTGTCCGTGGTCCCGGCTGGTAAATCATCCTGAAAGTGAAGACGACGAGGATTCTTCCCAGTGTTTGTCTCCCCCATAACACTGTTTATATTGGTTAAGGCCACAGCCAGGCTGTCCTGTCAATTGGGCAAAAGAACAATCGTGTCAGCGTTTCAGTTTGTAAGACTAACAGTACAGAAAGTCAGAGATTACGATCAGATCTCTGTAGTGCATGGTTAAATATTTGGAAAAGATGTAATTGGTTTGATTTTATTTTGAATTCTGTTTTCCAACGTTATGTACTTGTAATAACAAATCTGTGATAGTTTTCCAATTTAAGCCTATTAAATGTGAATACGTGTATGAGTTTTTTCGCCTGTAGAGTGAATTGAACACTCTTTATTTTGTAGACAATACATTGAGGACGTTATCCCTGTGAAACAAGACATCAACAATTATCTGATTATTCAAGAAAATAATCAAAAGATTTATAGATAATGAAACTAATTGTTAGTTTCAGCCGTACATTTCATATTAACCTTTATAGTATTTCATTTTTACTTAAACTATTTTGATGACAAAGGACATAATTGGAAAATAATCCCAGAGTGAGAGACAGGGTTTTGAAGGCTGCTGGTTCTCCTGAGGAGTTGTAATCATTTTTATTAATTTTCACTGAGTGTTATGAAGGACTGAGTTATGATGCTGTGCTTAATGTTGTGTGAAATTGGCTTGCGCGTGTGTGACCCATTATGTGTGTGTGTTCTTGTGCTTGTGCTTGTTTATGTGCGGATTCATAACCGCTGGTGCTTGGAGATACAATGCCAACCTCTCTGTCTGACCCTCCTACCGGATTGAAGAGCTCAGTTGTTAGACCCAGATAGTTATGTAACGCCAAGAAGGTGACTCTTTGGAGGCGCACCATGATGATCTGCAAAAGACACAGAGTCAAACACTGAAGTAAACAGAACAGAATATATAAAATCACACTGTGCTTACATCCAAATAAGAAATGATGGTGTTTGATTTAGGTGTGTGTAGTAATTTGTAAATTGAAAACACTGCATTACTGGTCTTTTACAGTATCTGTTACCTGTATGACGCGCACAAGTGTCTCTGGGTATTTCTTAAAAACGGATTCAAAGGCCGATGCAGGTAAGCGTAAAATGGTGGAATGTGTTGCAGCCCGTGCCGAGACTGTCTTATATGGAGCTGGATAACCCTGGAGAAGGCAATGAATACATAATTAATTGTTTTTTAAAGCAAGCAAAGAGCAATAGTAGTCAATAGTCACCACACCCTTATTTAAATTTTTGACCTCAGAGTTACTAGTAATTACACATTAGAGTTACCCATGGAGTAATATAACTAAATAAAACAGGTAGTATCATACAATTTTGAAGTGGTGGCTCAAGTGAAAAGATTCAGTTACATGAATGTTGTGATTAGTGATCAAATATTCAATTTCCAGCATTTTATTCAAAAAAAATACTACCACATCACCCTTTCAATCTTGGAGGTGAAAGGGTGATGCTATAGAACGTTTCCTCTGAATGGATGATCAAATGGCAGTATGAGATGGGAACAGGATGGGATACAGAAATAAATGGGATAAACGGATCACTAAAAGAACTGCCTTGAAGTTAGATATATGACTGGAAATATGGACAGTGGAAAAGATAACAAGCAGAGACGCACGATAGCAAAATATGACAGAAGCAGCAGAAGTTAGTCTGATGTGAAGATAAAGGATAAATAAGGCACTCACAGTAATGGTGTCCAAAATACTGAGCAGGCTGTGGACACTGTCTCCTGGGAGCACATCCTTCACAACTGGTTCTGTACCATCCTGGAAAGAAAGACACAGGAAATCTATATTTTATTGGCTTTTCCGTAGAGACACATTTTTGTGGCCTGTCCATGTACTTTTATTTGGAAAATCACCAATTATGCCTATGTACAACAACATAAAATGTCCTACAAACAATGAATCAAATGATAGAGGAGTTACGTGAACATGCACAAAATGACTACAGGGATAACCCAGATAAATTTAATCAACTGAAAATGATAGTTATCCACGTACACTTTCTTGAATACAGAGCTGGAGTCGTCCATCCTGGACCACATAAATGCTATCATCATCGTCTCCCGGCCTAAACAGACCTTCTCCTTCTTGCAGCTCAATAAACACCATGTGGCGACAAAGCTCCAGGAACAGGGGCTTTTCAAAATGACCCAAGACCCTACAGCAAATTGCAGAACAAAGAAATAATGCCAAACATAAACAAATGGAAAGGCTAAATCTTGCAGGAAAGTTTTGGAATCACGGTCTACCTGACATTCTTCAGCATGTACAGGACCTCAGAGGGCAGGTTTGAGCTCTGCACGTCAAACTCTGTCAGGTCCGCCTCCAGCAGTGAGGGAGGAGGTTCCTTAGGCTGCAGGGTGGGAGGGTCTTTACGGATCCTAAGGATTCTGTTAAAAATATACAAAAGAAAAATGTACTTAATGCGATGAACAAGTCTCAAACACATTTCAAGAAATATTTTAAATGTAGAATTTGAAACAAGGATTAATAGTTCATACTTGCGAGCTATGCTTAGGACTTTAGTTCTTTTGCGGATGCGCTGTGGTTGCTTTGATACTGAGGTGGACGTGGCGGGAGGAATCAGAGACAATGTTTGGACCTTAAAACAAAAACAGGTAGGATTTAAGAAGATCTTTGAGAAGAAGATCAAACATTGATTGATCATTTCAATGAGATTGAGACAGACAGAAAGGGAAATGGTGAAAACCTTTCGCATTATCTTCCTTCCGTAGAAAAGCACTTTATCTCTTTTTCTGAAGCGATACTGAGGTACACCAGGCTGCTGTTTACCTGGTAAGAAAAAAAGCCAAAAACTAAATGTTAATCTCTGGCAAGATCACAATGTGAAAAAAACAAAACAACTCTTTCCTTAGAGAGCTGTATCATGTTAAGTACACAATACGATAAAAAAAAGAAGAAAAGAAAAGGTTGCTTGCTATTTTGGGGCGACGTCAACAAAAATGACACACGATGATGTGTACAGCGAAAGAACACAATCAGGGTGGAGAGGGTACAGTTTCAGTTAACAATGACGTCAACAATTATTAGCAAAAGTCAATAGCATGAGCAATGCCCCTTAAAATAACAAATGTGCTCATGGTGTGTCACATCACCTGTAAACAATTAACGTCACAACAGGTCTAAATTTCAGGTGTGCCTGTCTGTGCACACTGGCTGACTCAGTGGACATTGTCAACTGGCACAACCATAATTATTGCATTTCAATAGATAGAGAGGTTGAAAGACTCACGAGCAAGCTTGAACCTCCTGTATAGGAAGAGTACGACAATGCCAATAAGTGACACTGCGACTGCAGCTCCAATCAGTACACCTGTGAGCTGGACAGACAATAGCATTGCAACAACAGCGTGGTTACATGAAAATACATTACAACATAAATAAAATAGAATTAAGACTATAACTAATTTTCATTATCGATTCATCCGTCTGATTATTTCCACAAATACTTAATCAGTTGTTTCAAACTAAGTCTCTGAGTTAAGACAAAACACTTTTTGAATGTAGACAAAGGTGGAGTAAAAAAAAAGATCAGTCATCACAATCAGTTGTTCCATGCTGAGCCATGTCTGCTGAACTCACTAATTGGAGGAAGTGAAAACTGCCTAAATGGTATAAAGAGCAGTCCATGTGATCACGAGCCATTCAAAATAACTTCTATAAAACGTTCCCATGTGGGCAAAAGGTCTCCCACTCTGACAATTCAGTTTGTTGAAATCAAAAGCAATATGTTTTACCATGGTGGTCTGCATCCTCTCCTCCAGGAACTGCTGCACCCGAACCGCAATTTCACTTTTGCTTTTCAGCAGCATCTAAAACATTAGTTAGGTTAGCATCATCTCTTTATAATCCAATGAATTATAAATATAACACAGAATCAACTACTCATGGGCTATCATAACAATGATCAGTTGCTATGTCTGTTGTTGCATATTGTATTGAATGAAAAGTAAGGTGCTTACTGAAGTGGACAATCTGCACATGGCTCCATCATCCTCATCAGGGCACTCCATCCTGTAAGATAATGATAGTGATTTAGAATCGCCACAACATTTGGGCCAAAGAGCACAGAGACACTGTGCAGGGTATGACTTTACATACCTGAGCTTTATTATCCTTTAGGCCAAATGTATATTCACAAGCAGAAATCTTCTAAATCACTCCCTTGATTTTTCTCTTTACTCTTTTCTCTTTGACATGTAGTGTGAGGAGTGAACATACAGGATTTAAAGTATTTATTATATGTGGTGCAGGAATATTTAAAAATTCAGGAACTAGTATTTCCAACTGTCATGTTATAGTCATTTGTGATATTGAAATGCAGTGTTTGAATGCAAACTGCAATTTCTCTGAAAAACAACGGCTCTAATTTCATGAAGAGGACACATGGAAGTTGTTTGAAAAAAGGGGGAAACAATGAAAACCACATGCATTTGTTTAAAAAAATAATAATAACAATACTAATACTACTAATAATAATAATAAATAGCAGCCCCACCACCAGCTGTGCTCGTTCGTCGACTTCCCGTCTGAATTTAAGCACGCCGTAACGCAACAAGTTGGCGACATACGACTCGATTAACCAACAATACAGTAAAATGCATCTAATGTGATTTATTTCCGAATATTTCCCTGACATATTCCACAATGTTAGCTACAGTTTAAGGTTAGCTTGGAGCGATATTAGCTAGCAGCTAGCTTCACTCAGGTTAGCCGTCCTACCAGCAGTTACAAATAACAACAGTCAACTTGAATAAAAGTATTACGACATTCATACTGTACAAAACAACACGTGTCTTACTCTCTAGCCATTTGTGTCGGACTGTTTCAAGCCGGTGACATTTCGGGAAGAGACGATGGAGCGAAGTTAGCCGTCAGCTAACAAAGTTTTCTGTATACACTCACGTGCCTGGTCCCGCCCACTATTCTATATTCTACCAATAGCGTTCCTGAATTCTGCTGTTACCATGGAACCACTCACAGCATTTGTCCAATCAGGAGCCGTCTAAGTCTTAGTCTTCCTGTTTACATCGACATCTACTATAGACTTCATGTAGATGTTTTCACATTATCACACACACATATACACACACACACACATACACACACACACACACACAAAGGTACATTTAAAATTGTACATTAATTTTATACAGCAAATCATCTGCTATTACTTTTTACACAGTTGTTAAATATATATTATTCATGTCACAATTCAATGATAACACATCCTTGTTTTTATTTTATTTCATGCTTTTATTAAATTGCCATTATATTATTTCACTTTTTTGGTACACACTGGAACATATCATGTAACACATTTTTACGAGTTGGTAAAAGAACAGACATATCATCATAGGTAAAGACACACAGTGCATACACACCTTTGCATTCACTAAAACAATGTATAAAGTGTTGCAACTTTCACACAACTTTTTGACAGAAAAAAACCAATATGATAATAAGATTCATATATTTGCTTAAACAATATAAAACATAGCCTTATAATAAAACTCACCTGCATGTAATTTCTTTCCCAAAGTTATTTAATCATTATTCGTTATTAAATTAAATCAAATTGTTCACTTTATTCAATCAATTCAGAATCTGAAACAGTTCTTTTCTCATATTCTTCGTTGGGTTTTTTTCCACTAAACACTAACTGATTAACTGCAATCAACAACTAATAATAGCTTCGACACAATACACACAGGCACAATTGGACACAACAGCAAACTCTGTGGGATTTACAGTGCTTTTTTCTCTCTTACAGGGGCTTAGAAAATAAATCCAGTACAATTAGAGCATGCAGTAGTTCATCCAGTAAATACAAAAAACGTCATCAACTCTTAAATAACAGCAGCACTTTTAATGCAAATCACTGAGCTGTCCATCTAAAAAAAATTATGATTATTTTTTTTTACATCCAAATTAAATTTGACACAAAACCTAAATCGCATGCATTATTTGAGGTATTTTTGTCACCTTTTCTCTGTCATTTGTGTTCCTGCTCTTCTTTGTTCTGATTAATGCCCTCTTGGTCTAATGATTCAGGTATTTGGCCACAGACTGATAAGCATTGAGGATCTCTTTGTCCTTGGGGCAGCTGAGATTAAATTCGTCTTTTTTGTAGGCATTTTCCAGATAACGTGTCAGACCACGAAGGTCTTTAGGGATGTTGAAGCTTCGGTATTCCTTACACACCACCTGAGGGTGAAATGTTAGAGGGCAACATATCAATGGTCTTTTAATGATCCCAAAAAAAAAAAAAAATCCAGAAAGGGACTGTATCAAAATTTAATTGAAAAAAATAAAAATAAAAAGCTTTTATATCATCTGATGCTAAAGTCTCCTTACCTTAACAATGTTGAGTTTGGGAAGCAAGTTACAGTCTGCCAAGGTGAGGGTGTTGCCATCCAAGAAGGAGCGTGAGGACTCGTGGGCATTTGGGCTCTGATCCAGCTCGTGCGCAAGAGGGGTCTCTAGGTACTTGCTGAGCCGCACCAGACTGGAAAGAAATTTCTTCTCAAGCGCTGAAAGACATTCACGTTATTTAGTCTCCCATTTGTGGCAACACATGATACAGAAATGACTTTAAATTGATTTTAGAACCAACGTCCTCACTGTCATTTATTCTGGGATTGGGATTCTTTATATATGCTGAGAATGTCCGGAAGATGTCTTCTCCGGCACCGTTGGACTCTTTGTATCGACAGCACAGTTTTGGATACCTGCCGTTGAAAGAACAAAAAATGTGTGTGTGTGTGTGTGTGTGTGTGTGTGTGTGTGTGTGTGTGTGTGTGTGTGTGTGTGTGTGTGTGTGTGTGTGTGTGTGTGTGTGTGTGTGTGTGTGTGTGTGAGAGAGAGATATTGTGAAAAATTTGAGAAATATGACGCAGTCTGCTCACTGTGGTGGGGCTAAGGCCTCCTCCAGGAACTCCTCAATCTTGTTGGTATCAGTTTTGACCTCATCGTTGTAGAGAAGGAAGGGAGGCTGAGAGCCGGGAGCCAACGTTCTCAGCACATCAGGTGCCCTGCAATAAGGAAGCAGGAAATCAATTTTTATCTTATCATCAGGACTTTTAAGTACTGTATTTTTTTTTTGTTGTTGTTGAAGGTCCAGTGTGTAAGATGGAGATGAAACTGTTTCCTTTGGGCAGAAACACAACGTGATCGCCTGAATTACCACAGAATGAGCTCTTTATATTTGCACCAGGAGCAGGTCTTCTTTCTTTGACTTTTAATGATCACTTATCATTCTACGTGCCTGGAAAGGAATGGTGAAGCGAGAGATACTCGGCTGTAACATGCAACATAACCAGTAGATCAGGGATCAGCGATTAAATGTGGTAGAGGGCCAATTGTTTTTGTAAGCATTTGAATATTGGGCCAAAACATGACATCTTCTTTGGGCAAAGTGCCAAGAAACGTCTTCAGTCAGAGATAAAAACTCATGATTGCTGCCTTAAGGGAACAATAATGTGGACAAATTACATTTACTCCTCAAACCTGGCTGTCCATGACAACAAAAGTGTGTTTTTTATTGGCCCAGATACTGATACTGGCGGCCACCAATTGCTGACCACTACAGGAGATGTTTCCTAAATCCTTACACACTGTGCCTTCCGAGTGTATATTCTGAAAGGTTTGATCATTAACACACATCTATTCCAATTATTAAAAAGAACTGTGAGGTGTTCTCTGAACATTCCATTTTCTGTGTGTGCATACAACAATAAGAGTGCAATTCTCATCCATAACTACACACATTTCCTTTTTACAGAAAGAACATTTGTTTAGGTCATTATACGACCAATGTCTGGCCAATAATGCAGCTTAAAGGGTAGAAAGGTTTGATCGGACAGCATGTCAGGTCAAAGCTTAGGTGAGATGCCGCCCTCACCTTCCTTCGAGCTGTATGTGAGTTACCACGGCAACCATAGTGGTGTATTAAAAATCTGTTTGATAAAAACCTGCGGACTGTGGAGGGCAGCATTACACTGCTCAGTGAACAGCTTGCTGGAAATTGTTAGACGAAGACGTTGGTCTCTCTCTCTAGGGCTTTGTGGTCACTCCCCGACATGCTGGGGGGGGGGGTGCAAGGCTTTCTGTTGTTTTGCATTTGATGAAGTTGCGCTGCGAGAGTACAACCTATAGGTGCAAAGAAGTAAAAGGAGAAGGAAAAAGTGTCCTCACCTTTTCATGTCCACAGTAGTGAGGGTGAAGTTGACCCCTTTCAACCAAAGAATCATGAAGAGTCTCTGACAGAAAGGGCAGTTTCCCACACTCTCGGCATCCATACTGGCCTGAGAGACAAACACACACACACAGGACATTTATTAAGTGTCACACCCACTGAAAGCTGCAGGACATCAACACACACACACACAGAAAGACCCAGACACAAACTCCCTCAAGAAAATCCCCCAAAGAACAGGAAGGAACAAAGTGACAGTGGCACTCGTATCGTTTGAATCAGAACGAAACAGATTTAGTCTTTGAGATGGCACACTCTGGTATTTGTTCTGTAGTATGTATGACCACACTGTGATTACTTGCACTGATATTCTTGTCAAGCCTGCTCTGCTCTGCTCTGCTCCGCAGTGGCAGTCTGAAAGCAACTGCTGAGGAATTTTAAATGGAGGGCTGAGGCTGTTTTCCACCCAGATTAAGTAATGACTTAAGATACTTACATATAGTGTCTTTCCACAGACTTGGTTTAATCGTTTAGACACTGGCATAATGCAACAAACACACTTTCATCTTTCCATCTTTCCAAATAGCGTGTCCTGATACAACATCAGGATACAGATAAAAGATAATCTACCAACTACGTTGCAAAAAATACTGCAACAGACGCCCTTCTTAGAGTTTTTTTCACATTTAGAAGCAGCCAGACACAGTATAAAGACATTAATGAGTGAAGGTTTTGTTAGTTAAAAATAACTGCAAGTTGACTTAAAAAAACAAACATTTTAAATAGGTTTTGTTTTTATCTTAAAACACAACATAATAACTGTGGGTCTTACCTTGACAAAGAGTTCAATCTTCGGGGCCTCAGCCATCTTTCTGTCCCTCTGTCGCTGTCTTGTAACCCTGTAACCTCTGATTCAAAGGCAAAGTCAGAAATATGAAGTGGAAACTGGGTGATGACTCCTTTTTTTTTTTTTTACAGTCTCCTCGTTCACGTTTACTCACTTTGCCTATAATTGCTTATTTAAAAAGCCACGGTTTCACCTCGCCCTCTCCTCCCTCTCCTGTCTTCCCTGTGTCTGTCTGTTTTTTTTTGTTTGTCTCTCACCACACCTGTCACGCCTCGGGAGGCGGCCTACACCTTCTCTGGCCTTTCCGGTCCAACCAGCAAATCCGGATGTCTCCTCTCAGCCTCTCAGGTTGCTTCCAGTAGATTCTATCAAATAAATATGAGACTCTAGAACTCTTACTTCTTCAGTCCGTCCAAACCCACATTTGTTTCCTTATATATCTTTATTTAAATTGATGTTAAATATCCCCACCCACACCCCCATCTCAATTATCAATACTATTATATTACATTACGCTCTATTTTTATTGAACAGAGATTGTGTGTGCATCCCACGACCTACTTAGTTGCCGATCAGCATTCATGTCTGCAGATAAACAGACTTCCTCATTCAGCAGGAATTTACTGGGGACAGTAAAGGTTTGTGTGTGTGTGTGAGACAGAGACTGGCCTCAGGAGAGGAAGGGAAACGCGTCCAAGCTACACCTGACACAAAGAGAAATAAACAATGTGAGCTGAGAGGAATGCGATAAAGAGATAAAGAACGGCATGAGGCAAAACAGTGGAGGTATAACTTTCAATTGGACAACCACCAGGGTGTGACACTCAGGCAAACTATGTGCTGTGGAATTCTCAAAATGGATCGAAGGGCTGCACCATGTCAGTATTACATTTTGCTGTTCTCCCCTCTATGGTCTATATACATATATATACAGTGTGCAAAATATCCATTAATAATGGGAGGGGGGGGGGGGTCCAAGCTCCCAATTGTTGCACAATACTGTTTCACCACCCCAGGTGCCACCCTGCAGTATTGGCTATCTTCCCTGTCAGATGTGGGCTTGTGTGGGCCTTTTCCACAGCGCCATTTGGAAAGCAATTCATTAAAACATTAAAATACAAAATTACAAATAAAATCATTTACATTATGTCCGGTTATAAAGGATAAGAAAGCATGCAAAGTGTATTATGTTTGTAGATCATATAAAACTGAAATGACAAAAATCTTTAGGAAAAAAAACCTCGTTTTCCAATTAGATATATGTGTGTGTGTGTGTGTGTGTGTGTGTGTGTGTGTGTGTGTGTGTGTGTGTGTGTGTGTGTGTGTGTGTGTGTGTGTGTGTGTGTGTGTGTGTGTGTGTGTGTGTGTGTGTGTGGATATATATATCCATATATAAAGGTTTAAAGGGATCTGATATACTGCATATACAAGCTCACAGATGTGATTCAAGAACTTGAAACTGTGGAGGGCAGCATTGCACCTCTTAGTGTACGGCCTGAAGTTATTGGAAGAGAAGAAAAAAGGAAAAGCTGGCAGCGCCCTCTGTTGGACAAAGTGAGCAATAGAACAAAAGTGCCTCACTCGCCTCACTCAGTCACAATGGCACCATTAGACAGTTGGTTTGTGTTTTCATGTTACAGACACCTTATGTTCAAATCCTGTTAATCATTTCAGATTCCTCAACTTTTTTTTAAAACTTTGTGACCTTTGTGACTTCAAAGGCATCAAGCAAAAGCTACTTGCTTCACTATTAGCATTACTTCACCATTATGCAACAACAGTATGTAAACAATAAGCACGCACGCACACGCACACATACAGGTTTGCACAACTACTTGTATTGACTTCCATTCATTTGAAAAGCCCAAACAAAGCATTAATCACCTTAATCATAACCAGTCAATGACCTAAACCTAACCATAATCAAAGTACAATCAAAAGCTGAATCCTAAACTTTAAATAGTCCTTCGGAGATTAAGTTCTGCCTCACTAAGACAAGGTTTTGGTCTCCATGAATTCAAATGCAGATGGATTAAGGAATGGGGAAAGAAGAAGGATGAGAATGGAGGACAATGATCCGTGGTAAAGAACTTCAAACTGTGATTTGCAGCATTACATCTGTTAGAAGATGTGTTTATGTGAGAAGATAACAAATATAAGTGCATGCAAATACCACTCACATATTCTGAAGACACTAAGCAGTTTGAGGAAAAATAATTTTTTCTCTGAAGCCTCAGCCAGCTTCATGTTAGAGTGTAAGAATGACTCTGTTATGTTACAGATAGAGAGGAGGAGGAGGAGTGCAGACACAGTGTCTTAGGACACTCACTGCATTGAAGAGGAACTTTGAAGTGCGTCACTTCCCCACATTTGCTAAATGGAGTCTCCTCATAAATGTTTTTCTAGCATTTTCTCCATGTTGCAAGATAGGGTTTACTGGTTGTTGGCAACCAGCTTATCGATGTGAAGGACTGAGCCCCCTGCACTGAGGAGCTTTGAGCTGCAATTAAGAAGGATGAGACTGAGGAAATGGCGTGATAAAGATGTTTGTAGATTGAAGAACCGTTAAAGAGAAGAAGGAGGATGAGAATGAAGGATAGCAATCTGTGTTAAAGAACCATCAAACTCTGGAGTGCAAGCATTAGTGTTTAGCCTGTCCGAACTTATTGGAAGAACTTACTAACAACAACCAGTTATTGCCTAAACTTAGCCCAAATCTCAGCCCTAAACTTAACCAATTCCTCAGAAAAGAAGTTCTCCTTTGTTAGGACCAGGTTTTGGTCTCCATGAGGACTACTGGTCCTGAAGACACACATATACAAGTTCACACATATCCAATACAGGAGTGAAAGTCAAGTTTATGTGAAAAAAAATAAGCGACGGTAGCGCAGTGGTAGAGTGAGTCGTCTCTCAACTGCGGGATTCACAGTGTGGGTTTGATTCCCAGTATCCGCTACATGCCGATGTGTCCTAGAGCAGAACACGTAACCACGTGTTGCTCCTGAATGCGTGGCAACGGGTACAAAAGATGAGCGAGAGAAAACGTGCCGCGTGGGTGTGAATGGGCGAATGTCAAAACTGTTAAGGCAGCTTTGAGTGGTCATCAATAATAGAAAAGCGCTGAATAAATACAGACCATTTACCAAGTAGAAAAAATCGACTTCCAGACCATTAGACAAACACCACCCTCTTAATGCGTTAATCGTGGTGGAATCAACATGTCATACATTACCTGGACAAATAGGTTTGCTTTGGAAAATAGCCATATCCTGTTGGTGTGGCAACTGAGTCAACACTGGCCACAACTGTGTGAACAATATTCATTAAAAACATATTGAACCTTCCTTTTCCTTCCCCGGATATAACATAAACGAGCTTCTTGTCATATTTGTCCATGATTGTTTAAATTACATTATTATTACTATCATTTGCCTGCACAGTAGCTTCACTGTGATGATTTGCTGACGTGGAATTTCTCTGTGTAACCATTTTAGCCCACGTTCAACGCTTCCTCTTTATACAGCAGAGCATGCGTGCGGCAAAAAAATTGGGAAAAGAAACAAGAAAAAAGCAATAGTAAAAATAATAATAATCTTGGATTGTTACCAGCACATCTTGTTCCACATGATCATCTCTAGGGAGAAGATGGCTGATCCAGGAAAAGCACCATGAGAAAACTGTGGCCTTCAGCTGGGTTGTCTCTAGAGTACAGTTGTCAAACTCAAGTACCACACTTAAAATAAATAAATAAATAAATAAATAAATGATATGTGGACTTTGAAAACACAGCCCCTCTTTTGCATTTGGCTCCCTCTCTTTTAGCTAAGAAGCAAAAGAGAGGGCATGGTCAGTCTGCAGGTCAGTATGTGCCGTTCTATTCTACTTAAATACAGCAATGGAAAATCACCTGTTGTGAACTTTTTGTTATTTGACCTCATCTGGCTCATTTCAGCCCCCTCTGTAATTGAGTTTGACAGCCCTGCTCCACGGGAACTCCAATACCTTGTTTTTGATTTCTCTTTTTACGCAAAAACATTGGAAGTGTGCCGCTATTGTTGTGGACATTTTCTCCTCGTCGAAGAGTTACCAGTTGGCGATGATCTGTTAGATAGTTTTATGACGTTAAGATGCGAAGAAGTGTTAGTAATAAAACCTTATAAAGACACTCGAATTGATCCCGCCGTACTTGTTCTGGTTACCCTTCCCAACAGGGAGTTTACTGAGCTGTAGTAAGCAGGTTAGTAAAAGTCTGGACAGTTGTAAACTGTTGTCGGAGCCATGCAACTGTGTACAAGGCGTCGGGCGGAGAAGAAAAGTAAGGTTATATTTGTAAACAACCTGCTGCAGAAAGGCCTTCCTCATATAATGAACCCCTGGAGGATGAGCACCTGCCTCAACAACCAGGAACCAATCCGCTCTCTCTCTCTCTCTCTCTCCACCAGCTGAGATGGAAACAGTCATCATAAGCATCTTCCAGGAAACCTAAATGAGGAAGAGACTGGCAGAGAGAGAGAGAGGTGGAGAGAAAGGAAGAGAGAGAAAGTCAGTGTGCACCACCCGGCGCCAAACAAGAGCATGTTTCTCTGAATCTTAACGTTAAAACGGGCACTTACTTGACTGGGTGGTGGAGAGAGTCGTCCTGGAAGTCAAAGAGTAGGATGGAGCAGATTACGGTGAGTGCAAACTGCATTGCTGTGATGACTGGGGAAATAAATATCAGATAAAATGCATAACCATGTTACAGCAGTAAGTTAACTTAAATGAACTTGAGTGAAAGAGTCAAGTTTTTGTTGTGGTGTGGTAGCAACCTGTTGGAGCTGTAAAATGTGTAAACTAACCTTTAGGTAAAAACAATCGCAAACACAGGGCTACCTGAATCGTAGAGAATAATATGGAGGGCTACCATATTTTTTTTACCATTTAAATTATTAATATTATGCTTACACATTAATTCCAGTGCTTACTCCTAACGATTATCTGTTTTTATAAACAATATCAATGATAGTTTACTGTGAGTGATCATACGGAGACATGAAAGTGAGGTGAAGTGAGCCCGCGGGCACCGTATTGGCTGCCACTTTATGGTTTTAACATAAAACAATAAAGGTCCTGGTACACTTCCGCACAGAGCGCGCGTGGAAAACTGAATATCCGCCCCACGGAAGTCGTCCAAGCCTCGACTTGGCGATCCTCGAACCGACTGACATTTCACATGCGTCCGAGGGAGCTGTAGCATCGTTCTCTTCTTAGGAATGCGTCCTGTTCCCTGCGTCCAGACTTGTACCAACATTGGATGGTGTCGTGAGATACTACAGGACCCTGACGCGCAAGTATATCAGGGTCCGTGATATGCGATGTGCGCAGATGTATACCAGGGCCTTAAGATAGAGACACAACTTTCTTTTGGTTCCCATTGATCATAGTTGTCTATTCCCTTTTGTGACAGGAGAGCTCGAACATCAGAAAGACTCTACATTCAGTGAAGAAGTACATCATCCTCTCCTTTCTTTGCCTCCTCCTGCTCTTTATTTACACTGGATACTTGAATGGATTCCAGGCTCTAACAACCATGAATCACACCATCTTCTGGAATTATGACCATAGAGGCATCAGCAGCAGCAGCAGCAGCAGCAACAGCAGCAACAGCAGCAGCAACAGCAGCAGCAACAGCAGCAACAACAGCAGCAGCAACAGCAGCAACAACAGCAGCAGCAACAGCAGCAACAGCAGCAGCAACAACAGCAGCAGCAGCAGCAACAACAGCACCAACAACAGCAGCAGCAACAGCAGCAACAGCAGCAACAACAGCAGCAGCAACAGCAGCAACAACAGCGGCAACAACAGCAGCAACAACAGCAGCAGCAACAGCAGCAACATCAGCAGCAGCAGCAATGTGACCATCTTGCTGTGGTACTGGCCCTTTGGCCATGCAGCACCCCTGATGGGTGACGTGTGCTGGGACCTCTACCGCATCCCTCGCTGTAGACTGGTGGACCAGCACTCCATGTTCTCGTCAGCTGACGTGGTGGTCTTCCACAACAGAGAGCTGATTCAGGGCGTCCAGAAGTTGCCCTTAGACCTTCCGCGGCCCCCGGGTCAGAGGTGGGCCTGGTTGTCCCTTGAGTCACCTGCTAACAATGGAAACTTGCAGCAGTATGCGAACATCTTCAACATGACCATGACCTACAGGAGGGATTCTGATATCGTTTTGCCGTATGGCATGGTGGTACCTCAGGAGACTGAGGGACAACTGGTGGAAGATGTCACTCTGCACAAGAGCTCTCTTGTCTGTTGGGTTGTCAGCAACTATCAAAGCCACCACAGGAGAAGCCAAGTGTACCGTGAGCTCCTCTCTGTGGTTCCTGTGAAGGTTTATGGCCAATGGACAAACAATATTCTCCCCAGCAGTGACCTCTTACCTGCAATCTCACGCTGCTACTTCTATTTGGCTTTTGAGAACTCTGTGGCCAAAGATTATATCACGGAGAAGCTGTGGTGGAACGCTTATCATGGAGGGGCGGTGCCTGTCGTCCTGGGTCCATCAGTGAGCGACTATAAAGCTGTGGCTCCGCCTAATTCTTTCATCCACGTCGATGACTTTGCATCAGTGAAAGATTTGGGCAGGTACCTGGTCGAGCTGGCAAAGGACAAGAAACGCTACAGTGAATATTTCACCTGGAAACGACACTGGAAAGTGAAACGGTTGGCAGAATGGAGAGAGAGACTGTGTAAAACCTGCGTGCACTACAACAGTTTACCTCAGCATAAAGTTTACAGTCGTCTCATGGACTGGGTCAATGCTAACTAACTCTGATTTAAACCACACTAGTGCAGTGCCCGTAGAAAGTATTTTATTCCTATAGTGGTAGGATTTTTCAGTTATGGTAATGCATGATAAGGAACGTAAAAGCTAACATAATACAAACACTGTGTAGCCTCATTAGGCACAATGCAAATGTTTTCATTTTCGATTAGCATTAGGATAGCTAGCTGGTTTGTGACTGTCAGCCAAAACATTTGCATTGTGTCTAATGAGGTTGCACAGTGTTTGTATTACGTTAGCCCAAGGCTAATGCTAATTGTAGCCTGGCTAGCTTACCTTTGGGAACAGGTTCGCCAAGTTAGCTGCAAAGTAGACGCATGCTAATGAAAAATAAATATGTGCTCGCATGAATGGACACCTCGTTGTTTCAGTATAACACCGTGTTCTGCGGTGAACCATGTGAAAATGTCTCACCCACCGTGAGGACAGCCTCTTCACTCCCAACCTCCCCGCTCCAGACAGCGCAGCTGCTGCTGATGAGCCGCTGCCTGCCTGGTGTAGCGTGATAAATCAGCGAAACATAGAATTCCTCTCTACACACCATCGGGCCATGATCAACCCATATCCAAAGTCTTAGGGCAATCTTATGGAAGTAAATTAGTGCCATCTGAGTTTGAATTCGAATTTCTAACACTGAATTTTTTTGCATCGAAATTAGACTTTGAATTTTAAAAACCATCAAATTTCAAGCACTGTTTTTTTTTTGCCATTGATTTTTTTTCAACGTTGAAATAAATTCAGTGTAAAAAAATTTGATGTCTCAAAAAATTCAGTTGCAAAAAATTCAGGGACAGGGATCGATTGCTTCTCTCTGGTGACCCGGATATTAACTGATGTTTTTGCAAGTGAATTTTTTGCGACTGAATTTTTGCAAGTTAATTTTTTGCGACTGAATTTTTGCAAGTTAATTTTTTGCGACTGAATTTTTGCAAGTGAATTTTTTGAGACATCGAATTTTTGATCTACAGTGCGGCATTGTTCGGTTTAAGTTCTGTTGACGTCACATTTTAGTATCAGCTTGGTTGGAACCTCGCCAGAGCAGGTACTAAAACAAGTACCACGTACCAGGTGCTATCAGTAATGGAAAAGTAAAAAAAACAAAAAAACAAACTGAGCTGAGTCGTGCTGGAACTGTATAGTGGAAAAGCACGATTAAACTTCTCCACCTGAGGCAGGACCTCTCTATCTCTACCTTAAATCAGTAATTCCACAATAAGCAACATCCCACAACACCATCACTCCTCTGTGATACTTCACACGATGTCTCAGTAGTGTATTTTTTCCAAGTCAGTCATTCATATTCATTTATTCAACAGGTTTTTTCCACTAAACATTTTTAAAAGAAACACTTGTGTGAGTTATGGATAATGTCCTTAAGGGCAGTCTACTCAAGAAAAAGCATATTTTTATAAACAGAAACTCTGTGGGTGTAGCAGATTTTTATGGCAGGGCAGCTCCGAACTCTCGTGGACGACAACAACAACAACATCAAAGTTTGTGACTCTTTGACCGTATCGGGCAAGACCGTCTATGAGGGGGAGGGAGGCATCTGAGCAACAACACGGATGTAAAAATAGATTAAACACAAACCCCTGCATTACCATGATTGATTTCACCGTGCAGAATGATATTGACACATCCTCCAACCTGCGTAAATGATATCGGAAACGTTATTTACGGTGAAGCTATAGACGCAGATTATTTAATTCAAGCTTGCCGTGGATGAGGAGTTGTTAGACAACTACGTGTGACAACATATAGGCTAAATATTAACAGTGTTTTTACGACTCAGAGAGATGATGTTGCGCCAATGATCGTGAAGCTACTTGGACTGAAAACAAACAAAAGGACAATATTTAGACAACACGATGGCAAGCGTGCAGAGAGGGAGAGACGGATGTCAAATTTCCGAGTCAGTCAATCAAATGACCTCATTGGTCATGGAAACATGACTTTCAAGATAATTAGACAGATAGAGCCTCACTGTGATCACTCCCTGATCTGAGAGTTCCTCTGGTGCATCCACTTCCTCTTTCTTTTTCTCTTTTTTTTACAGCAGCGTGTGCATGCAGCAAAACTAAAAAAACAATATCATAGCATCATTAATAATATTTTACAAAAATATACTTTGGCATATTATTATGCCAAAGAGCTTGAGGACCAAAAAGAGCCATGTTTGCGAGATGGAGAGCCGGGAACTGAAGGTGGTGGACGCTGATAACAACAATCAAATCACATCACAGGGTATATCTCGGCTCTCCGAAGAGGAAAACATTTGGTTTTTGATGCTTCACATTTCCATATCAGCAGCTCACTGAAATGAGTGCAAATCACTCCTGACAAGGTAAGTGAATTAAGCTTTGGCAGTTTCAACGTGGCTTGACATGTGAAATAATCTGTTTGCTTCACTTGTTCAAATTTACAAACGTAAACTGTAGTGACACAGTGATACTGTAGCACAGTCCCACATGCTGCTGTGTCGTTAGGAGGAGGAGGAGTTAGGAGAGACTATGTCACCACATCCTGTGTGTTCAACAGTGACACTGAGCTCGCTTGAAGATAAATGGCAGTGATAACATCCCATCATAGGTGGATTCCCTCATGTTTCATATATACATATGTATATATATGAACACATGGATATTGTGGTCATCACCAAAGACATCCAGAGGATATCTCAAGGTAAGACACGTCCATTCGTACGGCACTTTAGAACGCATCTGAAATGTAACTGAGATTAAATTGAGCTGAGCAAATTCATCATTTTCAAAGGAAAATGAAAACAAAAGAGCTACTGTTGGGTCAATAAAGGAGAAGAAGGAATGCAGGGTTTCAAATTGCACTTTCAAAATTGTGTGCGGCTCAACACAGAACAAATGTACTCAATTTCTAAGTTCAAATATAATTCATATGTTTTTTTTTTTTGTTTGTTTTTTTGCTATGGAGTAAAGAGAAGTCTTATCCTTCTGTGCAGCAACTCTTCTGCTTTGAGTAGAATGATGCTTTATTTATTAGCTGACCTTTCTTTTCCAAATAACTCTTACAGCTTTTTGCTAAATGTGAATTGTTCATTGTGTGTCGGCTCTTATGCGTCCTTGAAAATGAATCTTCACAAAGTAGATTTAGGACGTAATGCTGCACGGACAGAGTGGACCCTCTCCGGTTCGCTTGTGCGCACCACTGTTGAATCATATTCTGATTAACTTTGACATCAGTTTGTGGTCAAATGAAGCATTTGTCAAATTCCACAAAATGTTTGTGTGACACAAGCGGACCCACAAACAAATCCTTCACACCCATGACCGGTGGAATTTACTCATTTGTAGTTTCTCTGAATCTTTCTTCCTCTTCTTCTTTTTGACTTAGGAAATAGAAATACACTCACACAGGAATAGCGCTGAGAGCTGGAAAACGTGCTCTTACACTTGACTGGGTGGAGTGGAGTTGTCGTCCTGGAAAGTCGAGGAGTGACATGGAGCGGTTCATGGTGAGTGAGACAGACGCATGAGATTATCACAGATTAGGCAGGCAAATGAATCATTGAATGTTAAGTAAAAAAGATAAACTTGTGGTGTGACAACCACGGAACAGCATTCCGAAAGTGTTGTGGTTTAAAGGAGCTGCCTGTGAGAAATGTACTGTGTGTGTGTGGGGGGGGGGGGGGGGGGGGAGGGGGGGTGTGTGTGTCTTTCGGTTATTCCCTCCATGGGATCACCCGCATATTTTTAGAGGTTTTTGAGAAATGTACTGGATTAAGACGACCACGATATATCATCAGAGATTAGGGAGATTGATAACAATTGATAACAATGGTAAAGCTATTCCTTTCACAATTTAAAGCTTATCTTACTGTACATTGCCTCTATACGCCGTTGTGTAATCAAATGTAAAATAAACAGACATTCTATATAGATTTGCTGAGTGAATAGAATAGAATATTAAAGGTGCATTATGTAATAAATCTAAATCAACTGGCCATAAAATCCTCCTAATATGTCACAGAGACTCAGGAATAATGTCCATATAACAAACTTAACTCACCAACAACAACAGCACAGCCAAAATATTTGCATTAAAAAAAAATATTTTGCAGACTGCAAATCATGTTTATGTTTGGAAATCATGTTTTGGCATGTGGCGCCACCTACCGCCGTCTATCAATCATTGCAGTCAGTAGAGTCTCAGCTGCAGAGCAAACAACGGGTCGCCAGTTACGTCAATAAACGAAAACATAAAAGACCACGGTATTTTGAATTTGAAAGTAGTAACCGTTTTTGGCCACATTCTTACATATGGCACCTTTAATTTACAAAACCCCCGAAATGGGAAAATTTGATTTTGGAATAAAGATTAAAAGTAGATTTAAACCCAAACACAACAGCATGAGTGATCTGAACTATATGTAAATGTAAGCAAATATATAACAGGATTTCCTGTTCCTGTATGTGTCAGAATGAGGTCATTCCATGATGCTAAGTCTTAATATGGGGGTAGCTCTTCAATAAAATCAGCCCTCTAAATACAGTTAGGTAGGTAGAAACGCAACTCTCTTTTGGTTGTTTGATCAAAGTTGTCAATTCCCTTTTGTGACAGGAGGGCTCGAACATCAAAAAGACTCTACATTCAGTGAAGAAGTACATCATCCTCTCCTTTCTTTGTCTCCTCCTGCTGTTTGTCTACACTGGATACTTGAGTGGATCCCAGGCTCCAACAACCATGAATCACACCGTCTTCTGGAACCATAGCCGCAAGGGCAATGTGACCAATGTGATCTTGCTGTGGTACTGGCCCTTTGGCCATGCAGCACCCCTGAAGGGTGACGTGTGCTGGGACCTCTACCGCATCCCTCGCTGTAGACTGGTGGACCAGCACTCCATGTTCTCGTCAGCTGACGTGGTGGTCTTCCACAACAGAGAGCTGATTCAGGGCGTCCAGAAGTTGCCCTTAGACCTTCCGCGGCCCCCGGGTCAGAGGTGGGCCTGGTTGTCCCTTGAGTCACCTGCTAACAATGGAAACTTGCAGCAGTATGCGAACATCTTCAACATGACCATGACCTACAGGAGGGATTCTGATATCGTTTTGCCGTATGGCATGGTGGTACCTCAGGAGACTGAGGGACAACTGGTGGAAGATGTCACTCTGAACAAGAACTCTCTTGTCTGTTGGGTTGTCAGCAACTATCAAAGCCACCACAGGAGAAGCCAAGTGTACCGTGAGCTCCTCTCTGTGGTTCCTGTGAAGGTTTATGGCCAATGGACAAACAATATTCTCCCCAGCAGTGACCTCTTACCCGCAATCTCACGCTGCTACTTCTATTTGGCTTTTGAGAACTCTGTGGCCAAAGATTATATCACGGAGAAGCTGTGGTGGAACGCTTATCATGGAGGGGCGGTGCCTGTCGTCCTGGGTCCATCAGTGAGCGACTATAAAGCTGTGGCTCCGCCTAATTCTTTCATCCACGTCGATGACTTTGCATCAGTGAAAGATTTGGGCAGGTACCTGGTGGAGCTGGCAAAGGACAAGAAACGCTACAGTGAATATTTCACCTGGAAACGACACTGGAAAGTGAAACGGTTGGTAGAATGGAGAGAGAGACTGTGTAAAACCTGCGTGAACTACGACAGTTTACCTCAGCATAAAGTTTACAGTCGTCTCACGGACTGGGTCAATGCTAACTAACTCTGATTTAAACCACATTTTTGCAGTCAGCGCAACCTGGATTACTGATTTAGCGGAACCTAAAAAGAAAAGAAAAAATACAAACATTATTGAGGTAGGGCAGTAATTCCCCAAGTGTGGGCCCTGGCTCCCCGGGCAGGCTGGGAAAGCTTATTAAAAAAGGAAACGGTATACTATATGACAAAGTGTAAATTAAACCACACATTTTATTTATTTGCATTTAATTTACGAATCATGCATTTATTATTTTGTTGCTGGGCTACTTCAAGATAATAAAACACACACCGACAGACACTTTATCCAATTGTATGCATCTTATTTACAAGAACTGTTAGATGTGGTCATTTAGTGTTGGGAAATAACTGCCACAACCACAGTCACACCAGACATACGAGAACGAAACTGCAGGCTGCTGGTTATGTATAAATGATGCTGAGTCGTGAGAACGTGGTTAAACAGAAACTAGTTGAAATCATGAAAGCTAATATGTTACTTAAACCTGTTCTACCAGTTTGCACAAAAGGTGACAAATAGAATTTGCACAGTAGAATTGGCCGTTTCCACACAGGGAATTACCCAATGATTATAGATGAGTGTCAAATTTCCAATGTGTCACCTTAAAAGTGTTGGTACACATTTATGGCTGTTTGTCTCTGTGTGGTCCTGTGATGGACTGGCGACCTGTCCACGGTGAGATACGCCTTTCGTCCCAAGTCAGCTGCGATTGGCAACAACACCTCCTCGTGATCCTTATGTGGAGGACAAAGCAGTAGAAGAACAGATGATTACAAACACAGTGAATGACATAAAATGATATAAAATATTTTTGCCTTTGAGGTTGTCCAAGGCTGTAATTTAATGCTTGGCCATTTCAACTGTTTAATTAAAATGTTCTTCTTTTCTCATTAAAAACGCCAGAATTCACAGAAAGCTATTTTAAGTACAGTTTGGAGTCCTACCTTTTACACTATATATATATGTACATACACACATATATTATATATATACACATATATATGTACATACATACATACATATATTATGTATATACACATATATATGTAAATACATACATACATAATACATACATACATATATTATGTATATACACATATATATATATACATACATATATTATATATATACACATATATATATATACATATATATTATATATATACACATATATATATATACATATATATTATATATATACACATATATATGTACATACGTACATATATACACATATATATATATATACATATATACACATATATATATATACATATATATACATATATATATATACATATATATACACATATATATGTACATACGTACATATATACACATATATATATATACATATATACACATATATATATACATATATACACATACATATATATATATACATATACACATACATATACACACACATATATACATACATGTATACACACACACATATATATATACACATACATACATATATATACATACATATATATATACATACATATATATATACATACATATATATATACATACATATATACATATATACATACATACATATACACACATATACATATATATACCCAGGAAATAACCTTTACCCTTGGTCTCTGCATACTTTGAGTGGAATATTCCAGGCACAAAAACAATTAAAAAAAAGATAATTTACTTTGGTAGAAACTGGAAGAGCATTGCATTCACTTGAAAAAATGTTGGGTTTGTCGAGTATTGAGTATTTTTTTCTTTCATGGTTGGTTTTTTGTTTTATGTAATTTTTTTTGCCAAGTTTTAAGAGTATTTGAAACAATAAACGCATTAATTCCTTTATTGAGAGCTCGATTTGAATGGTAACATGAACGGCTTGTTTGGGTTAATCAAGTGTTACTTTGATCTTGTTCATCTTGTTTGTTGACTTTTACAAAGGCACCCGTGGACTTTGGTGACTCCGGCAGGAGTCATTTGCATGCTGGAGGTTCTCTCGGCGGAGTATCTCGATAAATCAGGAAAGAAACTCCTCAGAAAAATAGGAAAAAACATTAGACAGAAAAACTGGTCAGAAATTTCAAGTGAATGTAATGAGTTTCTGTAAAAATGTGCAAAGATATACTGATAATAAAAAGAAAATGCAGTAGTTTGCAAATATTCTCAAATAATAGGTTTTAAATGAGTGTTATTGATGCAGTTATACATTTAGGATTTAGTGAAAATATCTCAGTGTAAGCAAAAAGTAAATGATTTAGCTAGTATAGCCAGGTAAAACAATGCATTATATATAAATATATGTATATAAAAAAAATCATTTGATACGTCTTAATATTTTTTTCACATCCATGTCAGTTGGTGCAAGAACTCATTGTCACTTCAGGGAATTCAGTCACTGTGAAGTATTGAGACATTTAATGCCCGTTTCTGAAAAATAAAAATCATACAACTAAAAAGCAACTTCCAGTGAACATTTGATTTAGTTATTCCGACATAACAAAGAACACTTTAACACAATCTGGTACACGGACACATTTTTTTATCACCTTGAAAAACAGCCGATCAAGTCTGGCCAGACGTTTCTCGCCATCATTCACAAGAGACGTCGAGAGAAACTCAACTGACCGTGTGTGCAAATGGCAGATTTAGCAGCTAAGTCGCCAACAAGACTTTTCTCCACACTCCCTTAAATGTTGCCTTTGATTCAGTTTGGTACACCGATCATCTTCGATCGCTCCTGAATAAGTTCAGTCAAGATGTCGACGCTTACAAAAACTTGGGTTTGGTATACAAACATGGACATTTTTAAAAAAGAGAAAAAGAAAATATTCAACATTAGAAAAGCCACTTTGTGCAAAATTCATGGTAAAATTCACCGTAAAAAGATTCTACGTTTTCCCCATTTCAATGGAAGATATTTTAGACCAATAATGTAGCTGCTTTTTACAGATGGACAATGTTTTCATACTATAAGAGGAATTATGCATTTAAAAGAACCATTACTTACATTTTTTTTTTTAAATCCCTGTTAACCCAGATTCACATTTCATCTTCACCACATATACCGACCTAGGATTTAGCTTAAGTGGAGGAGATAACCCTGGTTCTTTAACCCCTGCTGGTATTTACATCGTCACTCTGGAACTGGACTATACTGTAAGAAGAAAATGCAACTATTAAAGCCTATGGAATAATTTAATCTGCTTAATCCAAAAAATACAAGAAGCCGCATTTAACAAATAGTCCAGATTTTGATGTGGAGTTTCAGGGATAATGTGACCCCCTTCTTCAGTTGGAAGATGAGTTGGGGTTAGAAAAGAGTTTGGGTGGGGGGGGGGGTACAGTCTGTGGATTGGGCCAGGACTTTGAATGCGTTTATCCCGTCATGTGACTCACAAGTCCTGGGTGAAGGGCTTGTTTCAGGACGTCAGGTCGGTGAAGTTGGGGCATGTACAGTGGGGGGGGAGGGGCTCCAGGGTAGGAGGAAACAGCGTAGCTCTGGCTGGGAATGGGGGATGGGACCATGTTCAGTGGGGACGGGCTCTGCTCGTAATATTCGCACTCCTCATCCAGCGGCAAAGCCAGACGCTTTCCTTTCTGTCTTCGGTTGCAGAACCAAACGCGCACCACCTGCCGAGAACAAATTTTTATTTAAAAAAAACAAGCCCCCAAAATAAAGATTTTGTTTAAGTAGTGAGAGCGTCTTTGCTGTCGCACTTACATCTCTCTCCAAGCCCAAGTCATCTGAAATCTGCGTGATCTCCTGGGTGTTGGGTTTGGGACACTTGATAAAGTAAGACTCCAGAGCAGAGCGCACGGCGCCCTCTAGGCTGGTCCTCCGCTTCCTCTTTCTGGTGTCAACAAATACTCTCTCAATCTTGTACATCTAAGAGATCGGAAATGAGTTATAATGAAGTGTTGTCGCGTGCACAAAGGACGGTACAGTAAGCTCTACAAAGGTCACAAGTTCCAACTAAAACTAGTGCGCAATACCACCACTAGATGGCAGATGGTTCAGGCAGCTTGGCCTGCAAAGACCAACAATCCTATTTTGATCATCTTGTTTGTCTTGTAAACTAGCTGACAGATGTGTGTGAGTGCTCCAAACTTACATCCTGGGGATTCTCTGAGGTTTCAGCTTCATTCAGCCACCTCTGGAGAAGAGGTTTGAGCTTGCACATGTTCTTAAAGCTGAGCTGGAGAGCCTCAAAGCGGCAAATCGTCGTCTGGCTGAACATCTTGCCTGCAGGAGAACACCAAAAAATAGATATATTACCCACAACAAACTTAGGAAGAGACTGGTGGAGGAGGGGGGTCTGGAGCTGTCATCAAACAAACATTTCTGCGATGACAAATGAATAATTCACACCAAACCACTGACCTCAAACACACTTTGACACAATGCATTATTGGCACCATGTCAGCCCATAGATTCATGAACCAGCTCCACACAAACTCAACACAAGGCAGCAAATCTTACCATAAAGGTTCCCCAGGGCAAGGCCAACATCAGCTTGAGTGAAACCCAATGTGATGCGCTTGTGTTTCAGCTCTTTGGCAAATTGCTCCAGTTCCTCTGTGGACAGGTTCTCCTGTGTGAGGAAGACACATGTTAATGAAGGAATTAAGAGATGGAAAACTCAAATTCCCTGCAAAATTAATACTCAAATTTCAAAATAGCCATCAAGTATTTTACCTCCTCAGAGTCGCTGCAACCGCCGCTGGAAGAGCCACTGCTTCGCGTGGAGGAGGCCACGTTCGGCGCTTGGGGCCCCGGGGCAGCTTGAGTTGCGCTCACGCTGAAAAACGCGTTTCCTGGAAGACCGTTGCTGGGGGGCGAAGGGGACATGGACGGGGAGGATGCGGAAGACGTCGAGGGGTTCGGATTGTTGCTGCCAGGCGGGGTGATGTGCGCGATCCCAGGCCAGAAGGACGGGTTCCACGCCGCGGGGTAGAAGACTCCGTGCGGCATCGCGGCGGAGGTTGGCGGGGCCGGGTAGTGTTGAGCCTTTATCTCGGTTGAGTAGTCATCCCCGGTGTCCTTCTCCGTCTTAATTTCAGGGTGTTTGATTTGCTCCCGGGTCTCGGCTATAGGGGGGCTGAGGTTTGTAGGCTGGGTCAGTGCCGTCACGCCGGGTACCTGGCCGGTGTACTCGGGTGCAGCGAAGGCATACCAGTGCTTTGGTTGCCCAAAATCTCCTGCCTGCAAGTCAGATCCCCGGTAGTCACTGGTCATGGTTGGGAAGGGGAAAATAGTCTGCGCAGAGGCCGATGTGATGGCACCGTACGCGGCTTTGTTGTAGAGGATGCTCGGGTCTGACAAAACGCCGTGGGAAAGTTGGAATGACGCAGCGTTGCTCAGCACGTCTTGACCCAGGACCTGGGCGCAAGTGTTGGAGCGGCTGAAGTCATACGGCCTGCTTTGGTACTCCGGACTCTGCGATCTCTCCGACATCTTCCAAACGGTTTAAAAACCCTATTAACTATCTATTGGCACGTGCCTCACACTGAAAGTTATTTATATATTTTAAAAAAAAAGTGGTTTTCAGGTTTACGCACGAACCAAAAAAGGGTTGTTTTTAAAAAAGTTCTCCAATGTTTGAGTTAGAGTCCGTTTTAGGGGAAAGTTCCGCAAAAGGCCTTGTCGTTTTTGGTGCACAACATAAACACCAACACACACCAGCGGCGGCCTACTCCATGAAAATCCTGCCTCACACGCCGCCTTCCAACTCCCTTCACCTTCAAACTCACACGCTCGTCTCCAGCCAGGGCTCCACAGGTTTTCCTAATCACAGCTGCGGGTGTTACGGTGCGCCGTATCTCTCCTCTCATTGGCTGGCGCAGACAATTACGCACAGCTGACGGTGAGTTTGTGAATGACCTTGATTCTCACCCAAGCGGTGGGCGTGTTCTCACAGAAACTTTTTAGCCCACTTTTTTGCTCTCTGTTTGGGAAATTACAACATTACAAACTCAGGAAAAACGCATATTTACATTGCTAAACAGGGACTACATGGTAACACTATGTAACTCAGCTCATACATGCATTAAAGTTATCTGTAAAGACATGGCTTTGATATTAAAATCACCGTGGGCCCAATCCATTTAACCACATAAATAAAATACAGTGACACTGTAATTGTGAATAAATCTGAGTAAACTAGTGACTGAATAAATGAATGGGGAACAAAGAATGTTTGTTCTGCTGCTCATAAATTAGGGATCACAGTGATCAGGAGAGGAAAGGACTGTTCATGTCAGCCAAGTTTCACATAAAAGCTCATTTAAGGACTTTATGGGGGGAAAAACTGCATGTGTTGTATTTTTTTCCCTCCTCTATGTGCATGTTCTGTCTTCCACTATTATGTTTAGTAAATGATTAAGTATTGGTACAATTTTAATAATATTTACAGATATATTGTTTTTATTTGCACATATGTGCAAAAAATAACTTAGGAATTTTAGAGTAAGTTATTTTGCATTGTATAAACTTCACTATCAGTGTGTGTTTAGACTTTTTATTTTTATTATTTTATAGCTCTTTCCGCATCACACTTTAAAAACAAACACCATGGATAAGTCTCTCACACACACACACACAAAAAGACACCAACAGCTTTCAGGTGAACTTCTCAGAAACTCTCTCCCCTCCTTGATCGGTGGCCATTCAAAGGGACCTGGATGGTCGATTCACCGGCGCAGATGCGCTCCCCCAGCGCGAGTCGTTGGCCGCAGATTGCGGCAGGAAGACGCACTGCGGGGAGGGAGCGAGGGTGCCATTGTACGACCTGGCCCCGGGGCACCCCGTGGATTTCAGATCCCGGGTTGCGATGGTCGACTATTAGCTCCTTTTCAGATTGAAACAATAAGTCTCAACTCTTTGATTCCGCCCCACACCCACACCCACCTCCTCCACCTCCTCCTCATCCACCTCCCCCCTTGTGTGTGTGTGTGTCCTCTGAAACAAACACCAGACACAAGTTTCACTCTGGTCTGACACTGAGAAGCCCCCGAAGGTCCAGAAACAGGTCTGAGGACCTCATTGTTGTCTGCAGGTGCAATCATCAAATAATAGATAGGCTACAGTATGTGCTGTAGGAGATTTTGAAAAAATATCTGAGTTTCTATTAAGGTGGAAGATGAACAATTAAGCTGTTTAAGTTCTTATCAAAGGCGGTTTGGAGACACAGTGTTATCTTATTAATTGTCACAGGCCCTTGAAATAATGTGATGATGATAGTTCACAATGAAAATTTAGTATTTTGGAGGAAAATACTGCAATATCACAGTAATGTGTGTGGCACAAGGTCATTCTTTTGCAGTGATTCACAATAAAATGTTAGAGCAGCCATTAGGTTTTTTTTCTTCTTCTCTGTTTTTATGCTTACATGTCAAGAGCTGCTGGACAATGTCAGTATCTATTGCTATTATTAGCTCAAGTTAGCTAAAAGAAGATATTACTAGCTAAGAGAATACATTGCTATCTATCTATTAGCTTAAAGTTAGATAAAAGAAGCTATTGCTAGCTAGGAGAATACATTGCTATCTATCTATGTATCTGTCCATTAGCTTAAAGTTAACTAAAAGAAGATATTGTTAGCTAAGAGAATACATTGCTAACTGTCTATATATATATCTATTATCTTAAAGTTAGCTAAAAGAATATATTGCTAGCTAAGAGAATACATTGCTTTATCTATCTATTAGCTTAAAGTTAGCTAAAAGAAGATATTGCTAGCTAAGATAATACATTGCTATATCTATCTATTAGCTTACAGTTAACTAAACGAAGATATTGCTAGCTAAGAGAATACATTGCTATGTATCTATATATCTATCTATTAGCTTAAAGTTAACTTCAAGAAGATATTGCTAGCTAAGAGAATATATTGCTATCTATCTATCTATCTATTAGCTTAAAGTTAGCTAAGCGAAGACATTGCAAGCTAAGATAATACACTGCTATCTATCTATTTTATTAAGGACACGGTCATTTGCAGCAAATACTTGTTAAATGTGACAATCACTTACTGCAATTGTACACTCAAATACTTTTACAGTGTAGAAATATAGGAAATGTATTTATTTATTTAATTTTAAAGTCTCATAGATAAAGGGGAGAAAAAAAGAGAAGAAGCCATGTGTGTCCAGGACCAGAAGGCCTGGGGAGGCCTGGTCAATGGCTTAAAAGACATCAAACCTGAGCCCTACAAGCATTGTCCTGGACCATGGACTTGGGGGTACGATTGTCATGCAAAAGACAGACAGCAAGAGAGATGGTACAGACTTTAGGAGGTGCTTCAGAGAGAAAGGGACAGCAGAGCACAGCACTCTCGGGGTGGTGGGGGCTGGTGCAGGACAGACTTGAATAGCTGGGTACAGTGAGGAGGATGTGTGTGTGTGTGTGTGTGTGTGTGTGTGTGTGTGTGTGTGTGTGTGTGTGTGTGTGTGTGTGAGTTTCAGGGGATTTGCTCGAACCCCCTCCTCCTCCTTCCCCTAACCCAGATGTCTCAGATCTTGTCTTTAGTTCTTTGAAAGAGGCCTCCCTTAAAAAACACCTCAGAGGTCCTGCAGCTCACTTATACCCTCAGATCAGCTCGTCAAACAGACTTTGAGGGGGAAGTTTGAGATATAAGAAATCCTGGGGGGGGGGTTTGACACGGCAACAGTCACAGAGAAGCAGACTAAAATAAATTTAAAAAGTACAGTTAAGTGACACGTTTCAAGGTGGGTGGCCTTCAAGGTACATTATGCAAAATGCAGTATTGTCATACTATCTTGACTTAATTTATATTTCCAGCAACTTTTACTCCACTACATTTCATCTAACTATCTTCGTCACTCACCAACTAAAATCAGAAGATGTTGGTATTATGGTCTGTATTTATACACCAAATGGGCATGCGACTGGTCTGTAAAATAATATAACACGAGTTTGTTTCCTGTTTTTCAGTGACGATTAGTTGTCGACGCGGAATGACTTTTCAAGTTTCTTTGAACTGGTGGGGATGCCCAACTTCACCGTATTAGCACATCCACCCTTCGAGTGGTTAAGTCACGACCGTACCGTGGGCTGAGTGCTGGTAATGAAGAATTCTACTGGGTGTATACGTGATATATGTACGTCTGTATGTGTGTGTGATACTAACTGAAGATCTAAAATAAGCTTTGGGTGTAACTCGTTTACAAGAATTTGTTTTCTTTTGCCTCAAATGTCTAGTTATTTCTCTTCAGGTTTTTTAATAAACTTGTGAAAACGACACGTTGGCTTAGCTGCACCGCTCACCTGGAGTTTAATTCAGTTGCTCACGAGGCTGTAAAGCTCCTTATCAAACTGTAATCAAAAAAACACATATGCTCTCCCAAACCAAATGGACATTTTTTTGTTTATAAGACAGGAGTTCAAGCGCCGCAACCCCCCCCCCCCCGTTGAGCAACACAATTGTCTCCCACAAACAAGTCTGATGGCTTTTTGATTTTCTTCCTAACGGCCCTGCCTTTGACACCCACCTTCACAGACCCTCCACCCGCACAGGTTTTCATCTGAGGGCCAATAGCTGCCTTCCTTCCACTGTGCACCAGCACAAAGGGCTTTAATGGCCCTATGTGGCTCAATAGGGACAGGAGACTGGCCTGTCCTGTCCCCAACACACAAACACACACACACACACACACACACACACACAAGCAGCTATTCTTGTTTAGACACTGCAGCAACAAAACACTTATCCCTGCCCTTAACTATAACCAGTTAACGTCTGACCCTTAACTTAACCACGATTCAAATCTGAGCCCTACATTTAACCAGGTTTTGGTCTCCATGAGGACACGCACATAAATGGTATCTGTATTTATAAACATCTGTATTTATGATAGAAGGATAGTATTAATATACAAGAACGGGGGGATTTTACCACAGAATGCAACTGATTAGAAAACAGTTGTAATTTATCTGTTGTCGTTTTGTTGCTTTATGTATTGCTTAATTTCTGGCTTATTCTTGTATCTCGTCTTCAACATCACGACCAAATAAATGCTTTTAAACAATATTGCGGCAATAACAGTCATTTTCCACGTGTGGTAAAAAGTTGTTTATTTCCTTGGTGTGCGTGTACAAATATCTATAAAAGGTGAACCACTTTCACTCTTTGAATGCACACGTTTGCAGCACAAGGTTAACTTGGTACCGGTAAGAGGAAAGACGCACAAACACAAACAACAGTCACCAGAGTGACTCGAAGCTTAGCCATGATTCAAACATAGTAAAACCATGCAAACAAACGTATATATCTTCAGATAAATATTTTCATGTATATATATATATATATATATTTATTTATTTATTTACTATCACCGTAAAAATCTTTTTTGAGCAGCTTATATGGCAAGACATTTTAAATCAGTTGCATGGGTTAAGTTTAGTAGGAAGGAGAACAAAAAGGTACACGAGGAGGAGGAAAACATTTTGGGAATGCCGCCCAAAAACAGGAATTAAAAAGGAAATCCTTCATACTGTGAATTTGAAGCGAGAGAAAAATCTACACAAGACAAGAATCAATTTAAAAAGCCCTTCCTCTGCCTTGATCAAGCTGTGTCTTATGTCTGCACGAGTTTGTGTAGTTTTGTGTACGAGTGTGTGTCCAACACATTCACTTGTGGTTCCCCTGATATTGTAAAGTTGAGTCATCAAAGAGAGGGTTCTTCACTTCCATCTCTCCAGTCTGTCAAGAAGAAGAAATAGATGATCAGTCTCACCGCAAGAAGTTAGCTTTAAATATGCAGGCTGTGTGTGTGTGTGTGTGTGTGTGTGTGTGTGTGTGTGTGTGTGTGTGTGTGTGTGTGTGTGTGTGTGTGTGTTTTGTTGTGTTTCCACCAGCTCGACTCAACTCGCCTCGGCACCGCGTGGTTATTTTGCGTTTCCACTTGCATAGTACCTGGTATCTCCTTGTCCTAATCTCCAACAATTACCAGCGAAAAGTCTAAAATCGCAATATTTAACAGAGGAGTCTGGTGTATTTAGTGACAGCACTGCTGTGACTGGCGAGTGGCTGTGAAATAGAGTACGTACCTAACAAATATTTGTAATTAACTGATTCTAATGATTCAGTTGCGCTGAAAGCAACTGCTTTACAAGTCACTCGTTTATGTGTGCGTCGCGCGTAAATGAAGTCACGGCAGTTTCATGCAGCCGTGCAGTGATGTCTCCGCCCACGTTGAGTCGGGACTATTTTGTTGCAGAAGACCAACCTAAACCTTGCCGAATCGAGTCGAGGCGAGTCGAGCTGGGACCATCGGTGGAAAAGTGGGGCTTCTGATACTCACTGGTGCAAGTCCAGGACACTCGTACACTGTGAAGTCTCCTCCCACTTCTTCCTCATCCGACGTGTGGTCGCTGTCACCTGATTTCTGCTCAGGTTTGTGACTGCAGAGGCAGAAAAAGGTCACGTACACACACACAAAAGAAGAAGATGTCTGAGGTACTGTGATGATGAGGAAACAAGCCCAAAGGATGTGGTTGATAGAGGAAGTGACTAAACCAAAAAAAAACGTACTTTCCCATGGAGAGCATCTGTTGCTTCTGGTGTTGATAGTGATACATTTGAGCGTTCTGGGCCAGAGTCTTATCTCCCGTCTGGGGCTGAAACACATGTGTGACACATGAAAGCTGAAGTAAGTCATACATACTTTTGTGGTTGTTGCAGAGGGAACAGGAACAACAAAGGTGATGTCGAGGGCCACGCGTGCTTACCGATGTACTGTTGGCTGCAGCAGGCGGCATGCCTGACTGACTGAAGGCGGGGTAGTCCACCTTCTGAGCCAGGCGTGAGTCCTTCTGCAACCTGTGGGGGGGGGGGGGGCATCATGAATCTGAGTTTGGGCTGATCCTTTGGTTTCAGGAGTTCAATGCATAGGGATCAGCAAGTAAATGTGGTCGAGGGCCAATTTTGTTTGTAAGCAATTGAATATTTGGTATCTTCATCAGGCAAAGTGTTTAAAACATCTTACAACAGGGGTCTCAAACTCAAATGACCTGGGGGCCAATGCGCATCTATTGTGTTGAACAAAAAGTGGGAAAAAAAACTGCTCACAATATCACACATATACTTAATAATACTATTTATGATGCCTAAATAATAGCGTGGACAACTGTAATTAAAATTCATACAAGGAGCCGTTTCGGCTACTGCCATTCGTGGCTCTGGCCCCAACAACCGTATTTATATATGTAATTGAATGTTGTATATGATACATTTAATAATGGGATAATTATGACCAAATGTCTTATTATTACTGTTACAAAAAACACTGCAAGCAAAGCAAAGACAGTGAAGTCGTGGGCCATGTTTTCATTATAACATGATATTAAGTGGGGGGGGGGCCGCATGTAATCGATTGGGGGGCTGCATGTGGCCCCCGGGCCGCCAGTTTGAGACCCCTGTCTTACAACAATAATGTGGACGTCGTCTTTAATCACAAGCTCGTTGCGAAGACAAATGCGTGTACTCGTCTCGTACTGTTGACATTTAGTTTCGCTAACTGTCAATTCTAGCAACAGCAATCTATTTTCTTCAGAAAAACCACAGTGGTGTCTGAATGTTCATGTTAATGAGGGCAAAGTGTGTAAACATCTGGGGAAATCATAGCAGCAACTGAAGATAAAACAACTGTGGTAACAAATATGCTGACATTTTCTATGTGATGCACATGACAGACAGGGAAAAAAAAACAAGCTATAGAGGCCGTGTGAGGTGAAGACTGATCACAAGCTCATGTTGTGAAACAAGAAACGTGACCTCATGTTGTCCCGACTTACTTAATGTAACATGCAGTTGCCAGGATCACTGCCACAGCGCCCACTACCACACACAGCGAGACGACAACTGCAAAATTAGAAAAGACGAGTGATGAAATTTCACTGCAGTAAATGGAACACATCACCAAGAAACAACAGGAAACCACAACCCATGTTTTCACAGGAACTGATTTAATAGATTTATTGTGTCACCTCCTCTTTTCAGCTTGGTAGTATTTGGTGATTTCTGGTTTAGCATGAGGCTAGTCCGTCGTTAGCATGTCGAGAGCCAGTCCAAGTCTTGGAATTATCAAACTCATTAAGGTGACAGAGCATACAAATCCTGAGAAAAATATAGTGGCCTGAATTTCATCAAGGTATTGTTGATGTTGTTTACCAGCTGCTTCAATCATTTCTGGGTTTAGGCCCTGGCTTGTTTCATAAGGGGTATTTTATTTCATTTTACCTACACTACCGTTCAAAAGTTTGGGGTCACTTAGAAATGTCCTTATTTTTGAAGGAAAAGCACTTTTTTTCAATGAATATAACATTAAATGAATCAGAAATACACTCTATACATATACAGCTAGAATAGTCGTTTACCACATTAACAATGTGGTAAACGACTATTCTAGCTGCAAACGTCTGGTTTTTAATGGAATATGTACATAGGTGTATAGAGGCCCATTTCCTGTGTTCTAATGGAACATTGTGTTTACTAATCGTGTTAGAAGACTATTGGATGATTAGAAAACCCTTGTGCAAATGATGTTAGCACAGCTGAAAACAGTTTTGTTGGTTCTTTGACGAAAGCAAAGTTTGAAGGGCAAAGTTATTATTTTGAATAAACATCATTATTTCTAATCTTGTCAATGTCTTGACTATATTTTCTATTCATTCAACTCTTTTGATGAATAAATGTGACTGATGAGACTTTTAATGGAAAAAAATTTGCAAACTTTTGAACAGTAGTGTACATATATATTGCTCCATTTATATAAAGGCATGGAATTATTTTTCATAATATGGCATACATGCTTCTTGCTCTGTTATTATATTGTATAACTTACATGTTGTTGTACTATTTGGTACTTTTCTTTCTTGTAAATGTGTATTCTCTTAATCTGGCATGGAGGAACACAACTTCCTCCAGGATTAATAAAGTATTCAGATTCTGATATCGGATTATGAAGCGTGGCACATGTAAGTGCAGTAGTAGCAGCACAACTCTCAGAATTCACTTCAGAATTCAGCTTCCTTTGTACTAACATGTTACCATGTCTTTTACAAGTCTGCTTTTAGTCGGATAAATGCAGGGATGCACAATATTGGTATCTGTAGATGTTGGCTTAAAGGTGTATTTTCCGATATCGGCAAACTCAATAAGACAAATATGACTAATGGCTACAACAGCAGGCTAAATAAGCTGCTACTTCTGTTTCTTTATTATGCTCATTGAAGAAAATGTTTCTCTACATCTGCCAAATATTTGTTTTCTGGTTTTCATAAAGCCTTTTTTTTTTTTTTTTTTTTACATTTCACTGTATGCAGTGTCACTTACGGATAAAAAGTCCATCGTTCATGGATGGTGGCACAAGTATTGGACCACTCCGGTCATCAGCTTTGGTGGCTCTGGGCACTGGAGTCAGTTTGTGAGGAGCAGCGGACGCTTTAGGGTCGTTGGGAGCTCCAGTGACGGCATGGAGTTTTTGGGCCGATGCGGGAAGGACGGGGCTTTTCTGTTCTTGTTTGGTGGGATCTGTCCGAGAGGCGACGACGGCAGCTGAGAGAGTGAAAGATATTAAGCAAGTGAAATGAAAAACAAACTCTTTAAGTAAGTTTTTTGTTGATAGAATAGTCTGCAGGTTCTCACCAGGGTGTTTGGTTTTATTTTTGGGGGCTTTTGTCTCAGTCAATGCCTGTTTATCGAGGACAGACTCAAGGTAATCGATCTCCTCATCCAGGTCACGGTAGAATGACCCTTTAAAAGACAAACAAGAAACAACGTTAAACCGATGAACTTCTACGTTAATGGAACTGGCCGTGACAGTAACTGTTAGTAGAAATGCAACAGTGTGAATAAAGCTAAAATACAACAACGTCCATAAAATATCAGGAAATGTTAAATAATCTTAATCAGTGTTTGTCAAACCTGGAAATGATGATGCCTAGTTTTGTCCACAAACCAAAATAATTCACTTTTAATGATTTCTTTGTTATATGGGAACAAAGAAATGAAGAATATATTCACATTTGTTTTAATCATGAAAAAAGCTTCAAACAGATTAATCAATAATCAAAACAGAAGAAATAAACATAATTTACACATTAACCAGGACCAAACAGGAGCGACTGAGGTTGTCATTTCATAAAAAACAATAATTGTTCAAATATTCTATTTTTGTCTTTTAGTGGTATACACATTTCTAATTCAAAATGTTCAAAACTTTCACTTAGCCTTTATTAGACATACCAGAAAATAGGAGAAATAGTGAACACCATGCTGATTTACTGTAAGTGTAACCATAATAAAAATGATAATAATAAAAAGAGTCACAATGAGAGAGAAACCGTCAGTTTTTGTAATATAAAATTATTATTAGCCATTTATTTCTAAAGCAGGAGTGGGCCTTCTTTGTGGAGGCCATCATGATGGACCACCATGTTTTTAAATGGACAAGGTTACCGTAGTTTTTCTCCTAAACGCTTAGAAAGGAAGGATTTTCAGCTGCAACATTCAACTTCACCAATAGATGTTGCTAAAATAAAGCATATAAACTTGTTGTCTGGACTGTAAGTGATATGTGACCATTGTAACAGAGGGGAGAGACAGCCATATGCTTTGGACATGTATCCTTTCTTCAGGCTCTTGCCTCTGAAGTGATGGACTGGGAGTGTGCCTGAGCGCGTCTTGTTTGTTTGTGGACTGGTACAAAAAAAAAAGAAGAAAAAAAGAGTGGGGGACAATACTAAAGTGTTGTTTACAGCCCTTCGGGCCAGACAGTGAACCACATTCCTGCAGTTCTGCTGTGGTCTCCACGGAGATGAGTGTGTGATGGTGTGTGTGGCCATGGGGAGGAAGCACCGTGGGGGGGCAGGAGGAGCAATCAGCCAATCCTTTGCCTCACGGAGCCCGAGTTGCTACTAGTTTTCACAAAAGATCCCGTAGCTCAGTGTTAATGGAGGTAATGTTCTCCTGTTTCCTGAATGCTGTACGTCCACAGTACGTCACTGTATCATTCATTCATGTTCTACCGCTTTATCCTCCACATGGGGGGCGAATGGTGAGGTACACCGCATAGAGACAAACAACCATCCGCTCTCACACTCAATTTAGAGTGTCCAGTTTACCAGAATAAACACAGCATTTATATGTATCAATTACACCTCAAACAGTAAAGCACAAAAATATGGTACATGATTGTTGACTATCAGCGTTAAAGCCTGTGAAATCAGGTAAATCATTGACAGTGCAGTGAGGCTGTAAATCATGAGAGAAAGCTGAATGTGTATACATGTAGATTAGCTTTTAAAAAGTATTTCAGTTCCATTTGAAAAAGTTGTGTTTTGAGTTCAGTGGGCAGTGCTTTCCATATATATTATATACTTCTACTTTCCTGTACATGCAAAACATTCACATATTATAGTTATATATGTATTTGTCATTGAATTTAAACAATCATAGAAATAAAAGTGCTAAGTAGAACCATATAAGGTTCTTCGGCTTGTCCTCATAGGAGAACCCTTTTTGGTTTGAGATAATTAAATTGGTTCTTACTGGAACCATTAATGTTACCAAGAACCCTGGTAGAACCTCAGCCCTCGTAGAAGAACACTTTTGGAACTCTTAATTCTAAGAGTGTATTTCCTGCCAAGCTCATATCTGTTGTCCTGTTCCCATTTCATGTTAAAATGTATATATTTTAATCTCTTTGCTACTAATGTGTTGTCAAGTAAGTTGTAACATGTTTAAGTTGTCCAGGATGTTACAGCATGATAAAAGAAACATAGATATTCACCATTAAAAACAGCGAAACTCAGAACATCGGATTATTCCAAATGATCGCCACCACCTACATGACTTTATAATGATTACAGTGTCACTCTCACTCCAGAAGGCCGGCCATCTGGCTGAGCTAATGTGTACGATATGAGATGCCACCACTTTCACTGTCTGCTTTGTTATCTCCATGCCCCCCTTCACTAATGGCCATTTAGTGCACTTCATAGCAGGTGTCTGTGGAGGCGGGCTGCACCATCTGTACTTTGCAGGTGGTTGAGAGCTCCAATCGTGCCCGAGTGCAAGCCAGGAGCGCGTCTTAAAACGCCGCTTTAAATTCTTAGAGGTGACTCAAGGACACATGAGAGATTTATTGCCAGTCATCATGTGAAGTTAAAATCTGCAAGGAATTCAATGAAAGTGAACGAGGGGAGGAGGACTTAGCCGTGGGTGAAGGAAAACTAGGCCCGACGCTGATAATTCAACTAAGAAAAGTGATCAATTGTGAGCAGGCGTGTAGTTTGTCACACACTGACTAAGCACGCACACCTCTACGTGTGGAGGAGAGTTTTGTCACTGGCTTGATAATGACCCATAACCTCTTGAGAGGCGCCCGGGGGGCTGTTGGTTACAACAAACAAACACTAAACATCTCAACAGGGACTGTGGCTCACACACATCTGTGCTGCTTTTCTTGTCCTACTTAAAAACCATTCACATTTCTTTGGGGGGGGGGGGGGGGGGGAGACACACTTTACCCCCCCACACACACACTCTTTACCCACCAGCCTTCCCCTTCAAAGATAAAAGTCACTTTTACACATTTCAGTTTTTCAGTCTGTGTCTCTTTTGGAGAACGGGAGATTTCACTGTGCTCTGTCTGGTGATTGTTACTTTTTTAATCATTCATTTATCTGTAATATAATGTGAAGCAATTTAACCACAGAACACATATGTCACGCAAAAATAAAACAATTCATTGTTTCCACTAAACCCACCACACCTGTAGTAAAAACATGTCATGTTAAGCTTTTAGTCTGTTCCCCTCACTGAAACCTGTGTGGCTTCAGTCCAACTCACACTCAGTTACACTAAAGTGTCTCCTGCTGCCCTCTAGTGGGTCATTTATCTCAAACAATGTAGTTCTCTTGACTTAAGAAATAAAAACACTAACTCGCTGGTTTTAGATTGAACTGTTTGAAAGGAAAATCAGCGAAATAGTTCACAGCTAAAAACAGACTTTATTAGTGTGTCTGTTGTCATATAAAGACAGTTTTTGTGTTGTTGTCATGTAGTTGACTTCTCTGTAACATGCATCGACAAAAAAAACGAGTAGTGAATATATGGACAGGTTTTTTTATGTTGAGACAACATTAAAACTCTTAAGTGTTCTCATTTTTGCAGAGTGAAACACAAAATACCTGTCTGAGCCAGCTGTTCCATTCTGTGCCACCACCACTAGGTGTCACTGTGCACGTGTTTTTGTATGAGCAGCTGTGAGCGATGGACTGTAGTTCCTCCTCCTCATAATAATGAGCAGTGCACAACATTTACATGTGGAATTTCAAGTAGCTGTGAAATATAGAGATATAAATCAAGAGGAAAAACAATATAACATGTATTTTGTTTTACATCGTTCTCTTGTGTATATTTGAAATTATAAAAAATATTAATATTGATAAAAGCTTGAGTCTAAAAGCAACAACCCACAGGTGACCAAAGTTCTTTACAAAATAAAAGCATAAACTAGAGCACATAAAAGAATAAACCTGTCACCACACTACTGGGTTTAAAAGCTATTCTGAATAAAAAAGTGAGGCTGCGTCTGTCACACAGACAAATACTAGGTATTAAAAAGTCTGAAAGTGAACAGAAAAGTGTGGAAATATACGCACTACACCCTGAAAACAAACCCCACAAGCCTCTTATAGCATCAACACAAGAACCAGGTCAAAGAGTCCAGAGAGTCTGTGGACAGTAACGAGCTCAAAGCCTCATCTCAGCCTCAGACCTCAGACGTTGTGAAAGGCTTTAGCCCTCCAGACAGACAGTACGTCTGATAATTAAGAAAGGAAGGAACGTGATAAGAGCTGCTGCTCTTTCATCAAATCTGTAAAGACGTGGCTTTGAAATGTGCATGAAATGTCATCTGCAGGGATGTGATTGTGGTCCTATCATACCGTGAAATTGATATATTTTATTATTATTCATTCTGCCTCAGAATTTAAGAGATGAATTAAAATCTAGCTTTTTACCCGTTCCTGAATCTTCACTCTTTGCCATTTAAATATTTAATTGGATTGTTCTAAATCAGAACAATACGACTCTCTCTCTTTCTCAACATAGTGGTGTTTAGATCGCGCGTTGCCCGGGCGACAAGTGATTCGTTTTACATGAAGACAGACGGCAACATCGAGCTTGTAAAACGAGACGGTCGGAGTTTGACTGAAAACACACAGCAGCTTGTGTGCGCCCAACAAAAGTGTCAGAGGTCAAATCCACGGCTCAGAAAAATCCTGGTCGTTCAGCACATTTGACGCAAAACCCAGTCAGCTGCGATAATTTTGCTCGACAGCGCCTGATTTTCAGATGAAGGATGCAGTATAGAAATAATGTTACATCATTTCTGTTCACAAAGAACAAAGAGAGTGAGAATAATAAACTGCGGCTTGAAATGCTGTCTGGCATTGTTGTTTAACATCCATGATGTAACCTCTTAATAATATGCATAGAGCCTATGGATTACATGACCCTCACACTGTAACTATACTGGATAATTAACCATTTATATGTGTTGGAGCAGTGGCAATGTCTAAAACATGCAGGGGATTGAATCCCGAGGAGCAGGATTGGGAAACGCTGTCTTAACCCATTAAAATGACTGTGTCCCATAGCCGTCCTGCTAACATGGAAACAGGTCTGTCTTCAGCAAAGTGACAAATTGAATTGTTTGTCACGACAACAAGCCACTCGCCGTGTGTTAATGCTACTTCTGGAGCGAGAACATAGCTTTGAGGCTTACTGTATGTTTACCAATGGCAGCGCACGCCTCTTTGTCAAATACAAGCAGGCCCTACTTGCAATGAAATAGTGCTCACTCATTCCTCACTGGTTTACCCGCTGCACACTGTCATCCTCTCTCGACTGAGTGTACGTACTCCTGAATTCCTGACCGTTACAAAGAGAGAGAGAGAGAGAGAGAGAGAGAGAGGAAATTAGAAAGAGGAGCATCGATTTACTTTCAAGCAGAAGATGTGGTGGACCAGCAGTGACTGCAGCCATGAATATTGAAGATAAGGACCTTGGGGCAAAGCAAACGCAGAGTTTGAGAAAAGAAACAGAAACTGTGAAACAAATTACAACTGCGGAGTTAAGACTAAAAACACAGAAGTCTCTCCAGTCTTCTTTATAGATCGACAAAAACGTAACATTAATGGAGTGTTAAAATTACTTTAAAGTAAAAAATAATTTAGATTTTCCTCTATGAGGTTGTCGTCTTGCACTGTCATCTTTTTGTATGCAAATTAAGGATGTAAGGCTGCAACTATTTTGATTATTTTGATTATTTTCTTCATTAATCGAGTACTCGTTTGGTCCGTCAAATGGCAGAAACTGTTGACAAATGTGGATCAGTGTTTACCAAATCTGGAAATGATGATGTTATCAAACGTCTTGTTATGTCACAAAAATGATTCCTTTGTTATATGGAGCAAAGAAAACAGAAAATATTCACAATACGGAAGCAGAAAAATCACAAAAACCGATTGTTGACGATTACTTATTATATTATAATCAAGTAATAATCGATAAATTCAATAATTTACATTACATATGTCCTTTAAGTGGTGCGAAAAAGGGGTCCTCTCAAATTAACACTTCTCCAGTCTTAATTTGCAAAGAGAACACGACGACAACATGGTTTGTTTACGAGACCGAAATAGGCATAATTTCATCATTTCTGTCAGGGGGTTTATGTAACCACTATAGGGAGCTTAGCGGAGAGGCTCATCTGAAAAAAACACATGCATCATCAAACTCAAGGACTTTCCAGGGCATTTTTCCCCCAAATTCAAGGACTTTCCAGGGCATTTTTCCCTCAAATTCAAGGACTGAATGTGCCGACACAGTTTAAAGATGGGGGGGCAACTTGTAAGAGCCGCTTCGCCCACGGCGTCCACTTTTATTGATTTGTTTTAAGCGATTGTCCTTGGGTTGTTGGTCAAAGTCAGTCTTTGTCAGTTTCTTTGGTGAGACGGAGATCTTTGGAATTTGCATTCCCCAGGCTCTCTTGCTTAACTTTACTCGCTCGTTGTTCTGCACGGAATCACGCGTCAACTACAACTAAAACTAACCTTTTTCTTGCACACAATTCAAGCATTTTCAATGACCCATGTCCTTTTAGTCTATTTAATTCAAACTTTTACGGGGTTTCAAGGACATTTCACATTTTATTATTCATCCTCACTTTTTTTACTGGTTTGTGTACGAGTATGAGTTTTTGTTTTTTGTCTTTACGTATGACAACTTTTTTGTATCTGATGCTTCTGCCAATAACTTAAGCCGGGTTCATACAGTAACCTCTCATGCTGCAGACCCCTCTCCATTATTAAACCTGCAGAGAACACACACACACACGCCTGCCAACAGACATAAATACACAGTTATGCATACACATTTATGCGCAGAAAACCCAACACACACACACACACACACCCTCTCACACTCTCCGTCTTTCCATCCTTGCTGGAGCGCAGCCTTGAAACGTTGTGTACGCGTCAGCAGCAGTGCGATGCCACGCCACCATAATCAGGAACCTTGGATGCGTTTTTTTGCAGCTTGGCTCGCTCTCACTGAATAGCCTTTAGAGTCAGTGATGGAGATGAAGGGCAACGGAGAGAGAGAGTGAGGGACTGAGGGAGAGAGATGCATGTCATCTAAGTGATTAAAGCTGGCAGTGTGTGTGTGTGTGTGTGTGTGTGTGGGTGGTGCAGACACAGCAGGGGTAGGACTGGATTAAAAAGCACTGAGGATCAGACTGCACCATGACTGTCGCAGATATGGAGAGCCAAGCAGAAAATAAAAAAGAGAAAAAGAAAAATATACTTATGAGATACTGACAGGGAAAGGAAATGGGCATTTGAGCGAAAGAGTGGAGGAGAGATGTGAGCAACAGAGATGGCATATGTTCTGTTAGTGTTTACACACTTTTAAATTCATTTGACTAAGTGTACATTAAAATGTACACAAGAGACAGAATGAAGAAAGCCAGGGTGACTGAGGCAAGAAAATAAAAGTTATAAAACTATCTCAAAACAACCATCTGAGCTATCATCATTTTCCCAATGTAGCGTATTGATCATCAACACAAGCACACAAGGGTGGCCCATTTTCAAAAAAATAGCATTTCAAGGCTCCCAGAGAGAAAGTCAGACAGGTTTACGAAGTCACTTATTATATATATAACCAGAAGTAGTAAATTGTTACTGCTTTAATGTAATGTAACCATCACACAACTTGTTTATTCCTTAGTCTTCGATTAGCTCTTGACAAGCTTAATCTACTTTCACTCAGCAAAAGCGTGTCAGGAAATAGTATTAAAAAAGTATTAATAATAAATATTTCTTAGCACAAAGTGGCATCTTTACCTACTGTCCAACTACCCGTCACAAACTTCAATGACGATATTGATTTCATAAGGATATTAGCAAGATTAAAAAAAATATATTATATGATAGATATTATATAACGTTTTTGTCAGAAAACAAAGTGATTAACACAACTATGTTTTTGTATCTAATACTACACGCGTATATGTTGCCTGTGTTAAGTTGTGTTGACGATGAAACACCTACGAAGAGAAATAAAATGTATATATGTTAATATCATTGATCATTAAGTGCTCCTGTTTTTCCAGGACAGACCATCTTAAATTTGATTTAAGATAAGATTATCTCTTTAAAATGTCCAGGTTGTAACATTTAGGAGCAGAAATTAGATATACCATGTATGAATAAGTGACAGTAGTCACATACAGTAATATGTGAAGGCCACCGTAGTTCTCTGTCTCACCAGTCACTAATTCTTACACACAGGACATTCACATTCACATGAATCCAGTCAAAGAGTTTGTCATCTTATTTTCCCCCCCACATACCGAGCTGCTCGTGCTCCACACAAAGTCCTTCATCGTTCTCCTGCAACGGGTCGAGACAGGAGCCACAGTGGGAGGAGCCAGTACGACAGAAGTGGCGTCTCGCTCTGGCACAGTCGATATGGTGAGGACATTTTGGGGAAGCTGGGGGGGAGAGTGAAAAAGAGTATCATCATTAGTATCTCAACCACATTGCAGAGATTGATGTTTGATGAGATGATGAAATACCAAAAATGAAAATAAGAAACAGAAAGAAATGATAAAATAATAACTATAAAAAAAAAACAACAATAAGAAGAAGATGATGAAGGGTCTCAATGAGATTATCTGTATAAATAACGGTTCAATCATTGCATACCGCTTACATTTTTATGTCGTTTTTATGTTTACTACTTAACAGAGTTTTACTGAGGACATTCTCTACAGCACAATAAAAATGTGCTCTATACATTCAATTTGGGGTTGGGTGAAATTTGGAGAAACCAGACACAACAAACACTGCACAATGAATAAACATATATATAGACACATGTATATACATACATACATACATACATATACGTACATATATATATATATACATACCATATATATATATGTATATGTATATGTATATGTATATGTATATGTATATGTATATGTATATGTATATGTACAGAGAATGTTAGTTATACTGATATTCATGAACATTACATCACGATATGAATTTGTGTTACTGAATTATTGAAGAGCCTGTTGCTGTCAAAGCAAAAACACAAAGCGGAGAAAAAATTTGTAAATAACAAAAGCGACAAAAAGTAAAAACGCAAGAGATAACAGGAGCTTAATCAAATAGTTTCAAAAAGTGTCAGAATAACTGTGGGAACAACCATTGAGGAGGCATCTGAGGATCTCAGGGAGTGGCAAGACGTATATGGCATTAAACGTTCTGTTAAATCACATGGGAAAAGGTCTTGCAGGTCCTTAAAGGACACCAATAATAAAAAATCAATTCTGAAAGTGACAGGTAACCAGTGTACAGTATGGGAGCCAAGATGGCTGTGATGCGGTCCCATCAATCAATATTCTGGTGACAGCGTTCTAGAAACAACTTTAAAACAACTGTTAAAGGTCTGTTACATTCAAACCAGTGTCAAATGAGTTCACGCAAGGTTGAATAAGCCCATCGGTTTCACACGACTCTTTACGTGTATGTCAGTATAGCCTTGTTTAGCTCTCGTGTTGCCTGGCAACATTCTCAAGCTGTTTAATGTACAGACAACAGCAACAGTGTGTTTGTAAAGCGCTACGGCTTCAAAACAGGTCGGAATACGACTGAAATAAAGCTCCAGCGAAAAAGTTTCAGAAGTGACTTTTGATGCTGGAGCTCTTAACTTTGCCCAGCCCTTGGATTTGAACCAGCAACCCTTTGAATAATGTAGTAAATGTTGTTGTCACCTTATCAGACCTTCCTCACATTGTCAGATAGGACAAATGTTTGCACGGGGAAAAAAAGGGGCACATTCTGAGCAATTTTCTGTATTTTACAATGAGGTGAACTCCACCTCTATGTCAATACAGGCCGGAGTTAAACCACAATGATCTACAGGTGCTCCAACACAGATGTACATCTAACCAGCTTAGATAATCTCTTCATCTGATTACTGCCAGTGTAACAGAAATGTGGAGCCCAGACACACACACACATATACATTACACACAGGCAGAAGTGGGTCACATGCTCACAGTAGGCTCATTTAGTAGCGGAGAGCAGATACGGAGACGCTAACAAAGCAGCTAATGAGCCAGGAGGTGCAGCAGAGTGGGCCAAGTAAAGGTGAACAGCACAGTGGGTGATGATAAGAAGACAGAGGGGGAAGTAGAATGTTGTGAGATGATCCAACCCCACTTTATTTATACAACGCATACAAAAACACAAGGTTGTCATGGTGGTGTGCACAGAAATAGACAGACAAATAGATAGATACATAGATGCTATAAATCAAGTAGGTTTACTTTCCCACACACTTCAATTCTGTGTTTATAGAGCACCTTTCCATAGGTGCAATGATACATCAAAAAGTATGTCAGTTATTTTTGTTAAAAAAACAAATTATATATAATCAAATGCATCACATGCACACTTTGGGTTACCAACCGTTCCGTAAAAAACAAGGATTTGTAATGTATTTGAAAGATAAACGACTTTTTGTATTGAAAAGATAAGGAACGAACTTTGTTCCTTATGTTACGAGGGATTATTTTTATTTTTAAATTTTAGAAATTTTTAGATGCATGCAACTAGAGTTCAATCACAGTTATAAGCATAGAACCAAGGTGAAATGAAACAAGAGCCTGCAACACTTTTTTGAGTGCATTCAACATCCTGACATCGAAATCTACAACAATGCGTAGGTATATACTACAAGATGGGAGACTGATGCTAACATTTCTCCACAACCATAACTACAATAGCCATAATCCACGTCCCTAAACCTAACATGGAAAGTGTGGCTCTAGCCTAAAGTACATATGAAAGGCTTATAGACAGTATATTCAATATCTGCCAATACCTTTAAAATCACAAGGGATAAAATAGGACACATAAATTACACAAACACACGCAAGAAGGACACACCGTTTTGATAAACATCTAAATAAGACCACACGGAGAAGAGCACACATGGGCGTCCACATCGGCTTAAGTCACTGACGCCTCTGGAGGTGAGCTGTGCTGTGCTGTGCTGTGCTGTGCTGTGACGCTCGTGTAATCTGAGAAGCTTTGTTTGTCTTTCAGTTTGAGTCAAGGACACGGAGACGGGAGGAAGAGAGGTCGTCAGCTTGGTGACGAGGAGTCACGAGTATAGGGCTGAGCCATTCTGGATAAATATCTAAATGAACCACGATATGAGAGTGAATGGAAATATTAAAAAATGATTACTCTGAGAAACAAAGATGTCTGTAGAATATGATGTGCATAGGCCAGGACAATATTAATTTTTCACACATTTTGGCTTTAAATTAATAAGAAATATTGTGAAAAATGTGTGACTTGAAAAAAGTGGCATTAGTAACATAATTTTGAGGCATTTTTTTTTAATTCCTCTATATGGAGATCTTTTTTTCTGAAAGCTTACAAATGCAGAGTAGCCAAATAAAAGCATATTGGTCAGGATATTCATGTCACAATATATTCATACCATACCGTTAAAATACATAATAATAACATTAAAAATAAGATGAAGAGCAAGAGCTTAAAATTAAGGAAACCTTTAAGGCTCAAGACGTCTTCTAAAACATGGCGCCATTATCATGTCTGCTGCCCTTTATAAAAACCTTTAAACCTTCTCTTCCATCTTCATTTTCCTGTCTATCCTCGATCGTTCTCGTTGGGATTTTTCCGATTCAGCTGCAACTGACAAACAAAACAACTTCCACTCCTCGACTTAATCGGACTGTGAGGTTCAGCTGGTTTAGCGACACAGTGAAGCTTTGCAGTAAACTTCAAATATCAACTACAGCATTTAAAGGATTATGTAAACAACATCCATAGTTCAAGGATGGTGAAGTTAAGACGTTAAACAAAGATCGTGATCGTTATAAACATTATATCTGAGTCGCGTCAGGATGATAATTTCATCTGAACTCATTCTAATTTCAGTGTGAATGAGGCTGAAGGAGTCAAACAAATCAATGTGAAGTTGCCATTGAAGGCGGCCTTGCAAACAAGAGGCAGAGTGAAAGATGAGAGAGAGATGACAATTTAAAAAAAAAAAAAAGGTGTTATTGCAGTATATCAGGTTGTTTGGTATCAGTAGAAGTGTGGGAAAAAAAAAACAACATTATGCAACTCCGGCACTTAGACGTTACAGTCCTTGGAACGGGTGGAAAAGATGACTTTCCTAACCATCTGCTGCTGCCAGGCTGTGTAGTCGACAGCAGCTCTGCCAGCAAGATCTGAGAAGCAAACAGAAGCCTGGTGCACACCTACACTCACTCTGCAAGCAAATGCACACTTTCATGTCACCGTTCACTTGTACTTCTTCAAGCTGCTCCTGAGATGCAACAAATGTCACCCAGGCTGTAATCGCATTAGCATGCGTGTGTGTGGTTGTGTACTCCTATTTGTTTCCTCTTTGGGACCTTTTCTGGCATAAACACAGTATGCTTACATGCACACTTTAATCAAACTAAGGCCGTAGTCTGACTAAGACACGCAATCGGACAACTTGCCAAATCTGAGGATTAATGCAGAGGAGAAAATCGATGTATTGGCTGTGTATGCTGGACTTTGACTCTGTAGGTGGCACTGTATCTCTCTATAAGCTAGTGCGTAGGACGCCAAGTCTGACTACATCCTGACTAAGCGTATACATGCAGCATTAATCGGACTATGAATCGGATTATCCATGTATGCTATTACGGTTAAGACTAGCTCCATTTTAGTTGGGCTGACATGTTTACATGACCGAATGATTGTCTTAGTCTGACTAAAATCTGAATTTTAACATGCATGTAAGCACACTGACCTTGACAGGACCAGTAGTCCACATGGAGACCAAAACCTGGTCCTAATGAGGCAGAACTAAGATCTGAATTGTGGTTAGTTTTAGGTGTGGGTTAGACATTAACGGTCAGGGATATTTCTTTGTTTAGGCTGCCCAAACGAAGTCAATACAGTGTCCTTAGAAAAACAGCTTCACAAACGTGTGTGTGTGTGTGTGTGTGTGTGTGTGTGTGTGTGTGTGTGTGTGTGTGTGTGTGTGTGTGTGTGTGTGTGTGTGTGTGTGTGTGTGTGTGTGTGTGTGTGTGTGTGTGTGTGTGTGTGTGTGTGAGAGAGGGAATAAGAGAGGGAGCAGGAAATGGTTTATGCCAGGAGGGTCATGTCCTCTATTGTGTGCATTTCCTGACCCACAGATAGCGGGCAGGAAGTAAGCCAAACACTTCAAATCAAGTGGAAACATTAAAGAGCTGTGCAGGGCTGAGAGCTCTTACTCACTAATACATAACCAATATTCAGTGTGTGTATTTGCATTTACGTGGCTTTGTGTGTGTGTGTGTGTGTGTGCTTCCAGGTGGATTGTGTTTATTCACCGTGTCTCACTCTCAACTAACATAATCAAACAAAATGCCAACCAGCCAGTGTTTCTACCGCTTTGTTTTCAGTAGCATCAGCTGATTAACACGGCTCTTTGTTATCGTCAGACAGCCGATCATTTCACTGTTAATGCAGCTGCATCATTTGTTTCACCCCATGTTGCTGTATCATATTTTGCATCATAGTAAAGTTATGGAGGTGTATTATTATTATTAATAATTCAAATGACTATCTGTAAGTTCTAATCCTCGCAATAGGATAAAGAGTAAAATACTGGCTATGTCAAGCAAAACTATCAGAGCTGACTGAGGGGGCGAACAGGTCAAGAAGCATTTATCCTGTCAAACTGCTTAACAACTGAGTTTTCTGAGCAGAAGATTTCCACTCCTAAAACCTTTAATAGGCGCTTCTTGGTGTTATCAGTCAAATTCCAACGGCCTCACTCTGTCTGGCTATAAACTGACCCAGGAATGTCACCGGGCTACATGAGCTCTAAACACTGCTGTACTGACGACCATTTGTAACATGTATGTGACTATAGCATTAAGTTACACAGCAATTCAAATCAGTAATATTAGCAGAAAAATCGCAGACATTTCCATTTCAAATTTGTCTTGTAATTCAATTCATGAATTTTAATGAACATTTATCAGAGACAATAATCTGGTCAGTCTATCAAGGTAACAATATAGTGGTTATTATAGTGCAATGAGACAAAAACAACAAAAAATTTATTTTTCTTTTATGTAAAAAGAACAGATACTTAGATTTACAGTGATAGGGGGTTTTAAACCTTTGCCCACAAGGGCAATATGTAGAATATCAATATATCTCAGCTTTAAAGACTATTGAAAGCAACAAAACTGTTGGGATGGGATTTGTGTGACTTTAGGGCCACAAAGTGCAGAGGAGAGAGAAGAAACAGGAGTCGCAAATGGCTATGTAAATAAATGGCTGTGTGTATGTTTATTTAACTTTGAGACAGGAATATACTGTTATTTAGCCTCTCTGAAGATATTCTATACCTAAATCTGGGGTATTATCATGATTTATCGTTTAGTTATTTGGTCCAGAAAATGTTAAAACATAAACCTTTGCAATGACGTTGTTCTCAAATGTCTTGTTTTGTCCACACCAAAATGATTCAGTTTTAATAATTTCTTCGTTATATATAACCAGAAAATATTCACATTTAAACTCAAAAACTCAAAATTAAAATATACATCACTGAATAATCATGGAAGTTCTATTTGAACCAATCAGTAAAAATGTTAAAAGTTGCCATTTTAAACGTTTTAAAAGCCCCTCAGTCACTTCATCCTGCTGTCAGGCCTTGTTAAATAACACAGGAAGAAAGTTTTGTGTACAATAAACAGGTTTAACTGACAATTCTCAAAAAGAAAACATCGTATAAAAAGTGCCAAAGGAAGAAGGAAAATTGCTGAGTTAACTCTACTGAATGACATGGTGGAAACGGTTGCAACAACTACCCACATACTCAAATTCGCAATAATAATGCTAATCTACATCAGAAAACCACACAAAAATCAGATTTAGATTCAATCAGCGGAAACAGTCTATCTAATCTGTTTCGGGTAATGAATGTGTTACGCAGCGACTCCTACGTGCAAATTTCTTTTGCCACAGTGGGTTGAAAATAGGGCATGACATAGCACCGGTTTGACACACATTAAACACACACACACACACACACACTGTTATGCCCAGGCAGGAAATAGACAATGTTCGCTGTCTACGTATAGAAACGCAAAGGTGAAAAGAAAGTAAATTGAAAAAATAAAAAATTAAAAGAATTTCAGCCTCAGTGGAATGTTTTACCTTTGTGGAAACATTGCATAACCGCTCTTTGCATCCGTCTTTTCTGTTGCAGTAACTTCACTTATGTCAGACAATGGATGATAACGACTGTCATAACATTCAGATTGGAGTGGAACAGAGCAGCACAACCCACAGCAAACACAACAATGGCTGAACTCGACTGTACAAGGCTGGGAAAAGGAACGTGGCGTATACTGTAAATGCGCTTTAAAAACTGTAAAACTGTTACTGCAAACCACATTTAAAAAAATTACACGACAGCGGTTGCCATATTTTCCAAAATATGGAAATACAGAGATGCACTTATACTCTGTGTTACACTATGTTCATGCTCATACTGTGACTGTGCCACCACCCGTTTTATTTTTGTGGAGAAATGGCACTTCACTCTCAGCTGCGATTAGTTCAGTACTTCTCCGTCTGACACAGTCACTGAACTAAAATACGACTGAATGTGTTGTAATCGCGGGTAGGGATGTGAATCTTTGGTTCACGATTCGATTCCGATTCTTTGGTTCACGATTCGATTCGATTCCAATTCTTTGGTTCACGATTCGATTCGATTCCGATTCTTAGGGTCACGATTCAATTCAAAATCGATTCTCGATTCAAAAATGGATACAATGCATAGTGTGTTAAGGCAAATTAAGGCATCAAAACAATACAGTTTGTATAAGATAATGTGATCACACAAGGGCAAACTTAAGACAAAAGTTAACATTTATTCATTCAAAACAAATATAAACTTACTTATTATATACTTATAAAAATAACTTGCATAAAAAAAAGCTTAGGCTAGCTGCCCTTTTTTCACAAAAGTTACAAAAATAAACTGTACACAAATAACACAAACTGGTGTTTCTTTTCAAAATAGAAACTTAAAAGAAAAAGGGGGGGGTTTCAAAAAATCGTTTTTTGAAGTTTATGAATCAATTCAGAATTGTGGATGATTAGATTAAAATCCCCTAATTCGTACTGCTACTCAATGTTTGATTAGACGTGTGGCGGTGGATGGCGTGACAGATCAAAACACCAAACCAAAACGCTGTGTGTCCTACAAATGAAAAGGCGTATCATCAGTGAAGCCAGTATTTCAATTTAACATGTTTCCTCAATCTTTAATTAGATTTCACGGTTATTTTATGTCTTGATATAATTACGTTTCTTCCATATTTCACCTTTACTTGATATAATCTCTGTCCTGGCCAAATTACTGGCATACATACAGACATGTTTCTCAGAATGAGCATTAAAAAAAAAGAGTGTCATCCGTGCTTCTATTAAATCAGACTACGCACACGCCGTCGCTCTTGGTCAGGATGTGGCTACACGCAAGTGCAAACAGTGTGTGCGCAGAAAACAACTGACACAGTAATGTGGCTATTTTTCCTGATTTGCCTGTTTCCATTACAAATGTGCTCAATGACGCGGCCGCTGGTGGTCAAGACAGAAGCACTTTTCATTCCGGCTGAAACTGCTTTCGGGACAAATGTCCCCTAAGTTGATTAATGTGGCCTTCTCATTTCCAGGAGAGCTCTGCTGCCAACTGTACACTCTCTAATGAAGAAGCCCAGAGAGAGAAAGAAAGAGCGAGAGACCGGTGGTTTGAGATAGCCACCGCAGCAAAGCCTGGGCCGACCACCCCTTTTTTTCTCTAAACCACAGAGGAGCAAGTGGGCGACATCAGCACATCTTTTCTGGCTGTTGCATCATTTCAAAAAGGATGGAAATTATCACCACATAATCCTGTGGTGATTTTCCCTTTTCTCTCTGGTGAAACACACAGGCCGTTCAAAAACCCCCGTCACAGACCACACGAGCAACATCACAGCTCCATTAGAAACCAGCCAGCCTGTTAGCTGCTTCAAACTGCATTTTCTAAATTACTTCCTGGAAGCACAGAGATTACATGAGTTTACATACACTGCATATAGACATTTGAAGAAGTACATTTTATAAATTAACATTTCTGACAATGTTTACAGTAAGTGCCAGTAAAGCAAATGCCAATGTCTAGTAAAAAAAAAAAAAAAAAAAAATCCAATTCGTTAATCCAATACCTTGTTCCTCATTCCAGCCAGACTGTCACTACATATGTTTTCTGGACATTACGGCGACAGAAAGCAAGTCCCCAACATGTTAACCATGACATTTTAACACAAAGACATGTTTAAAGGGCAGCTATGGTTAAGGTTGAGGGTTGGGTCAGTCGTAGTTATGGTTAAAGTCTCCAGGAAATGAATGTAAGTCAAAGTAAATGTCCTCTGAAGTCATGGAAACGTGTCCACTGAAGTGTGCACACAGGTGCCGTTCCACCTGAATATTCACTGCCCCTCACTCCCCGCTGCAACATAGATGACTCATTTTACTGCAGGGCAAAAAAAAAAAAAAAAAACGGCGAGTGAGAAACACTGAAGCCAGGATCTGATTTACATTATACATGCACTGGTCACTTTATTAGGTACATAAGAGGCCTAATAAAGTCTCAAGAGTGGCACCCGAGTGCTGTGGTTCACCACGTTGTGCTTTCAGAGATGGTTTTCTATCTTTCGCCTCTGACCTCTGGATTCAACAAGGGGATCTGTTGAGGGACGGGATGATATGACCAAAAACATAGACAGTAGAGGTGGACGAGATATGTTGTCGAAGATAATATCATGATTGTTGTTTTAAAAAATATGCAAATTGACATTATGGAGTATTCAAATGACTTCACAGAAACTGATGAAACACGCACTAAAACTCTGGAGCGTATACCTGCAGGAGTAACCCTATTATGACTCGCATTATCTAAGTATAGTCCGACTAAGACAAGCTCGATTTTAGTCGGACTAACGTGTTTACAAGACATGAAGAAAAACTAATTATTGTCTTAATCTGACTAAAAATCAGACTTTCAACACGCATGTAACGCAGCAGAGCAGCAGTTTCGTCTCCATGTCTAAATGCATTGAGTTGCTGCCATGTGATCGGACTATTAGATACTGCATGTTCAGTGTGTGTGTGAAAGAGCGACAGAGTGTGACACTGTAGATGGTAAAGGTGGTAAAAAAAAAAAAAGACTAAAAGTCCGTAAAAAAAAAAAGGAACAGCACTGATCTTATCGCTGGTTTGTGGAAAAACAAACTTGGTGCCTGAACCTTCTGTTCTGCTGAGGCTGAACTAGATTAGCGCAAGAGACGGAAAAGATGAACGTACAAATATAAACTCTTTTTACCAGGTGAAGACAATTAACGCCGTATCTTGACCAGCAGATGGGACTTCATTTTATGGAGATTTTGGAAGATCTCCAAAAATGATGACGTGTCCATGTTTGCTGAATCAAACACCCGACTGAAGTACGCACTTCATGTTTGGTTCTTGATAACGTGTAGATGCCTCTCATATATTTAATGATCTTTAAAGCGGAGGCATAATTTGACTTTAATTACACTGAGGCACAAATGAGCTGTGAATTCTTAACCGGGGGTGAAATAAAATTAAAAAATAACTATGTACTAAATACTTAATATAACTAAATACTATAACTGAATAAAAAGGGTTCAACTTTGCCTCTTCATTCGGTGAGAACAATTTGCAAAAACAGCTAAATCGTAAAGGAATTAGTCTCAGGGAATGTTTTTTAATCATCTATAAATCACTGGGAGCCACTGTGTGAATGTGGCTGTATACGTTTTCATTGACTCACAATGTCCTGTTGAATGCTGTAAATTGTCAATAGTAGTTAATTCTCTCGAGTGGACATTTAAAGGTGCATTATGTAATAAATCTAAAGCAACTGGCCATAAAATCCTCCTAATATTTCACAGAGACTCAGGAATAATGTGAGTCTCTGAGTCTCCAACAACAACAGTACAGGCAAAATATTTGCATTAAAAAAAATATTTTGCAGACTGCAAATCATGTTTATGTTTTGAAATCATGCTTTGGCATGTGGCGCCACCTACCGCCGTCTACCAGTCATTGCAGTCAGTAGAGTCTCAGCTGCCGAGCAACCACGGGTTGCCAGTTACGTCAGAAAACGAAAACCTAAAAGACCTCTGTATTTCTAATTTGAATGTAGTAACCGTTTTGGGCCACATTCTTACATATGGCACCTTTAATTATTATATCGTTATGTGTAACCTCAGTCTTTCATGTAGCGCCAAAATCTCTACGCTCTTTTCTCAGCACTTGAGAGAGGAAACAATGAGGCTTTCATAGGTGTAATAACGATACACGACGAGGAGGTTAACCGCGATAAACCACCCAGAATTCTCAGATTTCCCCCGAAGACGAGGAAGAACAGAACCCTCGTCACCGCCTGTACATCCTCTGTACATCCTCTGAGCAAAAACAAGGTTGCACACCTTTAACATTTCATTCGCGAGGGACGGATGATTCACGCCTGGTTGACAAATATCAACATCTATAATCACACAAATAAATGTGTGTGGAGGCTAAAGCAGGGTAGTGTCTGTGTGAGGCAGCTTTTCTCTGTCTCACTCTATCTCTCTCTCTCGGATAAAGACTAAGGATTACAAACGTGACGGTTCAGATGCGGGTTCTGTCGCAGCAATTCTGCGTTTAAAGCTGAGAGAGAGACGAAGGTTATCTGCTCTGCAAACATGCAGCAGTGATAAATTCATGTGAAAAAAACACATCACATTCACATGTGCACACACACGCACGTCCGGCTTCCAGATTCAACAGTTACTCAAAGAAGACCAATTTCTCTTTTTCATAACATTTGTGCAGCAGTTAACGGCTTGCACACCCAACATCCACTTTATTAGGTACACCCATTCAACGCTTTGTGAATATAGGTGATTAAAAGGCACCAGAAAGACTGGTTTGAGTACATCAGAAACTGCTGGTAGACTGGGATTTTCACCCACAACCATCAACATCTACCATTTACACAGAATGGGCCAAAAAAAGTGAACATATCCAGTGTTCTCAAGTTCTCATGGGCAAAAATAGTCAGATGAGATGATGGCTGGACTGGTTTTAAATGATGGAAAGAGAACAATTACACAAACATACACTCAGTTAGGGCTACAATGATTCATTCATCAGTTTAAAAGGGGTTTCTTAATCATTTAAACATGTGTTTAGATTTTTCTACTACTTAAATGGGAATGGGTTTGTTTTGCTCCATAATAAATAAAACACTCATTTTGGTTCGTGGACAAACCCATTTGGGAACTGATCAACATTGTTCAATATTTGCTGACATTTAAATGGGCCAAAACATTTACCCAGTCAACCGAGAAAATACTCGGCAGATTCAAAGATTGTGGTCTACAGCAGCGGTAGACCACACCTGTGGTGTTCTGTGTACCTAATAAAGTGGCCAGTGAATGTACAGATAAATAGAGTTTAACTGTTGAGGGGAAAAGTATACTACACGACTCACACTAGACACTTTTCTGATGTATAATGACTGTTTATCATTGAGAAAAACAACCAAACCAAGTCATATTTTGTTCATGATTTAAATAGTTGTTACTAATTAATAATTAAATACAATAATTATATTAATAATAAAAAACAAAAACATATTTTTGGGGGGGAAATTTGGGTTTTTTCCTTCCAAAATACACTTATTTACTCTGTTACTTAACTTGTCACAACCAGCGTCTCTACAAAACAAATCAAAAAAGGTCTGTGCTGTTCTCTGGAGAATAAAAAGCTGCTGCTTTTCTCCCACCAATAGTTACACAATGTTATTGTTTAGAAATGAAACCATATTGTTTTAAAAATAACGACGTCGTGTTTCTGTGTGAGTGTATTTTACCTGGGAGAGCGAGGCTCACGGAGACGACGCCGAGCAGGAGCACGGTGAGCGGCAGCAGCGAGGCCCCGCGCAGGTGCTCGCTCCGCGGGCTGGAGAGCAGCAGCATCCTCGGTGTGACGGAGGGTGGTTGTTGTCAATCAGTCCAGCATCGCTTTTGTTTTGGAGTTTTTTTTTAGTTTATGCGAGAGCAATGGCGACACACAGGAGCAAGGATAAGTCAGGACAGGTCGCACCGGGGGTAGCGTCCGTTCACAGAACAAACACAGTCCCTCTGAACACGGTTTAATCCGAGGTGGTGCTAAAGATAGAGGAGCTTCTGCTCCGGGCAGAGGAGGAGGAGGGGGCGTGTCTCTGTGTCTCCGTGCGTGTGTGCGTGTGTTTGATCTGGTGCCTTCACGGTCCACTCGTACATTTTCCTATAAAGACAAGAAAAAGAAAGAAAAAAATATCTTTATTTGTTTTGCACATCTCATCAGAAAGATAGATAAAAAAGAAGAGGAAAAGTTAAAAAAGAAAAAAAAGATGAAAATAAATAAATAAAAGTAAAACATTTTTGTATTTGTATTGCAGAATTACGACGGAGTATTAGAGCCATACTAAGGGGGGGGGGGGGGAGTTAATTACGGGAATAAAGTCGTAATAATACGAGAAAAAGTCGTAATGTTACGAGAATAAAGTAGTAATAATAACAGGTACAAGAAAAAAAGTTGTCGTTTTAATGACTTAATATTATGACTTTATTCTCTTATTCTGGCCCTAATATTAATACATATATATAATATAACCTAATACCATTTTACAGAATTAATCCATGAGAGAATAAAACATTTACTTAAAGAAAACAAAAGAAACGAAATTGGGACCCATCCATCCATATCTAAATATCTAATCCATAAAGAAAGAAAAAAAGAAAGACCATTAAAAGTCGCTTGATTTATCTGATAAAAAAACATTGCTTGCAACATAATCAGGTTTTGGATTACTAAAGCGGTGTTTACATTCTCATGCAGGGGCCCAATAAGCCACAAGGAGCCCCACTCTTCAGTCTTCAATTGTCAGATATCCTAAAAAGATACAGAAAATGGCCAAAATCAGTCACAAACAACCACAACATTTCATTAAAAAGACAGATAAGCAATTACACTGAAGAGAATAACATGGCAACCTCCATAATGCAAGACCCTTGTCTAAACTATAAATAAAAGGCTTGTAAGGCTACGAAAAAGTTGAAGCGATAAAACACACACAACAAATGATTCATAAATTATAAACTGCAATTTTTCAAAACGTGAGGTACTCAATCTTCACTTTAACATTGTTATCTTTAACACCCATTGAAATGTGCACATTAAAATCAAACAACATTTTAAAATGAGCAATGCCTAGCGCTGTGAAGACAGTTTTTCCTCACAGCACCTGAACGCAGCACTTTCCTGAGCGACAGGGTTCAACACAGGATGTGATGATGTTGAAAAACCAGTTTAAAGTGTGATTTGGTGGTTTTTATCAACCAATAATTGACATATTTATTTTCAAATCGCATGGCCACTCAGCTGCTTGTAATGCAACCCATTGTAGATAATGTGCAGATTGAGTGAGGGTTTGGACTCTTTAAGGTGAAGCAGGTGCAGTAAAATGATGCCTCGGGAGACTTAAAGAGGCATGATATGAATACATGTTAAATAAACACACATAATTGCTCTCTATTGTTGTCCATGTTATCCATTAACTCTTTTATTCTTCACCAAACGCATCCAAAAGGAACAGGCAGATGGTGACGGACCCAGACTGTTTGTTTGCTCAGAGCTGGACATAAAATAAATATTAAAAAAAAACACAGACAACAAACCTGTAGCTGGTCAGCATCAGTTAAAAGCATGGCTCTGTCTGTTAGTCTGCTGACATGGTTCATTTATCCTCCAGGGATTAACTGTTGTTGAGATTTAAAGCGCAACAATGGATTTTAATGCACCACGTGACATCACCACCAGTGAGCTTTATCTTTTTTTTTCCCCCACAAACATCCAGTCACTCTGATTCACTTCACATTTACTGGCATTTTTGCCACTGGTCTTGTCAGAATCACCACAGTCATTATCAGTAATGTCATCATTATTGTTGTGGTGGTGCATTTACTGAAATACTACTGCTTTATGGACACAAGTTACCCCTCATTGTTCGTCAAACAAACATAAAAAAACCCTGATTTATAAAGAAATTATAAAAAAAAAAAACATCTTGGTAAAAAAAAAAAAAAAGAGGTTAGAGGTTTGAATTTGGGATTTTATTGACGAGACTGTCTCAGCTCAGAGTCTTGTCATGCATCTGTTTTGGCACAGTTTGAACTTCAGCCACTGATCAACAGAAAGCCTTAAGAAAACAGAGGAAAGTAAGAACGTAACGTAAAAACAAAAAAAAGTTCATTAGCACATTAACACAATGAAGTCCTGAGGTATACGGCTAGGCAGTGTCTCATCATGGCTAAAGAAAACAATAACAAAAAAAATCACTGTGGAGCAGTTTGAGCAGCATCAGGAATAAGGTCCAGAGATGCAGGGGAAACACAAACTTCAGCTCACATTTCATGGACCACAAAACAATAAAAATGCAACATTAGCGAGAATTAAGCAAATTAATATGAAAACCTATTAAATTAGATAAACTGCTGCATAAAACTACTTTTAACTGAGAGTGTGATAATGCCCATTTGAGTATTTGAGTGTGAATGAGGGAAGTGGGTATATTTTCTTTTTTAATTTTAAAACATTTTAAAACAATGTGCACTATCCAATTGGCCTTCAAGCCAGCCATGACAGACATCACTACTGTATATATATATACACACACACGCACGCATACACACACACTAGCAAACGAACAATCAGGCTGAATCGTCCTTTCTGTTGCCACAGATGATCATACCCGTGTTTCAAAGTGCATAGCAGTCGGGATGCTGCATCTGGAGCTAAATAAGGTGTGACTGGACATGTAGAGTTTCAAGAAAACCAGCTTTGGTCATTATTTGTGGTGTTTTTAAATGACACAGTTAATTGTAACTTAATCATGATTACTCAGTCACTCAGCTTCTACCACTTTATCCTCCACATGAGGGTCGTCTCACACTTAAATTCGTGTCCAATTTGCCTAATCCGCAAATTTGCATGTTTTTGGACTGTGGGACGAAAAAAACAGGGAAACTAATCCTGATTATACAGGGAATAAAAATCTACTCAGAGTTTCCAAAAATTCAATCTTGATTCTTCACATGATAACTTCGTAAAAGACAGATGAGAGCAATGATGTTTTAGAAATACTTATACACACCTCAAACGCACGCATGCGCACACAAACGCACAACTGATTCATTTACCTGCATTCATTCGTAAAATTCCCTGAATGTGCTTACAATTAAAAAGTTACATACAATTTACAAATTGGCCCCATTTCTCTTACTTCGTCCAACAACGTATTATTAGTTCATGGTTACAAACGCCACCTAGTGGTGATAATTAAAGAATATTGAACAGTACTCGACGTGGAAAGTGCAGTCTAAACTGAAAACCACTGACACTGCATTACAAAAACACGGCAGAATATGTTTTGTTCCCTATGTGTGTTCTCCCTTAACTGAGGTAATATTAAATAATGTTGCTGATCTACAGTTTGTCATTGCCACCAGTCCTAAATGCTTTCTGTTGAAATACTACAGGCACCAACCAAGTCATCTCTTCTTACAGTTTTTGGCTATAAACTATCAAATTCAGTCTCATGAGATTATAAAAAAACCTCTTATTTCCTGTGCCACACAGAATAAACGCTACACTTGTCCAACTGTGTAATAAGCACAGAGTCATATTTATGTTTCAGAGTAGAGGCAGGATGTGAGCGTGGCCGTCACCGTGCTCGACTCTCTTCCATTGGCTGTAAACGTGCAGGTTGTACAGTTAGGGCTCCATACGGGGCAGTGAGGGGCTCGGAGGCACGCGCCTCTCTGACACAGACGGTCCTTCATGATCTGCCATGATCAAGGATCAGAGTTTGTGGAATGAGATGAATCGGCTGAACATGATTCAGTCCTGTGACTCTCTGTTGCCTTTGTGCAGAGCTGCTGCTGCTGCAACGATTGTTCTCCTTCCAACTCTCCTTCCTCCGCTTTCTCCAGGAAAAACTCCAGCGTGGGGCCTCTGGATGCACCTTCCCCCTGCTCTCCCTCCTCTGAAAGGCGGAGTTTGATGTTAAGGCCAATGTGTTTTCCTATCTTATCTGGACAACGAGGAGGAGAGACAATGAAAGGCAAACTTGAAATCAGAGGAAAGAACAAAAAATATCAGAGAGTGCAATTTTAAATTCTGAATTTGAGCTCGGAGACACCATTTGTACAGCCAAGTGGATCAATATATGGCTGATCTGGCCTCAGTGGGAAAGTAATCTCCAAATACAAATTCAGTGTCTTCTGAGATCTGAAGCACTGAACTGCATGCAAAATTGAACACAAGCCTTTAAATTATTCAGAACACAATATTATTAAAATGTCTGATTCACAAAGAGTAAGAGAAGGTCAAAATACAACAAACTCCCTACATCCCAGATTATGAGCAATCCCTGCCAAAAACTAAGGAACTGACACATGCCAATTTCACTCTCTTTCTGCTTGTGAAATGAAGTGACAGCTTATTTCTTTGTCAATAGCCCCCATTGTTGTTGAAACCCCCCCCCCCCAAACAAAACATGGTAAATCCAATATATACCGCCATGCTGAACCCAGCTCACCATGTCCCATCTGCTTTTCTTTGGGCAGCAGCAGCACGTCCACATTGTGATGTTCCTCCAGGGCGGCTGTGAGCATGGCACCCTCGCGGCTGAACAGGAAGACCAAAGCTAAGGTAATGTCTTCAGTGGAGTCTCCATCTCCAACCATCTGGAAGAGGGGCGTTTCCTCACTATTACTCCCCTCGTGATGGTCTGGAATGAATTATGAGGGAATATTCAGGAACTGAAGGCATAGGTATGAGGTACTGACACATTATCAGCACTGTGTTTGCTGAGCATGCTGCCCTTTATGGTGTCTGTGAACCAGCCTGGGAACTAGACACTCATTCTCACAGATAAGACGGCTGAGGGGCCCAATAAATCTATGCCTGCTTAAGTCTACAATACCTAATAAATATGTCTGCTGGAAACTAAAGTTTGCACACTCCGCCGCTAAAGTCCATGAAGAAAAATAGTGATTTTACATTATGCCAAACAGGATATGTTAATCTACGGCTGCCTCTATCAGTAAATTCACATGTTTTTATTAATTTGTGACTTTAGTGTTCCTTTGTTTGGGTTTACTTAATGGAAATAATTACCAAAAGAGGTAGCAGCAGACCAGCTACTACCATGTCCCTGCAAGCTTAAAATTTTCAATTTTTCTCATTTTCTCTATGGACTTTGGTGTAGGACAGGAAGTAGTTTACCACCTTCAGTTTCCAGCAAGAAAAGACAAACATATTAAGATATATTGTAGACAAAAAGCAGGTGTAGATCTTATTATGTAAGCTTTTTGTTGAGATCTTGTTAATCACTGAGAGTGATGTCAAAGTCCAAGGCTGGTTCACTAAACTGGCAGCATGGTTGTCAAGTCAATGCTGATGTATGAACACCTCATAACATTTTTTTTACAACTATCTCATTTCTGTCAGGTCTAGTGACAGTATTCTGAACTCTGTATTCTCTTTTATGAGTAATTAGTTCCTTGGGCCAAGAAATATTAACCTTAATTCAGTTCCTTACCTATAATTATGAGTCCTATGGCTCCGGCCTCCTGTAGCCGACGAGCCTTCACAGCGAACATGCAGTCACCACGCACTGCCAAGGCGATGTGGCCATTCATTTCAACTGCATTGTCTATTGGCCCACAGGCAGTGTAGGGGGAAGCTTTCACAATGCTGCCCTTCACCTGTGACACAATAATTAAGCATCATTTAACATTTACACAGTTTAGGAGGAAATCTGTTCATGTTATTACAAGTTAAAACTATTTTTGGGTTTGCCTTCTCACCAATTATTACCTCTCTGCCTAAATGTGATTTCATTACATCATTTTGCAACTGTTTCCTGAGCTTGGATATTAGACTAACATTGGAAGCTCACCCCGTGCTCCTGTTTCGAGAGGTCCATTCCAAACTTGGCAGGTCCTGCTGTCAGGACTGTCCGACCCAGAAACGGGGGCGATATGAGCTGAACAACATGAGGCCCTACCACTTCTTCCTCTGGTGTGTGGCTTACCTCTGCCACAAGTTTTACCCGGTACACTCCTTTATGCTCCTGGAGAGATTAGAGAACTGGACTGAAAACAATGCATGCAGTAGTCCACACAGTCATCTACATTTTAGTTGACCCACTTTTCATCCTTTTAACTTTGCTAGTAATCCTTTAAAACCATTAAAAAAAAGCTAAATGGGTACTCCATTGGCAAGTAAACACACAGTGCATCATAGCTAAGAAGATTATTTAATTAAAACATCAAGTCTTACTGAGAGAACAACAATACCTTTAGACTTCCAGCATTTCCTACTGTGACCTCGGTCAGTGGAGTGAGAGAAATGCCCATGCTTTTCAAAAACTCCACTGGCTCCAAGCCATTATCATGGAGTGGCAGTTCAATTTCCCTGTAAACACATGTGTTGAAAATCAGAATACGAAGGCCTGGCAGGTTGCTAAAATCAAACGTTTATTGTGAGCAGACAGACCTGATGGGTAAGGGACGGAAGGCTCTTCCCACCCCAGTGAGATACTTGTAGCTGTCGCGGATGGTTTTTGCAAATGAAGGGTTGTTGGGGAACAACGTCTCTGTGCTGGGGCAGGAGTGTGTGAACGGATCTTCATCTTGAAAAACAGGAACAGTCTGGAATACATGACTCACGGTTAAACAAACATTTTCACTAGTGACACTCGGTAGCGCTGAAGTAGTAACGTTAGACACATTAAACTATAACTGCATCATTCAAAATGAAACACTGAACTACACCGTGTGTACCTGTGTTAGCGATGAATCCAAAGCGCTTCCCGTAATGTTGCCATGGCAGGGCGGCTGGGTGGTAGAGAGAGACAGAGGGAGGAGGTGAGCCTCCGTGGTGAAGATGAAGTCATCAATGTCGATGGGCAGCTGGCTCTTCTCCGAAAACAGCAGGTAGAGGTATTTAAACATCTCAGCTAGGAAGAAGGAGTCCATCCTACATACACGTCAGCATACACATACAAGTCAAGAGAGGGGAAAAACATTTTTTAATATACAACACCTTCCTGAGGTAATATGTCTGGAATAATATCTCTCTCGCATGATACCTGTCTTCATGTGCTCCTGTGCGGACATCTTGCACAGCAGCAAATCCACAAGGCACCCTGGTGTAGGCGTTGAGCTTTTCCACAATGGACTGTCCCACTCTGAGGTAGTAGGGGTCACCAGTGGCCTGCAGAAATCAGAGGATAAACTCAGATCAAATGTCTGACATTGTACATTCAGTTTGGTTCGACACTATTGCATAATAACTTCATCTGATAATCACAATGTTTTGGCTCAGCTTCATCACCTTATAGAGGTAGTAGGTGCTTTCTGCAAACTCTGGTCTCAATAGATGTTGGCCCCAGTGAACTCTGAACTCTGTAGTAAAAGCCTGCAGGGAGATTAAGCAAAGACAGAGACAAATTGTTTTCATATAATGTGTATACAAAATCAGTGTTAATTAAAAAAAAAAAAATTCTTAAAGAGGAACATTAGCAGATGATAATTACCTCTGGAAGAAACTTGTGCTGCTTGGTGACTTGATAAAGCATCTCATGAGTCTCAATGGCAGGTTTCAGATCTCCTCTTAAAACCTGTGTTGAAAAGAAAAATGTCTGAATTAAATATTTAGCATTCGTCAGCACTTCCTTGCAATCGACCTCTTCGGTACTACTCTATGTGCTAATAGATGGACATGAATCATCTATGTGTGACCTGTAAGCCAGGGAAGAAAGCCAGGAGGGAGTCCATCCAGCTGCGCACGCTCACGGTGGGGTTGTGCATGTGCACATTGAGCAGCAGGGGAGGCTGACTGATGTACTTCATAATGGCACTGTAGTGCTGTTGTTGTTAAAAAAAAAAAAAAAAAAAAAGACCATGAAACTCCGATAAGGAAACACTGAAAAGGTTGTTGATTCAAACAATGCAAGCTAAATCAATGTGGCAGTGGGGTGCAGGAGTACTGAAGGTGCAAAAAGCAAAGACTTTGATTCAGTGACGGAGAACTTACAATGTTGAACCTCTCCAGAAAAACATTATCTCCGAGAAGAATGTAGGCCTTCATCAAATATTCATAGTAAGAGTCAATACCAGCACCGACTCCACTATCTGCAAACATAGAAGTGAGAGGACAGTCAGTTTACTGAAAAAGGGTTCAGGTGTACACTATGTTATACTATGGATGTGTTTTTCAATTGTTTGTGAAAATGTGTGGTTTTCACTTCGTCTTTCGGTTACAAAAGTAAAAAAAATAATAATGCTATAGAGTATGAGTTTGAATTGGCTCACCCCTGCGAACCCATTCTCCGTTATGGATATTGATGACAGTTCCCACCAAGTCACTTCCTTTCTGTCGGTTTTCCCAGAGGACATCCATTGCCTTCCTCGCATGTTCCTGTAAACCAGTAAAAATCAATCACTTATAATAAAAACAATCCGAGCCAAAGTTTTTGTACGAGAAGAAAACGCATCCCATAAAAAAAGGAATTATACTAATGAAACACACAACGGAGATGCAGTAGAAAGTAATACCTCAAACACAGTCTCTCCTGACATTCTGCTGAGGGCTGCAAACTCCAAAATCATTGTTCCTGCACAGGCGGTGCAGGTGTCTGATTCTGTGCCTGTGCGAGAAAGCGGATTCAATATTCCATACCGCAGATTCACCTGAGAAAACAAAAAGTCATACAATCAGAAATATGTTCTTCATAACTATTACTGTAACCATTCACCATTCCTCTCAGTTACAATTGCCTAGTAAAGATCTGACACAAAATCCACAGTACCTTTGGGTAGGGAAGGCCACTTGTGGTGTTGAAGGCAGGCAGTAATCGATGGCCCAGCTCTTTAGCCATGTGTAGGAGCTCATCTTGATACCACTGCATCCTGTCCCCACGCTGCCGCAGCAGGTCAGCCATTACATGAGCCCCCAAAAGCCCTCTGGTAGAAAATGACAGAGAAGAAAGAGTAACAAATTAGTAGAAGGTTTTTGGTTGACATAATAAGATACAGTAATTTATATAGTAGTACATGCTGTGGAGTAAAAAAAATAATATATGAAAATTAATAATGTCAGATTAGGCTGGCACACTACTGCCACCCATTGGCCTACCACCAGCACTGCAACAAGTCACTCAGAGCTGTATGAATTTCATTCACATCTTGTTTTAAGATATGCTTGCAGATTAATTTTCCAGACTAATAAGTGAACTTGATAATTTATCTCTCATGGCACACAAGTGTGCTTTAGCACTCTGGTTCAACAATCCTGATACTGTACCAAACTAAATAAATCACAAACATATTTCATACCCCAAAACCCTGATGTTGGTCTCAAACACGGACACCACCACATCGTTGTCCAGGCGTACATCCCTCACAGTCTTCCTCACTGCATCCTCAAACTCATCAAGCTTGTTTAAAACCTGCTCATACACAAGTGGAAACACATGATAACATCTAAGTTAAAAAAGGGTGAGGGAAACATTTGAAATATGCACAAAACAAAAGCAGAACTACATGTGCGATGACAGACGGGAAAAGCAAATACTCACCACCAGGGTATCAAGGGTGTCAATCAGAGTCAGAGAAAACCTACAGAGCAGGAAAGAGCAGGAGTGTTGTATTATACTATGTGGCATAGCACAGTGGAGTAGTTGTGCACTTTGCTACTGAACCAGCTGAATATTTGTAATTAACCACATACTGTAAAATATAACAATCTTATGACAAATAACAACTAAAATCCTTATTTGTGTAATAATTCCAAGTCATAATTTATTGTCGTCTTGTAAATTCCACATTTAGAAGTTTAAATTTAGCATCAACACCGTGCCTTCCTGAAAACAATGTCAACTTAAGGACATACTTGTCTGGTTTTTATTATCAGCAAATTAAGAGTTTAAAAATAGGCACAATTTCAAGAAGAAACAAAAACTAAAGCCACTAACTAGACTTCAAAAAGATACACCTGAGAATGGGTTCGGTCTGAACTGATGCAAACTTTCATTTATAAAACATGACTTGATCCAGCTGGATCTAGCTAGGTTCCACATGCCAGCAGATGATGAACATACTTTCCCAGGGAGTCGTCTATGTCCCCTCTGTTGGGCTCCAGGCCACGGACTCTCCCCCTGCAGCTTAGAGGCATAAGCTCATCTGCTGGATAGGCATATTTCTGCAATAAAAAAAATGTGACTTCAAGGCAAGTTTCATGTTGCAGATGATGGAATGGGGTCATTAAGGAAATATGCTGTAGGGTTTAAAATTCTCTAGAGAGACAAAAACCAAAGCATACGCAACTGCAGCATTACACATGGGACGTGATTTTGTTTCCATTACAATTTTCGGCCTATATTGGTAAAAAATAAACAGGTGGCTTGAATGTAAATAACATGGACTCTGAACAGACACCTGACCTACAAACATGCAGAGCAGCTAAAATATAATTTCCAACCAAGGAGAGTACTTTGTTAGAATACTTTTATGGGTATTAGAGGGAAACAGGAATTATTATATGACTTTGTTCTAGTAAATGAATTATCACATTTCCCTCTTTCACCACACACTATGGAACACAGTGTTACTTTCTCCTGCTTTTAAATAGCATAAATACCTCACCCTCTTTGAAATGTGACATATCTGTGCTGCTTGAGGAAACGTTATTTGCTGCTGGCAACCGTTACGCCAGGCTGACACAGCAGCTGCAACCAAATCCTGCACCAATACAGCTACATGCAAATATAAATGAGGAGGCCGTTATGACACACTTACCATGTAACTCCCATAAGCATGATCAAACATTTCAATTATCTTGTTCCTACAAAAAAGGGGAAAATATGAATCAATCAGAAGTCGAACACACTACCTATACATATGTTTGTAAGTGGGAAGTGGGTATGGAGGTTGTTCATAAACTCATTCTTATACACTGGATCTTAATTATAATAATAATAATAATAAAAAAAAAAAACATTCAACATAACATTGCTATGAAATGGGCGGTTTAAATGTATAAAAAGACATTTGGTGTTACAAAAATTGCAGTATTTTAGTCAGAAATCATGCACATACTACAATTTATACAGTGAATTAGGTCAGAAAGTAGGTGTTTAAACACAGGTCAAAACAATAATCACCTGATAACTGTCATCTCCTCTGGTGTCATGCTCTGGCTCTCTTTACATACCACCCAGCTAAGAAGACTGGTGATCAGTAAGGTCTTCAGTATCATCATCGTGACCCTGCAAAGTTTGTCTCCTCGTGTACTCTGGCCTCAGGTCAGGCTTTTACGTGGCCACAGACGCTCCTATCCTTTGTCCGAAAACCCCTCAGAGAATCACACAGTGCAACAGCAGGCACAGCTGTCCGCATGTGTTAGAGAGAGCATTTTGGTGGAGAGTCGGCTGTCCTCATCTAGCTACCTCCCAGCTCCATGTCCCATATCACCACTGTGGTCGTGCTGCAGTCGATCCAGTCTTGTTACGATCATCACATGCCAAACAAAGCAGAGCAGAGCTGCTGACCGCTATCCATGTTCACTCACGCGAAACCACAGCAGTCAGCTGGTCCTCGGTAAACAACATCTGCTAACGCTAACCTGTAGAGAAGAGATTATATGACATAGCACAATTAGGACTAAAATGTATCTCATAAATACCGCAATGTAAATAGATTTTAAGATTTTAAAACCAATAAGTGTAGTTACCAAAGTGATGACAGCGTGCTAACCCTCGCTAGCGATCACAGTGCTATCGCTAGCCAGCTAGCAAGAGGCTAGTGAGTTAAACATTGCCTTCTAACTGCCGGTTAACTGTGCTGTCAGCTCGGTTACGTCAAGTACAACCAGCGTTCGCTGCTTAAGACGTTTGTGTTAAGATTGTGTCGCACACATAGCATTATTCGCTGACACGTCGTCAAAAAAACACTGCCACACGACACCGCTACCTAACTGTCAAATTACGGTCAAAATGTTTTTCTCTACCCGGCGGCGACAGTAGAGGTAGCTCGAATGTTTCCTCCCCTGGAAACATGAGCCACTTCCGTAGTAGTCACAGATGGGGTGGTACTCCCAAGTGTCGCCGACTTCACGATGCAGAAGTGGGTGTGGTTCCTACTCATAGTGCTACATGAATTTCCACATACCTCAATCCCATATTTTCCATACATTCATTCATTGCATCCAGCTTTATCCTCCTCACGAGGGTAGCGGGGCACACTGGAGCCTATCCCAGCTGACATAGGGCAAACGGCGTCACATCCTTGACAGGTCTGTTTTCCAGGTTTTCCAATCAGAGTTGGGGAACAAAATCTTTGGGGTCACTTATTTTTTTTTTAAGGTAAAGCACTTTTCCCCCCAATGAAAATAACATCAAAGTAATCAGAAATACACGCATTTTGAATAAAAATAATTATTTCTAATCGTGTCAATGTCTTGACTATATTTTCCTATTCATTTTGCAACTCTTTTGATGAATAAAACTGTGACTTTTAATGGAAAACACAAAAAAATTGTATAGGTGACCCCAAACTTTTTAACGGGAGTGTTAATATATAAAAAGGTAACAGTAAAAGTGTTGGATGGCTCAGTAGCACCCTCCAAAAGTGGAAACCCTGGTGGACAATGCTAGTGACAAGTTGCATCAAATTTTAATGAAACTAGGCAGAACATCACAGCCCAAACAAACAAAAAAACTCAATTGGCACCATTGCCTAAATTAAACAGGAAGTCAGCTATTTAAAATTTGGTGTCCATCGCAACGATTTGGATGTTTTGTAAATAAAGGAATCGTATCTACATTAAAAACAAAACAAAAAAACCTGTCAATTTGTACTAGACACATCAAAGATGAAAAAAGTATTGCAGATTCAAAAAGGCCTGACCACGGCAACCATCGGAATTCGGGTGAATTTTCAAATATTCCCCACATAACAGAAAGTGCAGTGTACCTTCGCGACGGATCAGCTTGAAACTTCATATGCAGCACAAGATATCGACCCTAAACACGTCTACGAACATAAATTTCTCCCAACAGGAAGTCAGCCATTTGGAATGTAGCAGCCATTTTGCCACGAAACAGGAAGTGCCCTATAACTTTGTCGTACATTGGCCGAACTGCTGGAAACCTCATGCGTGAGACAATCGTCAATTCATCAGCACATGAAAACTAATTCAAAGGCATAGTGTCACCTGCTGGCAGGACAGCAACTGCAAGGGCCTGCACAATGCTGCCTGCAGCTTTAAATATTATTGAAATTGTTTTCTTTTTTATCATTTGTTTCATTTTCTACCTCCTCTGGTCAAAAATCCTCAGCTCCACTTTGGTCACATACCCTGGTATATACAGTAGAACAGTATTTTCCACGAAGCACCACCAGCAGAGGAAAACTGCGTACCACTAGTGGTACAGGTACCACAGTTTGAGAACTGTGGTAAAAGGCAATATATATATATAATGAAACTAAAATATATTGGGCCTATAAAGGAAGGGCTTGGTTTGCCTCTAGTAGATGAGACATACAGTGATAATCAGACTGTAAACAATGAGACAGTCATGGTTAATATTGCCCTGCCCTATAATCAAACACCACTTCTTTACTCCCGCTGTCACAGAGCTTTGTGAGAAGCTACTGAAATCCAATGGATGTAGTAGAAGATTTTGCAATGTTCTATTGTAAAATGAAGAAAAATAACAGTTACTTTGTGGTGAGCTGGGGATACACTGTTGCAATATAAACTGTGACATGGCAACACAGTCACTGTGTACACATGAGGAGGAGCTTATGGCAAACGTCTCCATGAATCTACTCCCCTCTATGGGCGTTTCCTGTCTAACTTTTCCTGAAAGGTGTGGCGATTTTTCCTCAAACTGTGAAAATCCTGCTTTGACACTGATCCTCTCGTTTAGGTAAGATGGAATCTAACTCATTCATTACCATTTTTTAAAAACGAACAACAATAACGCACGTATACGTACATGCTTGTTTGTTCCTATGGTTGTTTTGTTTCCACGCTGATGTTGGGGAAAATGCGCTTTTAGTTCACAGCACTCGACGTTGGTTGATGACACAGGTTTGATTTATTCTAATTCTGGCCAGCGCGTTCCTCCTGAAAGTGCCAAACGCAAATATTTGCTGCGTAATTGCGCATAGAAAAAACGGGGAGGATGTGTTTATCTTGTCCCGAAATGGAAACCTAAAACACCGGCAGTGAAAGTTTAGATGACGATGAAGATAAGATATGCAGAATCAGTAGAAGACAGGATTATATAACATCACTATACAGTGTTATTAAATATTAATACGACATTATACTTCTTCTTTGTGGTTCAAGGACTCTCTCTACAAACACAACAATGTCTGCGTGGGTGAGTATCGAGTGATGTGATGATTTAATGTATATCAATCATCATACAGAATGAGGAAAACACATTTGTTGATTTTAATTGTAGGGCGATTTGGACCTGCTTTTAGATTCCCCCTCCTCTCTGACTGTGACAGTAAGTGAGACACAATAAAAGCCTTTTCTTGGAGGTTCTAGTTATGTGCTACTACTTTATGACATGTTTATTTGCCTCCTGTCAGTCCAATACAAGAGGAACTGTGAAGGACAAGCCAAACTTCAAAGCTGAAGAGGATGTGGCTGCACTGAGAAAAGCCATCGAGGGTTTGGGTAAGATACGACGGCTTCTGGGTGTTTTATTATATCATGTAAAGCCCTTTAAATCACATTTCACTGAGTAAATATGTCATCATCTTTGCCAAGGAGGCTGCATTTTATTATGATCAGCATCATATCACAAGTAAAGGACAGATTTGGACAAAATGTTTTTCGGCGGGTGTAGGTTCAGCCCGCAAGGAAGAAAAAAATAATTGCTAACCTTGTGTGACACATGAGTGCGCTGTCACTTTGTGAGTTCAATTCAGTTTTATTTGTATAGCGCCAAATCACAACATACATTACCTCAAGGCTCTGTACATAGCAGGGCAGGAACCCTCACAGTATTATCTGGAGAAGAGAAACTCAACAGTTCACACAATGAGCAAACATGAGACATCAGTGGAGATCAAAAAAAAAACAACTCACTTTTAACAGGAAGAAATCCCTGACAGAACCAGACTCTAAAATGTGCAGCCATCTGCCTAGACCGGTTGGGGTGAAAGGAATCATTGGGGGACACAGGGGTGGGGGAGAAAGGGAATAAAGGAGGCGAAGAAGAGTCTTCAGGCTGCAATCAGGGATTATTTTTGTCATTGTTTAATAATAATTTTTTTCTCAAGGAATCAGTTTGTTGTCTCTTCCATAAAATAACACAGAAGTGACCACCACCGTCCTCTTTAATGTCCAATTTACTGTCAAAGTAAAACCTGAAAGTAAGATAAGAAATTCAAACAAATCTCTGAGAGATATATCTTATTTCGGGAATGTCCTCTTCTTTACAGGAACAACAGAAAAAATAATCATTGAGGTGTTGACCAAAAGAAGCAATGCCCAGCGCCAGCTTATCGCTAAGGCCTACGAGAAAAGCACAGGAAGGGTAAATCAGAGCACGTTTATTCCAAATATTCATCATGTGACAAGCAGAAAACGCGAGGTAGGTGGAGTAATATTTGTGTGTTTCATCATCAAACCTTCTCTTTTAGAAATTAGCAGATGACCTGGAGGGTGAGACCCACGGAGAGTTTGAGGACCTGTTGGTAGCCTTGGTTACAGCTCCTGGTGTGTATGACTGTCGTGAAGTCATCAGAGCCATTAAGGTGAGACTGTTTGTCCTAATGAGACACAAGTGTAATTTTGTTAAAAAACAGTAGGGATGCATTATATCAGTATTGGTAGATACTGGCTTTATGGGCAAACACACCAATATCTGCTGATATTATCACTAATGACAATAAAAAATAGGATGTTACATCCTTATCTTTGATGCTGGTGCCTTCTACAAGTATTATTTTATATATATTTTTTTTTTTCACAGTATTTTATATCAGAAAATTACTTTTGATACTTAAGTACAGTAAATGTCATATACTTTAAGGCTTTTACATAAGTAATATTATAAAAAAAGAGACTTCAACTTCTACCAAAGTCATTTTCTGGTAAGATGCTTTTACTCAAGTATCCCTTTTAGATACTTTATACAAGACTGAGTATCGGTTATCGGCACCAAGCGCTCCCAATATATCTGATATCGGCAAAAAGTCCAATATCATGCATCCCTAGATTCATGAATTTGCTCTAAGAACCTATAAGATATCACTTTATATAATGTGTGTGTCACATACAGGGTGCAGGCACCACAGAATGCACGCTGACAGAAATCTTTTCCTCAAGATCCAACAGACAGATAAAAGCCCTGTCTGAAGCATACCAGGCAGGTTTGTATCATCATCATCATCATCGTCATCATCATCATCATGTTATTTCACCGACTAGTTCCTGACTCAAGTTATTGCGAAACAACAGAGGGCAGATGTTCATGCTGCTATGTGTCTGAATTCTTTTCCTTGTGCTTTTCCGTCCAAGAAACTGGAAAATCTCTGATTGATGACCTCAAGTCGGAGGTGTCTGGAGATTACGGCAACGCGCTGCTCATCTTGGCTGAGGTATGAATACAAAGAAAACCAACCCGACGCAGAATATAAAAGAGTGTTGGAGTTATCAGAAGCTATTTCCAGAAAATAAGAATCCAGACCCAAAAGAAATTATGATAGTAGGAGTGTAGCAGCTGTCAGGTTACCAGGACTACCTATCCTGGCTCAAAAATTTTAAAAATAAACATTCCCTTTTCTATTTATCAAAAATAATCTACACAATAAATCAAAACTATTGAACTGCAACTAGAACGTTTTATGAGAGACCAAATAAAAACACAAATCACATGTGCAGTCGAGAGAAAATTTATTTTCTACTAGGGATGGGAATCGGTATCGGTTAGTATTGGTATCTGTCCGATAAATATCAGCAAAACCATTTTAGCCGAGTCATGTTTGGGCTGCTTATTTCTTTGTCTTTGGGAGAACAATATTTGTGAGACAGTTGGAGAATTATGAATTTGAAATGACTCAGCACACGTGTTGTTAGCGGCTTCATACGTTCAGAAATGGCCTAAAATGACTGTATCGGAATAATATCGGTATCGGTAGATACTCGAGTTTTTGATATCGGTTATCGGACCCAAAAAAGTGGTATCGGGACATCCATATTTTCTACAATATTTGTTCATCTTTGGCAGACGCATTGTAGATATGTTGAACTGCAATGACGGGATTAAGATGAAATTCAATAAGGCAACTCCCTCTGTTTATCCTCACAGGGGAAGAGAGATGAGAGCACCAGTGTGGATAAAGCCAAGGCTAAAGCAGATGCTAAGGTATATTCACTAAATTAAAATCATTAATTTGTGTTCTCAGTTCTTTTGTCCCCCCTCCTTCACTCTTACCATCTCATTTCACCCAGGTGTTGTATGAAGCAGGAGAGAAGAAGTGGGGAACCGACGAGGCCAAGTTCATCGACGTCCTGTGCCACAGGAGTGTCCCCCAGCTGCGACAGAGTGGGTCACACTTTTTCTCTGTTAATGAAATGAATTTAAGGGGAGAAAGAAAGACAGAAAAATGAAGACCGTGTAATAATAATCATGTGACAGTGAACTATCTCTGAGGTTGAGCTCTGGCTCCATGCAAATATGTGAGTGCGCCAACATGCTGATGCAAAGCAGGTACAATACAGTATTAGTCATCACAGAAACACACAAAAGGTCCATGGGAACATCAGCATTAGTAAGTTTCGCAGTTATTGAGTCACAATCTCATGAGTCAAGATAACGACAAACATGTTCACCTCACGGTGGCAGTAGAGGTAAACATTGCCTCAATCACACACTCACTGAGCTAATGTTTACTTCCATGTTACAGATTCAACAGGGAATAAAAGTGGTGTTTAAGTCTTTTGTTATTATGTGTCCACAGCTCTGATAGAGTACAAGAATATCAGCAAAAAGACTCTGCAGGAGAGCATCGAGGGCGAAATGTCTGGAGACCTGGAGGAGCTGCTCGTGGCTATTGGTGAGAGAAATTTGTGCCTTAACTTTATTTTATTCTAATAAGACACTAAAAAAAACCCTCTTTATTTGTCTGTGTAGTTAAATGTGTGAAGAACGTCCCCGCGTACCTCGCTGAGAGGCTTTTCAAGAGCATGACGGTAAGCTGAACACGCACAAAATCTACATACCGTTTGGTTGCAAAGTGCGTTTGTTTTATGCGATGCAGACAGTTGCATTGATCACCTCTGGTGTGGAAAGGAATGTTAAGCCTTTGTTCTGCTGCTGGTGCTTTGACTAAAAGTGCAACATTGGTTGAACTGTGGAACAGGCTTTTTTTTTTTTTACATCAATAGATAAGCACAATACATGGTTGTTTATTTAAAGTAAACAATAGTAGTGATTGCTGAGACGGTAGAATGTGTTTCAATTGATCTACTTACGCCTCTTCTTTGTCCTGTTGTGTGCAGGGTGCCGGGACCACAGAGTCTGTGTTGACCAGGATTATCGTCAGTCGCTCCGAGATCGATTTGATGGACATCAGAGCAGAGTACAAGAAGCTGTTTGGATACACCCTCTACTCCCAGTTAGAGGTCAGTACATACATAGCTAAGATTGAAACGTCACCGTCATGACTTCTGTTTACATCATTACGTCTCGTAAACCACAAGCACGTCTTCCCGTTTTCACCCTTTTCCTTTCCGTTATGTTTGTGCAGTCGGAAGTTTCGGGCGATTACGGCAACGCCCTCAAGACTCTCTGCGGCCAAGATGACTAAACTCGTCTGATGAGGAACACATGGTTTGAAGTGAAGTTTTACTCCTAAGAAGAGTAGAAAAAAAACCTCCCCCCTCGGTCACTAACCTTTCATTCGTCTGATACATTGCCTGAACTTTGATAACTGATCTGGATTTTTTTTTTTTTTTTAACGTTTAATCAGGCATTTGTTTCAACTTAAAAAGTGAATGATGAAAACACTTAAGGAGTCTTAACATCCTTGTCATATGAAGATGCTGTTCATGTCTTAATGAAAATATTGTAACCACAGGTTTTTTTATGCATTTCATCGTTTACTGTATCACAAATTGTCCTAATAAACGGCAATGTGCACACAAACACCCAGTGTCATAACTTTAAATGCGAGTGAAGATACAAGGCAACAAACACAATGATGTTTATATATAAATATATAAAAAAATATAAATTTTATTTAAGAGTTTTGTTCAAGTTGCTGTAGCCGACTCCTACACACGTCATGAGGACCTTGTCTCCTCCTTTCCTTTCGTCTTCTAAAGGCTTCTGGACCTCGATCTTGAACATGATTTGGAAGAAATCTCTAATGTGTCGGAGGAACTCAATCCTGGAGAAACAAGAGAGTGAGAGGGGAAAGTTATTTTACAGTTGTAAACATCTCACATCTCTGTAACTGAATTACATCAAATAACTTCAAATATATTTTTGAGGTTTTGATTAGATTTCTTTATATATTAAAATATAATAATAATAATAATAATATTTATATAATGACATGTTACTCAATTGTATGCAATGAATAAAAAAAATAAAACATTTTATCCAATTAGACTAATGTCATGTCACATGATTTGTGATACCCAGAATGATCTTGACCATTAAGTTCTTAATTTTAAAAAAATAAAATAAAATAAAAACCCTTTGTCTCGTTCATCAGAATGGGACAGATGGTCAAACTGTTTCGCCTCTGGCCTCAGCTCTTTCTGGCATAAATTCACGATAGTAGGAAATTACATTTCAGTTTCATTTTTATTCATTACTGCTCATGGAATGGCTTTTTTTCTTTAACTTTTTATATCCCCATGGAGAGGGATTTCCTATGTCTTATATTGAATATATTCCCTCTATCAATAAATTCAGTTCATTTTATGTTGGTTTTACTCCATGTGGTCTCAAATGTCGTCTATACAATGACATTTTTTTCAACAAACACATGGTTATACAGTTTAAACAAACACCACAGAGGTTTCTCAAAGCAGCATTAGAGAGGTACATTAGCAGCTCGTATTTCTGTCATTCACGTTACCCGAATAAGAGGAGGAATGCATTGTGATGGCACTGCCAATCTTCAGTTATCATAGTACTGTACTTGAGAGGGACACAGCACCGGTACCATGATAACTGAAAATGGACAGTTCATAGTTCACTCCTCGTCCCTCGGTGATGATGATGATGATGATGATGATGATGATGATGATGATCACGTCTGAAATCAGCTCTTTGCTTTTATGTCCGTCTCCTTTGTCCATAAACATTGAAATACATATTTATAGAAAAATCTCTTTGACACTTTGACCAAGCACCTTTGTAATTTCAGTCAAAAATTTAACTTGGACTTGACTGAATCTTGATCTTAAAAAAAAAAAAAAATCACAAAAAAGAACTATACAATAAAGAAAAAAAAAATCAACAAGAACTCTGGATCACAGTCACTTCCCAGCTCGAGGGACTAGTAGAAGAATAACTACATGTGCGTTCCGGAGCAAAGTGAATGTGTTCATTAACTCGGCAGTTTTGTAAAGTTCATTGAGAAAATAACTTACGTGTACGGGGAGAGAGGACCGAGCAGAACCTTCGAAACGTCCTGTTGGCCAAGGGTCATCAAGAGCAGTGCCAGGCTCTGATTGGACGAATCCACGCAGCCACCCTAAAAACAGAGAAAGGGGAGGGGGGAGGGGGGGAGGGGGTGACGCGTTTTAGCAACAAAAACAACATTGATGTCCGTCGCAGAGGTGGAGATGATTCAGGAGAACTCAGTAACCCTTGGTCATGAAAGGAAAACACTGACACAGGCTATTTTTATTTACAGATATTAACAGAAAGCAGAATCAAATTTAAAAGATCTTACCGCTATTATTCTTTTCAAGTCAGTGACTGTATATCACTCTGAGGTAGCTTCTCTTGAGTGGGCAATATATGACTGTATATTTCTTTTATAATTTTACCCAACTGCGATACATTTTCCTCCTCCCTCAGCCCTGACCTCCGAATGTGCCCCTCAGCTGAATTCCACCATTTCCTTGGACATACGAGATATTTAGAGGACAGAGGATCCACTCTCTGTATCCAAGTGATCACATGCCATCACGATTACTCAACAATTACGTGCTATTCTCCCCCCAGTTTATATGAAGAGGCTGTGCGGGACTGGACACACCCAAGAGCGTTTTAAAACCTGCTTATCTGCTCATAGTTTTAATAAGACATTCTCCATTTTATGCCCACAGTGTGCATCCATTGTGAGACAACCATTTAACCATTTGTGCTTTCGTGACAACCTTGTCAGCACCAATATGATTCGATTACATAAATTCAATCACTGGGACCATGGAAACAATCTAAGGAGACACTGCTTTTAATGTTGGTGAAGCAGAGAGTTGTTAACACTTTTTTATATTTATCCAACACCTCATATGCTGAAAAAGTCAATAATGATAAACTAATTTACTCCAATAAAGACGTCCATCTGCAGAGTTATTTCTTTCAAATGTTTACTTCCAACTGTCTAGATACATGAAAGAGTTCTAGCATTTAACACTCAAAGTATTTGACCTAACAAAACAAGTGGTATCCAATATAATTACATTTATAAGCAAAGTTTTGTCTAGCCGCACTGATTTTTCTCTAGAAAGACTGGCTATTGACAAAGTGTTGCACCTGAGCACCTTACCTCAGACTGCCGTGTTGCTGATCTGGACTACGCACATTACAATAATCTATTCCAACTTTTCCACAACATGTCCTCCTCGTTGAGCCAAATAAAAAAACAACATGCATTCATTCAATTTCTGTCAGGTAATTTTCAGACGCTGCCTTTCAAAAGGACACAGCATGTCCCGAGAGAGGAGCAGCCAACCAGACACGAGGCCTCATGAAAAAAGAAAAGTCCCTTGAATCCCTCAAGGAAACGACAACCTCCTTTCAAATCCGGTCAGAGAATGAGGATGCAGACAAAATCAAGCTACTTGTACACTGTTAAAAAAGGAGCAATTTACGTTTTTTCCATTTGTTAGTCTGACATATGATGACGTAAAGGCCCAAATACTGTATTTTATTACTGCAGGAGAAACAACTTGATGTGTTCTGAATATAGTGAGAGCAACTAATCACAATTCATAGAATTCAATAAAGAAAAAAAAAAAAAAAGTAATGAAATATAATCTAAGCCTTACTATCAAAATTTAGACCTTTGCCCTTCAGACAAAAATAACCACTACGCCTTATTTAACAGTAGCTGTAAATCTGAATGTAACTGTTAAAAAAGCAATACAAAAAACCTCATTCTCAAAACACGGTCTTAAATTTTCCTAAATCTTTAAGATGGCACCACTTACATCGGCTTCTGTCCAATGTTGATGTTGCCTCCAAAAACAAAATGTCCATCATGTAGCTTTGGTTTACTACAAGAAGACGGTACTGATTAACCAGAGAACAAACAGACGTGTGCTCAAACACAGAACATCCATGCCCTTTCATGCGAATCCAGCCAATTTCTTTTCCTTTCAAGTTCTTCTCCTTTTTATAAATTAAAAATCCAAGCAGGAGTCACATATCCATGTTTGTCTTCTTCTAGTCGCAAAAGTAGAAATCACAGTTAGGTACGAAAATCAGCAGTGACTGTTCAATTTCTCCAAAATGAAAAATCTACCCGTTTGTTCACCAGCAGTAACTTTATGGGGAAAAAACGGAATGAAACACTGCCAGAATATTAATTCACCATCCTCAAAGTCTGCTAAACAGAGACGTTTGCTTCCCACTCTGTGGCTTGGAGTTAAGAGGATGCACCCAACAATATTCCTCTTTCAGAGTTAATCAGCACTACCCTGACCAGCTAACTGGACTCACATGGCTCCTATGAGTGACTGAAAGGCAGAAACATGCGGAGGCAAAGTGAAGTCACAGAGTCAATGGATTTAATTGTATATTCTGATGAAGTGGGCTCTTTTTTTTGCTGTGTGTTTGTGCCTTTGTGCGTTTATAATAATAAAGTCACTTAATACAAGGTGTTAATACACTACATGTTTGTTTTAGCCCAGTGGACAAACATGCCTGTAAATGTCCACTTATACATTTATTTTATTTATAATGAAGGGACACGATGCATCTGATCCACCCAATGAACGGAGTCATCTAGTCACTTGCATTTGACCTCTACATTCTGTAACATTAAAGACTAAACAATTAATAATTTCCTAAACAATAACACAATTTGAAACAAAGCAATCAAACAAAACGTGTGAATGATGTATTCTTTGTTGTATGGAGCAAAGAAACCAGAAGATATTCACAGTTAAGAAGCAGAAAAACCAGAAAGCTCACACACACACACAGCCTCATCAAACTGTAATAAATTTCACCATTTTAAATACAAGTTCTCTTTCATTTCCATCGACATAGTGGTTCTACCCACAGTTTGTCACATGAATTCCAGACTGAGGTTAACGGTCACGAGGAGATAATGCTGGTAAACAAAGACAGTGAAAGTCATTGTGGCTTGCTGGGTTCATTAAGAGTATTGTCTGTGTCTGTCAGGTATTCCCCAAGAATTCTGAATTGTTGCAGCCACAGGGAACCGATTCTCCAGCTGCTGTTTGCAGGATCCTGATATCATCTTACACAAGTAATGAATATTTTTCCTCCAATGGAGTCACAAAACAAAAACTTATTTCAGCCGTCTCATTTGTTATTAGCATCATATTGTTACTCATTGTCAGGTGTGTGTGCCAATAATGTGTGTACTGTAAATACAGGCGTGTGCTGCTCTCACCCGATGCACTTCCTCTAAAAGAAGCTTGGCACAGTTCCGACCAAGGTCCTCTGGCAGCACAGGGTCACCCTGTCCTTGTGGCGTGGACGACATCTCCGCACTGAAGAAGGAGCCGTTCAGTGTCTCTGCCACCAGCGTCAGGCCAAACCCTGGAGACCTAAAAGTTAACAGACATCAGATATTGAAGGATTTGGCATGTGTACTTCTCATTACCGTAACTCCTAGACTGTTTGTGATATCTAGAAAATTCAAAAACTATGGGCTTGCGATCTGTCCAGGGTGTGACCCCACCTTTGGCCCTATGTCAGCTGAGATTGGCACAGCACCCCGCGCGACCCTCATGTGGAGGATAAACCGGAAGAAGGCTTGAACTGCCGCCACATATCGAAAGTGAAAGTTGTCTTGACAATACTACAGCCATAAAATCAATATAAATCCAGGCAGCTTTATTATCTTGACAGTCATAAGAGGATTAAAGACAAGCTGCAGATCTTCTGGGATTTTCATTCACAACCATCTCAAAAGTTTTCCAGTGAACTATCTCAAATGAGACTGAACAGACACAACACAAACTCATTATAGCCAAGGTGGAGTATGAACACTTCCGTGGGTGCCGGCACGTTATTAGATGTCCTAATAAAGTGTAGACACTTACTTGCCCGAGTTGGCCCCTTTCATGTGGTCTGTGTAGATGTAGATGTCTGGAATGAACTGGTTGAGGACGGCCCTGGCAGAGTCCACTATTCTGTTGGCCATCTGAGGAGAAACTCGCACCGAATATCTGAGTTCAGAGAGTCAAGGCTTTGGCAACTCACATAATAAAAAATATGACATGCTCAAACTTGAGGAAACTTAAGTTTGAGCATGTCATGTCATGTCAAGTCAATGATTTTTCAACTGAAAGCTGAAGCCATTATGACCTTTTTCCCAAACAAATTGATTTCAAAACCACTTCGGTCTTAATCAACTCTAAGGATACGCAACTCCTCTGATCCTCTTGATTTTTCCCGGGTCAGTCAGCTGCACTGGTCTGATGGTCCTGCGGACAGGACATGTGAAAACTATCTCTCCTCCGCCACCAGGGGCCATTCCCCTCTTCACCACCTGAGGAAACAACACAGAGACAGGTCTTTAAATATATTGTATACATAACATTTTAAAATGATATAAAGCTTATCAAAGGCCAACATGTCCTAACCTTAAGATCAAAACCCTCTCCATCAATGCCAAACTTCTTCATCAGAGGCAGTGCTGTGGTCTTCAGCAGGTCGACCTGAAAGAGACATCGTTTTACTCATTTAAAACCCCTTTAAATGCAACCATCTTTAGGAAAATAAACAAACATTTGTCAAAAAGACCAAGACAAAGTCTGCAATGTTTCGTTAGTCAACCTGGTAACAAGCTAAAATACTGCTTGGTGTTTCTATGGCAACACCTCACTCCAGTGTCTCCAAGCTCATACTTCTTCATTCTAAAGTCTATTTTATTGGCTCTAGTCTCTCTGAAACAATGCCATAAGCACAAAATGGATGATGCAATGCTGGAGACTGGCCCGCAGTAACAAGATGTAAGCAAACTCAGAGGCAAAGGAGTTTGGAGACAAAATGGGAGTCTCAAAATTCACAATGTGAACTGAACAGGCGAGGATGTTTTAACACTGTTTCAGTGTTTCTTCAACATTGATCAACTGTTACATAAACCCGATTATGGTCTTCACCTATTGAATTACCCGTTCTTCTCAGCAGCATTTAAACTGGCATATAATTGCACATAATGATGTGTGCACAAGAGGGCAGTGTCCCTTTGGATTTGGGAGGTGTGCACTTAACCACAACATAGTTTACATATTCTTTGCAAAATGCAGCATGCTCCAGCTCCACCCTGTGTGATCATGAGCCAGCACAGTCAAACTCAAACCAGAAGTGCAAAAATGAGAAACAAAAGACAGTGCTCGCAAAGTATTCGCCAGTGGTTTCTAAAAAGAGAGGGGTTTGCAAGATCCTTTAGCATAGATCCAAAACAAGTTGGAAAAAAAAATAAAAATAACACCTTTATATCATAATTGTCGGATAAGATATTAAATGTATGACGCAACATTGCAAAGAGAAACAATACCATCTGCCATCTGACTTTCTGTGACCTTTGAGAAAAAAATGTATGAGTGGTCATCATCAGTGGCAAAAGGTCATTTCACAGCACAGCAGGAATTACTTCCACAAGTACGAGAACCCCTGAGATAGACAGCGGTCAGACTGATGTGTGCGTGTCCTCACAGTCGGGTCAGTTGAGTCATTGGTGACGCCCCTCAGAGTGGCCTTCAGTGAGGTCTTCATAAACGGAGCCAGCATGAGCAAAGCCTCAAGATAGTAGCCAATGGAGCGCTGTGTGCTACAGTCATGTTCCACTGAGCCTCCATATAACAAGCCAGGCTGGTAAAACAACACAGTGCCTGGAGAGGACAGAAACATGACAACAGCTCGAGTCAGAAACAATGGAGATTTAAGCTTGTGGTGCCACAATTCTTGCATTCAACTGAGATTTCACTCAACACAATTTCAGGTTTACAGTTCATGACTAAGACTTGCCATTACCAGCTCACAGCAAACAGTTATTATATAAATCACATAGTCAGTGGCAAAGAGAATGACAACAGCAGTCATTGTCTGAAGAGATAACATTTACCTGTTTGGTTTATTTCTATTCTGGAGCCATTGGTCACTTTGTCTAGGAGTCTGATGAAACTGGCCTCAAAATCTGCACAAGACAACAGACAAAATCAATATATAAAAGGTTAAATTAGAGCAAAATCGGTTTAAATAAACAACAAACTTAACTGCGTTTATATTTGGCGAAGTGCGATTCTCTGTACGCTGGTTTATTTACAATTTAAATTATGAATACAGGATGCATTTGGTTTTTATGTTCTCCACATAAACTATTGTTTTTTATATTATTATTATTATTATTATTATTATTATTATATTGGTGTCGTGGTGCCATCCCTACGAAATACACACGTAAATATAAGAGAAAACAAAAAACAAAAATAAGAACATGTCGTTGCTACAAAATAAATCTAATAATATACTAGCATAAAACAGCTAAACAGAAAACAACCCCATATAAATGCAGTTAAATAAACACAGAAAAGTAATGCAAATAACCGTAGTTCCTGAATCTTGTATTTTAGGATAATATGCTGAAACAAGTACAATTTGTGCATAGGAATGCTTTAAGTTAATGCAATTTATGAAGAATAACGCAAACGAATGCACTGTTTTTACATTTTCCGTCGTTTCCCCAAAAACATATGGAGCGAAGAGTTCCAGTATTTACATTGGAAACTTAGGAAAATAAACCACAAGTCACACATTTACAGAGCGACATCGATGTTTAGTCTCCTGTGATGAGATAAAACACCACACGGCTTCGTGTCGTGTTGTGAAAAGTTAATTTCATCTTAAATTCAAAACCAACGATGCCTCATCGTTTCCTCCACGCCCGACGCCCAGTGATGAACCTCACTCCCAACTGCGTAACAGCTAGCACTTAGCCTCCGTGCTAACTGCGACGCCACATGCAGAGTGAAGCAGCGACTCACCGCGTAAGCCCGGGTCTTCCTCTCTGGACCGCACGTTCTTGATTTTGACACGCTTCCCGCTGAGCGTGGACAAAACCAGCCGCTGTCTGAAGAAGTTGCAGCCGTCGTAGACGAGTCCGTGACTTGCCATGTTATTGTTGTTTCTGCTTGGCGTCAGTGGGAAATCCACGTGTGTTTGTCCGGGAAGACGTTCCGTGCGCGGAGACGAGGGGGACGGCAGCGCACGAAGACCAATAAGGTTTTTTAAAACGTCCGCGTTATCACTGTTTGCCACTAGATGGCAACAAATCCAAATTTTTGAAAACAGAGTGGGCGTGGTTAAAAAAAACCAACAGCATCGTGTCTTAAAGGAACACAGCGCGATGATAAAATGTAAACAAGGAGAAAAACAACATTGACACAGAGCATTACTTGCATATTTGCTTTGTAAAATGATAAAGAGGTGTTACACAGAATGAACTAAGGCGACTGACGCTTTTAAAATACTTAGATAGTTTAAGAGGGTTGTGCAATTGAGTGTCTTGACACAATACAGATTGTTTGGGTAGTCTTAACTAACTGATCTGATTCCCCTAAATAAATTGTTAGTCTCTTATATATATATATACATATACATGTATGCCTGTATATACATATATGTGTATATACACATATATATACACAGGAGATTAAAACAAGTCTAGTATTGTATGTATAGTTCTATTCGCTTGAATTTATGCTTTGTATGAAATTGATTTGTGTAAAAAATTTGGTTTTTTGTTGTTATTTTCATGTTTTTTTTCATTTGATCTTAAGGTGGTGCACATAGACTAGAATCAACTACATGAGCACGTGAGTAGAAATACATGCACTATGCACATCTTTGCAGGATATGGAAAACATATGTAATTCATACGTGCAGATGACATTTATTGTTCACACTTCACTTCAAGGCTGCAGATCTGCAGGGCTGTGCGTGCGTGCGTGCGTGCGCTGAGTGACGCTCGGTGAGGATTTACCAACGCAACGCCGCCAGCTCGCTTTCTTTCCCCGCCTGCAGGCAGGAAGGTTCGACCAATTGCATAACCGTATTATACAATAATGACTTCTCTAGAACAGCGAACAGGCGAGGAAGTTTGTCAATGCACGGCAGAAAAAGGCGCATCTCGACCGGGGAACTGCATCTTCATCTCCCGCCTGTGGCTCCGATGAAGCTCTCGCTCCCTCCTCCCCCTCCTCCCTCTTTCCCTCGCCTTCCTCTTCTCACTTCTGCTTTCTGAAGGACTCGCAGGGGAAAAAAACCACACAATCCAAGGTCCACAGACTTGCAGGAAAAGACGCGCCCACTCTTGGTTACGTCGCACATTTTCTTGGGAAGGAAAGTAAACCAGCTTCGATCAGGACTTGGCTGCGAATCCAGCTCTGAGAAGGGGGAGGTTTTTATGAGCGACATAGTCCGACTATTGCAATCGTAGAAATTAAGCATTATTCGTTGCAGTGATGGTTCTACAGAGGCTGTTTCGTGCCGTCATCATGGGACCACCGGGCTCGGGGAAAGGAACTGTGTCTGCGCGCATAATCAAAAGTTTTGGACTGCAACACCTTTCAAGTGGGGACATTTTGCGACGCAACATCGAGGCCAAAACTGGTAAGACACATGTGTCCTCTCAGAAAACACTCACTGAAACACAGCATGCATGTTTTTTTTGTTTTTTTAAGTAAAAATATAGGCACATATGTGTTTTCATTTTGAAATGAAAATTATTGAGCTGAAAACAATTTTTTTTTTCCCACTCACTGAATTCGTTTCATGGGCTGCTGTGATAAGAGAACCACTCCTTCACTTTAAGTTCTTATCTACTACATCACAGAGGAATCAGGCAGAGCAGCACACACAGGCTGCACTCTCTTCCTTTAAAGGTGCATTATGTAATAAATCTAAAGCAACTGGCCATAAAATCCTCCTAATATGTCACCGAGACTCAGGAATAATGTTCATATATCAAACTGAACTCACCAACAACAACAGTACAGCCATAATATTTGCATGAAAAAAATATTTTGCAGACTGTAAATCATGTTTATGTTTTGAAATAATGTGGCATGTGGCGCCACCTACCGCCCTCTACCAATCATTGCAGTCAGTAGAGTCTCAGCTGCCGAGCAACCACGGGTTGCCAGTTACGTCTGAGCTACAGTGGCGGAGAAAACGAAACCCTAAAAGACCTCGGTATTTTGAATTTGAGTGTAGTAACCGTTTTTGGCCACATTCTTAAATATGGCACCTTAAAGTCAAGGTCAAAAATGGTTATGGTGGTGCTGTTTAATGTTTATACAGGAAACAATGGACCTAATTCCATTTACCTGGTTTATGAAATGAGGCACAACACCTTGGCTGGAGATTGATAGAGGTGTAAAGATAAGGAGCAGAAGTGCACCTTTGTTCCTTGTGAGGAGCAGAGGTGTCACGTGTGTTATTACAGCTGCATTACACTCCTGCAAAACCTGCTGCTGCACATGCATGCACACATGCAGCTCCCTCCTTCCTCCACTCCCTGTTGTAGTTTTTTTACGCTGTGAACATGTCTGAGCCCAATTTACTAAGTTCTCGATATTCTTGGCAGCTGAGGAGTTGGCAGTTAAAGCGGTTTTTCTTGCTTTCCCTTTTCCGACCACAACGGTTCCTTGGGTCTGAACCTGTGACCTACCACTTCCACGTGATTGCGTCATCAGCCTTATCACTTGGAAGGCTCCTTTTTTGTTTCGGGTGTGAGCTCTGCAGATAAATCAGTCACACAGTCTGCGTTCAGAAAATGAATAATGGGCCACTTCACCCAAACAATATACAGTTGTTTAGTTTTACTGATTTCCAGAGATAAATGTGTTATTTGATCATCGGACAGTGGATCTGAGATGCATGTCTCATAACCACAACAACAGAGGAAGTTGGGATTAAAATTTCTTTGACAAAAAGTTTAGAAAATAAAAGGCCTACACTGCTACTGTGTTTCTATCAAGTTTTACGAGTACAAAATGAGTGAAACTGTGAAACACATTCATCAATCTGTTAATTTACCAGCACTTGCCTTGCTACAGTGACTGCAATATCTTTGCTTTGTAAACACGCCTTGACATTTACAGAATCGTGTACCAAACCGAAAAGAAACACATTTTTCTCGGGATGTCAGAACTACTTTCCGGCTAAATTCCTTGTTATTTTCTCTGTGTAATAACGTGGTTTTCAGATCAAGTTTGATTGCCAGTGTCACCCTTTGCTCCTTGACTGGGTGACTTAAGAGTAGAGTAGTATGGTCTTTTTTTACGTGTGGCCTGTCAGGAAATTCCTTTCTTCAGCTGGACACAGGCCAGTGGAAGTAAACCCTTGATAATCCTGTTTGAATTTTAACTTAGCAGCTTTGTAGCAAAAAAAAAAAAAGAGCCCGAGTCCCTCCTTAAAGGCACAGTGTACGCATGATTTCCCTTTAGCTGTTTGAGCAACTGCTTTATAACCACACAAGGCAAATAATTAACAAACTGCCATCAAGACATGAAAATAATAATAATAATTTTTACAAAAATGTATTCCAATATAAGGAGATGTAACTTATATTTTAAGCCTGAACGTTTCCCTCAGAAGTGTTGCTCATGAATACATTAAAAACCACAATTAACTGCTTTCTTCAACTCTCACAATGCAGCAATACTGACATTTATCGTGATATTTATGGTGATTTGGCCATGTTTTCACCCTGAGCTAATGCACGATGGACACATTACAAACATAAGCTAAATACCATTTCATATCTGGCCATCAGGTTTCATCTTCTGATTAAAAAAAAAAACATTGTAATATGAGTGTCTCTGTCTCACCCCGTTTGTGTTTTCCTGTGTGTGCCAGAGCTCGGTCTGCTGTTGAAGGCCTGTATTGATCAGGGTCAGCTGGTACCCGATGACGTCATGTCCCGTCTCATCTTCCGCGACCTGAGAGCCCTGGGACAAAGCAGCTGGCTGCTCGACGGTAGGTTTGCTGCGTCACCAGTCCACTGCAAACTCTGACGCTGTCATCGTCACATAAATGTAGTCACAACCACTGTCATCTTAGAAGCTCGACCTTCACCGAGACTATTCATTACATTACGTCTCTCTTGTCTCTCTCTGCCAGGTTTTCCCCGCACAGTGTCCCAGGCCGAGGCGCTGGATGACGCGTTCGTCGTGGACACGGTCGTAAACCTCGACGTTCCCTTCGACACCATCAGACAGAGGCTGACCAGTCGCTGGACTCACCTTCCCAGCGGCAGAGTCTACAACACAGATTTTAATCCACCTCGAGCTCCTGTAAACAAATACATCCTCTCTACTTTAGGTCATTTATATTCTTTAGGTTTCATGTCTATGTGGAGCGCCTTTGGCACCATTTTGGGTTTCTCGAGCAGTGTTTACATTCCAGATAGAGCGCTGTGTCTCATCTAAACATACTCTCATACTGCCCTTCACTGTGCAGCAAGCTCAGTAATTTAGCTCATAGCAACTTGCATTACTATTACTGTATTTTAAAAATAGACTTACAGCTTGTAAGCTGAAGAAATTGTTGTCAACATGTTTTCTCTCTCTAGGGTTTCGATGACATGACGGGAGAGCCCCTGATCCAGAGGGAGGATGACTTGCCAGAGACAGTGACACGGAGGTTGAAGTCCTATCAAACCCAGACAGAACCTGTTTTAGAGTATTACAGGTAGGAAAACAAAGGAAAATTTAAAACCAACCACTTACATTCCGCATCTACTCATCCGTCACATCATTACAAACATTTAATTTGCATTGAAGAGGCAAAAAGGGGTAGATATTTGACTGTATATCAGGTCTGAGTGAAACGTATTTCACGTAAATAAAATTAAAATTTGTGAAAGTTACAGATGAATAGCACTGGACGTTCACCGCAGTTGTGTGCATGACTGAAACCAAAAAGCAACTAGATATGTGAGGCTTTGGATCCTGTGCATCATAATGTTTGATGTTTCAGGGAAATGATTAACAAGTGACCCTCTTATAATTTTACTACAGTACATATCAAAGATTTAATTTAAGCACAGAAAGATACAGGAGGAGATTAATGGAAAAGAGGATTCTCTGAAAAGGATCACGTGACTGCTATTCAGCATGTTCTCAAAGAGCTACAGGGTCAGCAATGCGTCTGCGACTTGATGGTAATTTAAGGAGTGGGGTTGATGGCCCCCACACCCAACCCACCTATCCAGAAAGTAGCATCACTGCCACCTTCTCTGATCTTTTACCTTCATCTCAATCCAAAACCTCCTCTGGCCTTTGACCCCGCAGGAGTTCCAAGATGAAAAAAGATGGGTCTGACATGGGGAGACGCCCTACATGTAGCCTAGGTCAGGCCCAAATATAGAGGCAGATCATTGGTCCCATTCAGACCTGGTAGTGAATTGGTCCTCAGTGATTTGTATGTAGATACCAGAAGTGTCTGCTGTCTGTTTGTGTCTGCTCGAGTGACAGGGAGAGACAGGGGAAGTAAAAAAAAATACTGTGAAACTACAGCCTGAGGATGTCAGAGGTCAGAGGATGTCAGCTGAAGATGTGTCCTCACACCACTTCCGAATGTGGCTTTTGTGATCAGATCCGAGGATAAATTGGGAGCATTTAGCATTTTACATTTATAATGGCGCTTTTCTAGACACCCAAAGCGCTTACAAATGACCCATTATTCTACATTAACGCATTCTCACTAGTGGTGGTAAGCTACACAAGTCACAGCTGCTCTGGTGCAGACTGACAGAAGCGTGGCACCACAATCATTCATACACACATATACTGTATGTATAGAGACAAACAACCATTGCATGTTTTTTTTAAACATGCAATAAATGATCCGATCCTTTGTCCGAGTATGATCGGATCATTCGGGACAAAGGTTGAAGGAGATTTGAGGGATTTCTCAAGCTGGTTTATAAGCGTGGGTGTGCAAAATATTAGTAGCAGCTGCAACACAGCGGCAAAGGTTACAAAGTAATCCAATGGGGCAACTGCAACATTCTACATCATGTCCACTATATGCTTCTTTTGGCCAATAAATAGCTCCAATTGCTGTGTGCCATGTGTTGAGAACTCCCATTAAATACCAGGTGTGAATGAATGAATAAGAAACGGGTCAAATAGTGATAGTAAAAACAATTTCTTCATTTTGTTTCTTGCCTTTCCAGGAGTAAAGGGGTGCTCGAGTCGTTCTCTGGGACAGAAACCAACAAGATTTGGCCACACATTGAGGCGTTTCTACACAAAAAACTACCTTCCATCAATGAGAATGTTGCATAGAAACACAGCCGAGGGCGAAAAAGGCCGATGACGTTTACCAGTGGAAAACCACGACGAGAGCCGTCTGAAAAAAAAAAAAAAAGCAGTATAATGTGAGGAGGAGCAAGCATGCAGTAGGTAACAGGTGGGAAGGGTGAGACAACAGATGTTGAATCGTTTAAATGTTAGTTGATAGAACCTATAATGTGCCTTTAAAAAGACTACAAGACACCAGTGAATTTAATAGTAAGATCTTCCACAGTGGAACACAAAGATGTAGCAGAATGACAATGTAAGCGATGAATACACATCTTTAACTTTTAGGTTTGTGAGGACTTTTAACACTTGTTGGCAAACTGCCTTTGTTATGACTGTTTCTGATGCAAAGAGATATTAACCATAAAAAAAGGGAAAATGTTTGATTATCTTTAAAATACACACTTGCAATCGAGTGCCTTTGGCTGCTTTTTGGAAATGTAGTTTGAATGTAGTATGGACCACTGATTGGTTGATCTGTGATCTGATCACACTGATAAATCATTTTTATTGATAGTTTTTTTATATATATAAAAACCATGTTAAACCATGTAAAAATATATGTAAACCTCCTTTAAGTCTTAATCTGTTGCCTCTTCATTTTTTCTTTTTCCATCAGCCATGTGTAAGATACTGCTCAACACGCTCAAGTGCAATATACAGACGGCTGCCATCTTGTTCATTTACGCTTAATCTAAAAAGTTCTGTTTTTGTACTTTGCTATAATCCATGTTCACCAAATCCAAAGCACATTCCCTCTTCACAGAAAATAAACCACACCATGATTATTTATTATGAATCAAAATAAACCTCTCACCACCAATTACTGTATTTTGTGTATTATTGCATCACAGGGGAATGTAATATGGACCGCGGTGGATAGCATTGTTGCCTCACATCAATTGTTTATTTCTGTGTGGAGTGAGCATGTTCTCCACGTATGCGTGGATTCTCTCTTTATCTGTACTATGGCTTCCTCCCAGTCCAAAAACAGGCTGATTGGGGATCAAATTAACTGGACATGATAGCTGTGAATGTGAGAGTGAGTGACTGGTGACCTGTCCAGGGTGTACCCCGACCTTTCGCACTGTTATCTGGGGTTGTTTGTATGCACTCGCCTGAAAACATTTAATATGCACATTCACCAATAAATGTTGCTGAATTTAACCCATGGTGGCCAAATGCTGCCATGGATACATCCATATTTCCCAACAGCTTGTAGCTCAGACAGACCCTTACAATAAGTTTTATGTGATAACTGGACACTTGAAGACTTTGAAGCACAATAGTTGAGTGATGTCACTGTGGACCAAAGCAAAACAAAACATTTAAGTTAGCATTGTTTACAGTATTCATGCTTTTCATCAATTTCGCCGCAGAATCATGACTCACAAGTCTGCGATGAATTGTACTTTAATGAGTTGTATTTTCCTGATTTCACAGTCTGCAGTAAAAAAAAACAAACAAAAAAAACAAAACGGAACACATTGCTCAACAAATTGTGACACTAATTCCTTTGTTCTCTTGTGAAAGGAAGAATTCTAAAGTAGCCATACAGACTACAGTTAATTAGAAAAATAACAAAACGATGAGAACTGAAAAATTAAAAAAAAAAAAAATGTCTCAATTTAATCCACAAGCTGCTTTCAGGCTTGTAAAACAAATTCTAGATGACTGGGAGCATTGACAACAGCAAAAGTGACAGAACTTGAACGCGTTTTGAAAAGAGAAATATAAAGTGCAGGACACATTCAGATGCAGAGAGCTTCGTTCTGCATACAAATATACAGTTAAAGCCTCTTAGCGAAGCGCAGCCCTTTTTTTCCCCCCTCCTCCCCTCTCTCCTTGATACACAAGGTTTTTCAAATCACCTACTCAGGTGTGTGTACATCCATGAACACAGAGATTAAAGCAAACCGTCTCACACTCTGTTTAGGGATGCTGGGTTAAAAAAAAAACAACAGTAGCCGATAAAAAAATATATAAGTTAGTTTTACTCTAGCACAAAAGGGAACCAGAGAAGAATAAATACACAAAGCCCATACAGACTTAGGAAAACTTATCATGAAGAAAAATATAAGGAGTTTTTTTCCTACTTTAATCACCTGCAGCCAAGGTTGAAATGTATTATCTGTGCCTTAAGTACACTTTCTATTTGCTCTTTGCAGATTAGCATGAAGCAAGTTGAGTGAATGAATTTGACCTCACGTCAGTTTTTATTTCAAAACCTAATTCAAAATACCACACATGCACAATTGTCAGCATTGCAGGTGATGGGAACAGTCGTTTATCTGGCAGTCATGCATCTGTCAAACTTAACATGACATTTAAGGCTTCATATTATACTCACTTTACAGTGAGAGATTTCACGAGTAGATCAAAAACCTACTTTGCAATGGCAATATGGAAAATAGTAGACATGGTCACGTAGCAGAAACGTTGCAAGCCGCGTCAGCCGTTTTCCGCTCACCAGCCGTTTGAACATCAGCTCAACCGGGCATTAAAGAGTCTTTTTTACTCAGTAGATCGGGTAAATTTGTTTAATGCCAGGTTCAAGCGACTCGCACATTTGTTATCCCACGTACAGTGCGTGTGTGCGTGTCCTCTGGATAACGTTTTGTCTGCAGAGCCTGTGTGAGAGATCAGTTTATTTTTCCTTCTATCGGACAGCCTGTGTCTGAGTTGCGACCTCCTGCTGCTCATTGAACATAGCAGACGCATCCTGATATAATCGCTCAGCATCAACACTGGTGACTCATTAATGGAAAGTATCTCAAATTGAATCAAACAGTGACTAGATTTTTTGACTGAGATATGTTGAGGCCTATGGGGACACTCCTGAACCTTGGTTGGCTGACTTGTGGTGTAACTTGATTCAGATTAAAAACTTGTGTCTACTCCTGCTTGATTATCTGGGCATTACAATCAGTGCCATTCCGATAACCAGACAGATATTGAGAGTGAGTTATGAAACCAGTGCTATGGCAACCCATACGTGCAAAAGACACTGAAACAAATGCCAGAGGCCTGTGACTTCCTCGTGTTAATACTGTGAAATGCTTGCCACCAGTAAAACACTATTTCTAACAGGTCTCCCCTGAATAATGCGGCGCTACAAACACATCACGTCTTTGTTTATATTTGCTCTGTGATGCTGTTTTTTTTACGAGCCTGCTCCGCTGAAGAAATAGGGCTTGAATCTCAGGTCGTTCCTTGAGAGAGGGAGACGATGGCGATGGAAGAAAAGCAGGGGCTCATCCTACATTCACTAGGAGGTCTCCATCATTCGTATGTCTTCCGTTTCTGTCGCATCATCCTTGGTCCACCTGCCTGTGCTTGTCCACAGTCCAGTCTCTAAACAACGCTTCACAGAGAACTCTGCCACCTGGTGGACGAAGACGAAGGCAACGGGGTCAAATGAGGAGAATGACTGATCAGACGTCATGCAGATATCATAAATTACAATAAAGCAAGATCCAAACAGAGCTGGAGAGTAGGGATTAACCTACAGCTGCACAGGATTAACGGGGTATAAACTACATTTCAAATCTGAACTGACACAAATTCTGATTCACAAAACCTCTCTGCTCTAATATAACCATGAATATATACATAAGTAAAACCTGTGAGGGCACACACTTACTAACAGCTGCTGTGATACATATTCTCATCCAATCAGTCCTCAGGGTCTGACAGTACATTCAACTCTAGGTGAGGGAAGACGTTGCATTAGGAGAAAAAGGCAAGCAGTATAATGTGTCCCCACAAACCAGGATGAGAATCAAGTTTCAAGCTTGAATGAATCCCTCTGTGGTAGCAGAGGAGGGCGAGGAGGGTTTTTCTCTCTTTTCTCTGAGGAGAAGTTTGGCAGGTTGTCAAGCTGTGGGGGCCAACATGGGGTTGGGGAGGGGTGTCTGTCTGCCTCACAACAGTGTTTTGTAAACTACAAAGACCAAGTTTAGAGCAGAGGCCTGTGGAATGAGCCAGTTAACGGATGCTCAACTTCATCTGAATGTTGCCTGTGCACCAACATTATTGGAAAGCACTGCTGTGATATCACACAATCAAAGAATGATTAGAAATCATAACTTGCACAAGACAGCACCTTTAGTATGGTTAATTAGGGCTTGCAAATAACAATCGTTTTTGTTATCAAAGAATATGTTTGATTATTTTCTTGATTAATCAATTAGACGTTTGGTGCAGAAAATGTTGAAACTCCAAATGGTGACCTCAAGTGTCTTGTTTTGTCCACAAACCAAAATTTGGAGGGATGCACGATATTTGAGTGCTGATAACACATACCGATTGTTACTTGTGCTCAAATGCAGAGTTTATTTATTCTCTTCTTTAGTGAAATGAATACGATAACTTGCATGCTCATGTTCATTGTGCAAAATAAGTAACAATTATATTTGGAGAGGCCACAAGCATAGAGGTCAGGGTAGTAGCAGCCTATTTAGCCTACTGTTTTAGTCATATAGGACAATCTTTATGTGTTAAAAAAAACAAAAAATATACATATTCAACATCAAATTAATAATCAATAAACACTTGCAGCACTACATTTAATGTGAAACTAATTTTGACTTCATCAAGTCTAGGGCTACTGCTGTAACTGCCAGGGTAGAAACAAAGAAACACTTACTGAAGGTAAAGAGTCTTTGGGGTCAAGTATGTAGTTTGTGCCTCCTGTGTGCTGCTGCTCTGCATTGTGTGGAGTATCACTTCTACACCTGGCTGCATATTCTTTAACTCTGTGTTTGAAGGCATTGAGCTCTGAATGGAAGACTTCTAAGTAGACATCTTGTCCTTCCTGTGGAGCATTAAAGAAACAATATTATGTAAACAAATGGTGTTGTGCGCTCCATTAACATCCAGTACTATGTGCACAATTAAGTTGTGCTGCTCACTCGCTCACTTACTTTGGCTTTGTGGAAAAACTGTCTGAAGCAGCCTCTGGGATCCTGCTGAGAGTTCACAGCCATCTCAAGAATGAACTGCATGACCATGGCTTGGTGAGCCACCTGCTCCATTAGTGCCTCCTTCTGCTCAACCATTAACAGAGAAATGATTTCAGAATTACCGCGTCTCTCAACACAGGCACTTTGTTCCATAAAACAATTTTTAGGTTCGTGTTTCAAAACACGAATATGGAACCTGGACCATGGGCAATATCTGATTACCTAACACTTAAATGGTGTGCAGTAAAAGTGGGATCATTGTCATGAAAATCCAGTACACATTCTCACACACATTGGTTAATATTCACACAGCTTTTCCTGTCCAGCTGTTCATGTTCATCACCATGAAATATATAATTGCAGATTTTTCCAACGATACACAAAAAACCCACAAGCCCTCTCTTCCCAGTACATTACCCCTTCTTGCTGTAGTCTCATGCACCACAGAAATAAATAGTTGCTCGTTGCCTCACAGATGAGCTGAGGCATGTCTGCGAGGAATCGCTGACTGTCGTCCCACCGCCTCAACATACCTGAGAAATGTACACAAAGTTGAAATTAGTTTGTTTTAAGGAGTCCTAATTCATGCGTGACCAGGCAACATATTCTACAAAAAAGTCGAGTACATCAGAGTTACTGATCATATTCTAAAATGTCCAACATGTGCCATGACTAATTTGTTAACTTTGTATATAGACACATCACTCCACACTGTGGAATTCAAGTTAGTCGCCAACAGATCCTTTTTTTTAAATCCAAATTAACATGAAATTCTATGACACAGTGAAAACTGGACTGCAGGCTTGTTTTCACTGCAACAAGCGATAACATAATCTGATCTCTTTCAGTGAAGTCAAGTGGAGAAAGCCTGTTTTAACCTGTAACAATCCCCAAGCCTTAAGTTGTGTAGCTAAAAGGCAACACATAGCACATGTCTATTTCACCATGAAACTGATGGCAAGAGGCCCATTTATTAAATCTCATTTAGTGTTTGACTTACCAAAATGCCTGAGCTCTTTGTCATACTTCTGGAGAAATGTAGTGCACCTGTCCTGATCCATTTCAACAGACTGCTTTTGGACATTAATGATACTCTGAAAGAGTAAATGAGAGTTTACGATGTTTCATAGTGACCAGAAAGCAGGTACCCACATAAGAAATAAGTAAAAAATAAATGTTAAAAGACGACAGTAAGATGTATTCTCAAAATCTGTTACCTTATCAAAAACATCCCAACTTCCGACAGCTCCGAGAACAGGACTGCGGTTGGGCTCCCGACCCTCCAGCAAGCTTTCCTTGCGACGCCACTCCTCCTCTGTGTGTGTGAGTTCCGTCGGGCAGACAAGTGTCCGAGCACGTTCCTGCTCCAGGGACTCCGAGCTGTGGACCCCTAGTGAACAAAGTTGGTCCTGCGCCTCGGCCAGTCTCCAGCTGGAGACGATGGACGCCTTCATGCAGCGCTGCTGGCTCTGGCACAGCGACGCCATGGGACAGTCACAAAGAGGCGATGAGAGTGACTGAAAGAGAGAGAAATGAGAAACGACATAGTGCCTGACTCAAATCAAAGTGGCCCATGCTTTGTACAAGAAGAAAGTGTGTTAAACAATTGTAATATAAATTGTAATAAAAACATGCCAAATGTAATAAAGTATTCACAAATAAATCAAGCAGAGATTGTTAAGGGCAACCTATTTAATATCTGATGTCAATGGTGATCCATAGGCAGACATTTTGCAAGATGGGGGAGTATTTCAACATTTGCCAAACCTCTGTCATTTAGATTGATGATTTTGAGTTGATATCACAACATTGAAATGCCCTGGCACAAGTTTGCACTCCGAGCGCTTCCTCTACTCTTCATTATAGAATGACTAACTATTCCCTGAGTGAACAGCTGACAGCTATAAACTGCGGCTGAATCACAAACTAAATGCAGGTCCATTGGCTTTTAATCTTCCATCACCACAACCATGCTGTATTTTGGAGCAGGGTGGGGCAAGAGTGCTAAAAATAAATGAAATGTTTGTTTCCATCTTGTCCATGGCTTCATGGCTGCCTAAACAGCCAAATGTCTTTTCTGACAGTGTCAAAGAACACTGTATTTGTATTGGACGTGAGGGAAGGGTAAAGTGAGCTGCAACTTCATATCCTCCTGCAAGGAGCCTTTATCTCAACAACCATAAAACAAACATGGATGGTCTTCTAGGAAAAGGAGGAGTGCATGAGAAGACAGCAATGCAACATAAAGCCATAATCCACCATGAGCAAGCTGTCCAGACAAGATGGTGACACTGGAAGTTCTTTCCAGTTTCAAGAGGCACATCCTGACTACTCTAAACAATCAATCATTAATGGCAGTTAGCAGCCATAATGATGTATCATTGCAAGTGGCCTGTCACATTCTGTCTGTAACCTTAAGACAGTTGAACAGACACTTTCTACCTTGCCCATTCTCACCACACTCGACTTCACATCTCTTCCCGTCATCCCTGCTCTTCTAAATATCATCATCATCACCCATCTTTATTATTAATATTTATTTATTGAGTAAATAAGTATGTGCTATTCTGTGTCATGTGTCTGACAGTGTTTACAACTGCCTGCTCGATATTCTTCGATGACCAACTAACATTTTCCCCTGTGATTTGAACAGTGTAATTACCTTCAAACTTTTCCTAAAGTCTGATGCCACTGCATCTTGTTAATATATCCGTTGTGCTTCTTTAAACCGTTGGTATCTTGTTTTTTTCATTTACATGTTAATCATTCCTACTTGCTTTTGTTTGACGTTGTCTTCTTGCTCATGTTTCTCTCTCACTTTCAGTCATTTAGCCAATTGATAACCTGCTTTTCTTCGTGTTTGATTTGTTTGCGTGATTTGTCTGTTAACGTGTGCCAACAGGTAAACACTCAACAGTTTACCTGAAGCCTTAGCAAGCACTGGGGTACTTACAATAGATGTTGTAACTGCCCCTGCCAAGCTTACCGAAGAGTCAATTTAACCACTGCTACGGTTAAACATTAGAACAACAGAATAAAAGTACGACACCATTTAGAAACAAAGAGAAACCAATGTGTCGCTAAATACGAAAAGCTATGTAGCTTAGCGCAAACTCACTTCACTTATCCCCAAACAAGCTTAGCTAGTTAGCATGCTTCAGCTAACAACCTAACTACTGGTATGAACTATTTACCTGCTGGTGGGAATTAACATCACTATGGGGCCTGAGTAAGGAAGCCGGGTCGCTGCTGGACTCTTCGCCAGGGTAAAACGAGGCTCCGTTGCCCGGCTGCCACTCCATCTCTGCGTGGCAACTCGCCGTTAGCTCTGTTGTGGCAGCAGCCGCTAGCAGATGCTAGCTGGCTGTGGTTGTAGAGAGTCTCAGACAGAGTTGCTGCTTTTAGCGACAGGCTGTGAGCCAGAGTTAAATATGGAAGGTTAAAAGGGTCGACGGGGGAATACGAGGCACCGCCGAGTGTCGGGGGCAGAGAGGGGGCAAGACTTTACATGAAACAACAGAACACACTAGGTCCAACTATAACAACATCCCTGCACACCGTTTCTTCTTTTTCAAATGACACACAGAACACGTGGTAAACAAGTGTGATCACGTGACACACTCAATCACAATCTCTCTCAAAAAACAAATGATGTGTATATACATATTTACACACATATACATATCATTTCTTTTTAATTAAGACATAATACTGTGCATTAGTAGTAGTAACGGCTTTAGTTCATGGGTAACAATAATAATGACATTTTAACATTCAAAGTATATTTCGGTTAAGAAGTATCTACATACTGGTGTATTAAACATTACAGAAACATAAAAAAATAGATATTTTGTTACACATATACTGTATACAGTGCATAATACATTTGTATTTCACACAAAAACCTATCAAAAATCAAAAATTGTCACAGACAAATCATTGGCAATCGCACGTATACTATACTATATTATAATAATAACAACAACAATAATAGCTGTGACCAGTAGAGGGCAACAGCGTATTTTGAACTTGCATAACTTGCACTACTGTGAAAAACAAGTCCTCGATCAAGAACTAGAGTATGTTAAAAATTTAGCCCTGGTTTTGGTATTACAGGCACCTTTATGTGCGGTGTATACTTTTCTCATAAGCTAAATCAATGTCTATTCGAGCTACGTTGTGATTCAGATGATAATGACTGTAAATTTGTGGTAATTAGAGCACCATTTGAAGGGGAAGCGCTGCCTGCCAGTGCCTGCCAGTTTTGTACGTTGGGCATAATTATTAAATTGGAAAAACGATTGACTACCTGATGCACTGGGCAATAGTCCACTTGATAAAAGCTAAACCGGAAGAAATCTGTACACGGTGAGTGCTTTTGTGAGTTAATATAATTTTACTGTAGTGGAATTAAATATATGTTGCTGGGTGACAAAGACACACAAACCAATACAATCAACTGTGTGCACTGAGAAACAGAACAACCTAGCATAGAGCTCTGTGAGCTAGCTTCAAATGAGTCCCGATAATTCATATTAATTCGTGTACCTACTAACTCCATTGTGTCGGTTGGTTGGTTTTTACCGAATAAATACCTACAGGAGTACAGCAACGTATGCTCGGGTGTCTGGAAAGAACGTTTTCGTACCTGACTGGGCTTTGACCAACTCTGGTTTGCTGGATAAGCACAGAGGAAGTGTTATGCGCTTAGTCACCGCTAGATGGGGGTAAAATATAACAAAACCACTTCACTGCAGGTGCTGTTGGTTCTGCATGCTGCTGTTCCCACAGGTATCTCCACCATCCCATCATCGTGTGCATTTTGCTGGGACGGTGCTGAGTGCCAAATCCCTCCTCCAGGGCCTGCAGACGTTCAGACAGGGAGAAACAACCATACTTCAGGCTTTAAAAAAACATCCTCAGTATGAAATCTCTTCTCACAGCCAGCTGGCACATTGCCCTTTCTCAGGCTGCTGTTCCCACAGGTTTCTGTCTGTGTGTCTGTGGAGTTATCTTATCAGCAAAACTGGTTCACAATCATAATGAGGCACTGAGCAGATCTCATGTCCATGTAAAGTTTGAAAAGTGTCCGATTGATCCGTGCAGATTATAACATAACACATCTAAATAAATTCTGCGACAATCCTTTGGGTCGGGAGGCATGTACAAAACTACACGTGTTGAGAGCTTCAGCCATTTTAACAGATGGTGTATCCTTACTTCCTTTTCTTGGGCAAAAGTGGTGATGAAGATGAAAAGCAAAAATACAAGTTTTCAACTATATTTTTACATTTGAGTTTGAAAAAATGTTGTGAGCGTGATCTCCTATTTACACAGCACTGAATTAGTATTGTATACCTTTCCCTACAGTGACAGCACAAGATCCCGTGGACAGAAATGAGCCATTCTACATCAGAGGCAACAGGTTGGTATTACAGTTGTCCCTTTTTAAGCATACGAGCAGTGTAAATGTACAGACGCCACAGGTACAAAAGTCTGTCAATTAGATCAGATTACATAGCTATACAGTTGTTATATATGTGTAAGCTTAACTGCAGTTAAGCTGCTGATGAGTTAAATCACCTCTGGCCTCTGTTTTATGTTTTATATTTCTCAGTAAGACATTTCAGTTCTTGTATAAATAATCTTAGATCATTTAATCCTAGCTTTGTTTGCCTTTGTTCAAAACATGAAGAACTCCCTAAGTCTAAAGTGCAATTGGCATCCTTGTCTTTTTCATTGTCGAGTTTGTAGGTATGTGTCAGTCCACACTGGCATGTAAAACAAGTTGCAGTGAGTGAGTGGATTTTGGAGAGGTAATTAACATATCACATAAACACTGTTTTAATAGGAATCAAATTCAGCTGGTACTCTCCTCATTTTCAAGAATCTGTAATAGCACCTGTTGAAAGCCCCCTTTTTTTTATATGAGCACCGACAACAAAATAGAAAACAAGAGAAACACTTGCGGAGGAATGTCATGGCATTTTTCCAATGCAGTTGAGCCACTTGCACAACCACTTCCAAGTCACACTGACGCTGTTTTGGTGGCGGCAGTGACACCAAATGCCACATTTAGACACTTGATCTTTGTGTTTCCTTTATTTTGGCAGCTGCCTGGCAACAAGTTTTTAGCCCAGGCCCGTTGATTTAATCTCTGTCTAATTTTACTGAAATTTAAGTGTCACTCTTAGTTTTTTTCCCCAAGAGTGGCAGACAAGGGTGGTGTCAGATTACTTCAAAATCCACTTAGTGAAAACAGTATTTTTCTTATATTTCAAATTCTTTGGCATCAAAGAATAAAAGAGAAACCTTTACCTTCTCAGGGTTGATTGAGTCCATGCACTGTATGTGTCTCCATGTATTTGTATGTAGTGATGGGCTTATTATGTTGTAATGAATGGGGAGCCTCTAGCTCTGTCATTCACCCACCATTCACGATTATAAAGAAACTACTTGCTCCACATTCCTCTCCTCTTTGCTACTTCTCTGTCTGCTCCTCACACAAACAGTGAGGCCAAACTGAAGTGGATTGTGCTGTTTGTTTTTGTGTGAGTCTCTGTGCACATATGCATGTTCGTTACCGAAATGAATTGGTTAGAGTAGGGTTTATATCACCAGAGAGTCATGGAGAAAAGCAAAGGCAACTTTGTCATGCAGATGTTTGAAATTGAAGGACCCTTTATTGGAACATAGCTGTGTCCTTTGTACATCAGTCTATTCTGTAATCTCTACAAATCCGGTCTACACTGGTGTTGACCGTTTTCCACGGCATGCTGTAATGTTGCTGGCAAAGCAGTGACATCATGGTGAGATGCTGAAGTGTAGCTAAACATGAAAAGGTTCCTCCTCTGAAAAAATAAAAAAGCAGATTTCCCAAGCAACATCAAAGGAACTGGAAATAGTGAATGATTTGGAAATGTGTGGCTTGTTTGGAAGTGAAAGTGCACAAATCGATTGCATTCTCAAAGTTGAGAAACAAAGAGCAGAGAAAGTTGCATTGAAAATAGGGAAATGTGGTAAAAAAAAAGAACAGAAAAGGAATTGAGACAGAATTTGTGATTTTTTAAAAGAGAAGCTTACTGTAGCCGAAGCTGAGAGGGTGCACCTGGATGATAAATACAACATTCCCCTGCACTTAAAGGTAAAACGTTGTAATGGTCTTCAAGAGACATTATGAAAGAGAGATGTAGTAAAAAAGAGGCCTATGTAGAGTAAGGGAGAGGCCTTTTGGTCGGCTTTCCCAGGCTATGCATCAGGAAGGCTGTATTTTTTACACCATGACCACTGCATAGCCCTTTCCTGGGGAAATCCGAGACAAAATTCGAGAGAGGCTGCTGCTGGGAGGGAGAGGAGAACAGGAAAACTAGCCCGGGGAAGGAGGGGAGGTAGGGGGGCAGGTACGGTGAAGCCCACACAGCAAGAACGACAGAGAATGAAGCTGAATCTTTTGGGAATTCTCAGAGAGACATATGCAAAGGCAGATGGACACAAAACATGAAACACACGTGCATGCATCTCCTGGTTGCAACAGCCCTTTTACCTACTGTAGCCTTCCCCAAAAAAATGGCCCCCGAGAGTCTCTAGAGTATTTTGGCTGCAGATTCAGCTGGAATGCAGAGCTAATGCTGCGTTCCTCTACTATCCATCCAGCCTCAGCTGTTAATCCGATGATACGGCTGCTCTGTTGTGCCTGTTACAGAAATAATATTTGACGTTATGGCTGCTCAGCTATGCCCGTTTTAACAAACAGCATTTCCAAGTATATTGCATTACCTATAAGCTAAGATTTAGGTTGGGACTAAAGCAAGGTATTTCAGGAGTTTGTCTTTTTGGTACCCAGTTTTTAAGGGCATTGGTGAATCCATTTAGGAGTTTTAGAATTGTTGTTATGATCTGTTCCAAACTAAAATGGTGTGTGGAGGATATCTATAGCATAAATCTTTAAAAAATATGTCATTTCCAGCTTAAACTCTGGAGGTTTTAAATAATTTTCTCAAATTCGAATCAGAAGATCCCAATGATGAGCATCAATGAGACCCAAAATGGAACCAAAGACCAAAGAATGAAAGAAATGGCCAGGAGGTTAGATTTCTTGATGGGCTGACAGAGTTCAAAGGTCAGGAGTGAAACTCCACCTCATCAGTGCATGTGTGTATATGATCCCCCAGGTCTTGACCCTGCCGTGCTGAGAGACCAACTCTTCGAACTATGGAACGGGAAAGATCTGCAGTCGGTCAGTCACATTCACAGCATTTATCAGTTCCACACATGCAATATTGAGTTTGTGTGGAGATGGAGAGATTGGAGAGTCCTTGTGAAACTAAAAGGAAAACTACGCACATGAATTAAAGAGAGACAGAGTTTACTAACATGTTTAAATGAAGCTCACCACTGTGTGAGTGAATGCGTGCATGTGTGAGTTAATGAGGAAACCAGAGTGTCTGTCAGTAGGAAGGAAGGAATTTGTGTTGCACCGAATGAACTTGAGATCTGTGTGAGGAGGATATTGAGTGGATAACATCTGTTTTGCAAATTAAGACACAGTGTGAAGCATTCTCACACAGATATTATTTTCTCATGAAGGAAATTCGTAATGCCAGAGTTTGCAGTCCTAAGCCCGAGACCTAAAATGTGTCATAATCCTGTGTCTGCAGGGTCAGTAGAGGGACATAAACGCTCTCTCTCTTCACATTCTGATGTGTCCCAGCTTGTCCAAACCTAACCTAATTCAACCAATAACTGTGACGCAACTGCTGAAAAAGATTTACGAGAAAAAAGTAAACATTTTACTGAAAAGTTGATAGTTTTATGTCCTGGATGGATACCAGTGTGATTGACCGCAAGTATTGTCCAATAGGTGTTGGTCAAATCCTGACTGTCAAGGCTTCAACATTAGAGTTAGTTTTGGAGCTTGTAAACAGTGTCTACTTTTTCAAAGTTGGTATCTCTTGAAAACACTCTTAGAAATGTGTTTGATTAAAACTTAAATTATATAGGAGGTAAAGGAGTCGACAACATTCGCGGTTCTTTTGAGATTCCCATCTCATGAAACACGAGACACCAGAGATTATCGTTGTTTTAACAGAAAATACCACGTTTATAGGCTTTTATATAGTATTCAGCTTTTCCTTATATGTTTTTTTCTACTTCCCCACAGCTACATTGTGCAGCCATTCAGGGATTTTCAGAGCTGTACGAGCCTCTAGAGGCCCTGCTAACAATCCTGGAAAGCTGTCCGGGCAAACAGAAGGGTCGGAGCCACACCCTTGCCTTTCAGATACTCGTGGAATTCCAGACGTGGGTGAAGGAGCATCCTCAGGTTAGTTGAGATCCGTCAAAGAAACTGCAGAGATGTATCACAGACACTGAGTTCACGCTTTTAATCTCTGTATGAAGTTAAGTAGTCATTATTGTCTCTTCCACCCAGGTGACCCTAAGTTCAAAATCAGAATGCGACGCACTGACGCTTCAGAATCGTGCTCTGCGTTTACTGACTGACACTCATGGCGGCTTTATTGAGAACCTTATAAACATCTACCACCTCGCGTCCTTGGACCCGGCAGTACTCCGGCTGCACATTGTGAGCTTGCAGACTATCCACTGCTACAAAGAGGTGGGTGCCTCTTTTTTTTTAGACATTTTTACGGCAGAAATATTTCAGACATAGCTGTAAAACAAACAAATGCTTATTTATGTTTTTCCACAGGCAGCTGTGCTCTGCATAAAATTTAACTTACAGAAGGACATGGATATGGAAGAGGTGAGACAACTATTTGTGCATGGAGATATTGTCTATTGGCACACTCACCGACTCACTGTCTCTCATAATTTTCTCCTGCAGATGTGCGTACCATTAATCCTGCAGGATAAGCTGTCGTTGGCAGAGTCGTTCGTCACAGGCCACCGTCATCTAGAGCAACAGCTTGTGGCGCTGCTCGACTCCTGGTGCCACCCCAGCTTCACTGTAGAGGAGATAAGCAGGTATGGAATGTGTGTGAGTGCATAGCGTGACTCTGTATACACAGTAACATCTGAATGATCATGTCCCATGTGTTTGCCCAGGCGGTTTCCTCACCTCTCACTCTCCAAACACTGCATGGGCCTGATCAAGCCCAAAATCCTCTCCAAACACGTCGTACGACTTGTTGAGAAATTCAACATTGACCAAGGTGTGTGTGTATGTGTGTGTGTGTGTGTGTGTGTGTGTGTGATGAGGCACATGTGCCTGTTTTCATGATGTATGTATTTATCTGTGTGTGAGGCAGAAATGATGGTAATCTTGTGTCTTTGGCACAGAACTTTGTCCCAATGCTCTGCACAAGAGGAGACTGGACTCTTTACGCTTCCTCATGTACAAGAGGTTTGTGGAGGTAATGGATGTTACTGCAAAATTACAATATTAGTGATTCATTTAATGAGGGACATATAATAAGGGTATGTTCAACTTTCAGAAAGGCATGACCGAGGAGAACTGGAGTGACCATGTACAGGTCAGTTTATGCTTATGTTTTGACATGACAATGACCTCAACTCCTCTTTATATATTATATATATTATATATATATATATATATATATATATATGTATATATATGTATGTGTTAGTACATGGTGCAGACGTGTATTCTTTCTGTTTAGTTTGTAGTGTCAGATGACCACGAGCTGCAGATTAAACTGGTGGAGTTGTTGGTGCAGTATTGTGACCGCAGGACAGCATCTCAGTGGTCACTGAAATACAACATCCCCAGAAATCGGCTTCCCTTCGGGGTATGGGACACGCAACAGAGTCTACCACCCCATCTACAGTAAGTTATCTAAATAAGTTCACTGCCGTTTGGGGTCAAATGTCCTTGTTTTTGAAGGAAAAGCACTTTATTTCAATGAATATAACATTAAATGAATCAGAAATACACTCTATACATTGTTAATGTGGTAAATGACTATTCTAGCTGCAAACGTCTGGTTTTTAATGGAAATTGTACATAGGTGTATGGAGGCCCATTTCCAGCAACCATCTCTCCAGTGTTCTAATGGTACATTGTGTTTGCTAATCGCGTTAGAAGACTTTTGAATGATTAGAAAATCCTTGTGCAGTTATGTTAGCACAGCTAAAAACAGTTTTGCTGGTTGTTTGACAAAAGCAAAGTTTGAAGGGCAAAATTATTATTTTGAATAAAAATCATTATTTCTAATCTTGGAAACTTGGAAACATTGTATAGGTGACCCCAAACTTTTGAACGGTAGTGTATGTGTAGTTGAAGTTATTCCTGAACTGTACGTCTTTCTTTCAAACTATAATATTGCAATTCACTTTGGTTCAATCTGTTATCACCAGTGTGAAACAGAATTACTTACTTACTACGTAGAATTACTACGCCACATATCTGATCTGCCATTGAGACACAAACTGAAGGGTGGGACAAGTGTGATACAATGTGCGCACTCACAATAACTCACAATAAGTTTCTCTCCTGTGCTCAGACAGATATGTGATTCAGCACAAACCGAGGACTGGATTCCGTCTCCGCTTCACTGTCAGAGGTTTTACCAGGTGCCGCTCGCCAAAGACAAGGTTCACTTTGTGAAAACGGTAGAGGATCTTCAGAGATGTCGAAACGTCTTGCTGAAGGTAGATTCTTAGAAGAGAGGGAAGCTCTTTCCTCTTTTTTTTCACGACTTAATGACTACCTCTTTATCCTTTTTTAGGAAGGTGTTACAGTTGGAGTTGACATGGAGTGGCAGCCGACATTTGGTTGCTTCTCAAATCAGCAAGTTGCTCTGATACAGCTTGCAGTGTTTGACCAGGTTTTCTTATTGGACCTCTGTGCAAACGGATTCTGCCAGCACCCAGATACTATTAGTTTCATCCGGAGCTTGTTCTCTCAAAGAAATATCTCTAAACTGGGTAAGCAGCAGTCTCCATAAAGGTCTAATCAAATTCATTTAAAGCATTTTTGTCACTCACTTTTCTCCTTTTATTTAAAATTTAGGTTATGGTATGGCTGGGGATCTCAAGTGTCTCTTGGCCACCTGGCACCAGCTTTTAGAGGAGCCTCTGAAGATGGAGGGGGTGATTGATCTTCTTCGAGTACATCAAAAGGTAATTGTATCTTGTCATTCCAACTGAGAAAGACACAATTAGGTTAATGGTCCTCTTTAAATGATTAGGGGGTTATGCGAGGTTATGTCAACTCTGTCGTTAAAGTGAGTGTTGTCCTTTGCTGTATTTGGAAGCTGCAGCCCAGCGTTTAGTCTGAGATGCATGTACGAGCTGAGCTCACAGCGGTCTCTGAGGGGGACAGGAATGTGGAAATTGCAACAACGGCCAGTAACTGATGAGGTTTCTTCACCATCTGCTGGAGCAGACTGCATGTTGCAGGACTTGAGGAATGCAAAACACATTTCGTAAAAAAAAAAGAATCACAGGGAATGTTTGGTTGTTGTTGTTGGACATGAATAGGAAGGGACTATTACACTAAAAGGTATATTTGTTGGAGCCTTGCGTGCAAGAGCAGGGAAATTATTAAATAATAATTGGTTCTGGGAGAAATGTCGAACTTTGCTTTGTAATTCTTTGTACAGATGCAGAGTAGTAAGGGGAGGAGGATTCAGAATGGCTCTAAAGAAGTGCTTGTTGGAGAGAATTCAGCAGAAAAAGGCCTCAGTTTACTGGTACAACAGGTCCTGGGAAAACCACTGGACAAAATGGAGCAGATGTCCAACTGGGAGAAACGTCCGCTGCGCATCAGCCAAATTAGATATGCAGGTAAGCGATTATGCAAGATGCACAATGACAGAGACAGATGGTCCCTGGTTTTGTCATAATAGAATATCACAAACCCTTTTTCTTTTTCCCTCTGCGTTTCTAAACCTTCCAGTGGCAGATGCCTGCTGTTTGCTGGATGTGTACTCTGTCCTTTCCAGCAACGCAGCTCACTTCGGGCTGCCAGCTGACCTGAGCAGCGTCTTTTCAAGCCATTCAGAAAAGAGCGGAGAAGACAAAACACTGAAGGAGAAGAAACAGAAGAAACAGACTCTTGGCCAAGAGGTTAGGGTTCTCTTGCCATTTTCCACAGCGAATGATGTTATTGACAGGGTTCATTTAGTTTTATGTGGTTGCTATCAACACCAAATGCTATGAAGTGTAGGATGTGAAGTCGTATGGGGAAAAAAACAACTTTCCTATTCGGTCAAAGCAAAGAGGAGAACATGAAGCTGAGGAAATCTGTCTTTCTTTGTACTTTTTTGAGGTAGATGTCAGACAGATGGATGTTTTTGTAGCTTGACAGGTTGATTTGAGGAGTGGGAACTTTGATTTATGAGAAAAGAAAATGTGGAAACCAGAATCGTTTTATGATTTAACCTGTTTTTGACCTGACCTTGGCTGTTTGAATCTGACTCTGAGTAAGTGTTGTGTTGGTTTTGGGTTTTTCACAGGAATCTGCAGAAAACTTGTTGGTAACTTAAGGAGTTTTTTTATGATAAAGGGCACTTTAGTGCAACCTAAAGATCAGTCTATGAGATAATTCTTTTTTCACAGGCAGCGATCATGAATCAGAATCAGTCCTTTTCTCTTATAAAGAACCTATTGTTCTTATATGTATAACAATTCTTAGGGATGCAAAAACTCAGATCTTCTGAATACAAACCTCCAACCTGCAGGGAGGGGACAATATGTCTTTGACCGAGACCCTTCAGCAGTTCCTATCAGCTCCAAGGGGGGCACTTTTATAGCTCACCCCTGTGCTTTGTCCTCCCTGCACTGTGGTGTGAGTGAAAAGAAAATCCCCCTGTGGGGATCAGTTAAGTATCACATTTTTGTCTCTGTCCATTTAGGAATGTCAGGGGGCTCAGAGGGTCAGTCCCCCTCGCTCTGACACAGAGAAAGGCCTCCTGTGTGGCGAGAACCCCTCTGAAAATGCCCCCCTGCTGCCCCCACAGCAGTTGCGGGTGGTGTGTGACAACATGCTACAAGGACTTGGGAGGTACCTGCGCTGCTTAGGCGTTGATGTGGTCATGTTGGAGAGCACCGATGATCACAGACGAGCGGCGGAGGTGAGGATTTAGAGCTAGAAACGGAGGCAACAAACGCATACTGAGAGATGACAAAGTCTTCTACAAACACAAATATTAATGTATTTTTGTGTGTGTTTGTTGTCTGTTAGTTGGCACACGTGGAAGGCCGCGTTATACTCACATGTGGACAGCCGTTCCAAAGTGTAAGTAATAACAAATCGTTTTTTATATGCCTTTGTGTTCTTTACATGAACCCGCTTCTCTCTTTCCATGTCGACAGTTGCGTTCCCAGGTGGGCGAGGGTCGCTGTCTGTTACTTGACTGTTCAGAAAAGGCCAGAGACCAGGCTGTCCGAGTCCTCAGACACTTCAATGTCCAGCCCACTCCCAGCGATATATTCAGCCGTTGCCAGGTAGGAAAGCTCACATTAAAGCCGGGGTCATACGGTCTGTGTCCACAGAGGTCCGCTAGGGTCTGCGTGACGTCAGTTTTGTCAATCGCCTTATGCGGACAAACACGAGTACACCTCCATTTGCACTTTCCTGCCCAGTTTCCATCAATGAAGACGACGTACACTACCGTTCAAAAGTTTGGGGTCACCTATACAATTTGTTTGTGTTTTCCATTAAAAGTCACACTTTTATTAATCAGAAGAGTTGCAAAATGAATAGAAAATATAGTCAAGACATTCACAAGATTATAAATAATAATTTTGCCCTTCAAACTTTGCTTTTGTCAAAGAACCAGCAAAACTGTTTTCAGCTGTGCTGACATAATTTCACAAGGGTTTTCAAAGGTTTTCTAATCATCCAATAGCCTTCTAACGTGATTAGCAAACACAATGTACCATTAGAACACTGGAGAGATGTTTGCTTAAAATGGGAAGACAAACTTTTGAACGGTAGTGTATCCATGGAAACTTGAGGTGATGTGAGGAGGTACAGTGGTGCCCACACATGTGTAGCTCTGTGCTTGCAGAATGCAAAGACATACGAAAGAGGGTGAACTCCAGGAGATAAATCGCTGCTTCTGGAGTGGATTGTGAGCTTGAGTACGCATGTGTTGAACCTTCAGTTTGATATGAACAGAACCGCAGGCACGTACATGCAGAAATGCAGACGTGGAGCTTTATGATACAGTACGCAGGATAAAGTTTGCATCCACAGGTCTTGAGTGTGTCCTCAAGTGAGCATGACGTACATTCCATGAAGATCAATTAGAGCAATGGAGTTTGTGGGCATTTTACACACCTGTACTGTGAAAAATATTTGACCTCTCTTGACATTTTGAACAGCTGCAATCATAAAAGAAAAAAAATCTTTGCAACTTTTATGGTGTGAATAGTAGAAATACAGGGATTCATGTTACAAAGAAATCCATCTGTACAAAAATGTATGTACCAAATCCTTCCATGTTACAAACATAACAGTGTTTTAGGTATTCACTGCAAAAGAGCTATGATTACATACTCAAAACAAAGGGTGAATGCTTTCATTCCCATACTCGAGCAATATCTCTGTGGCTTTTGAAACTGCTGAACTGGTCCAGTTCCTTAATTATGAGAACAAAGCCTGTGGTCGCCGCGGTGAATTGTGCAATCCTGAATGAGAGAGAAATAAATAAATAATATACGATTAGAGGAAATGCAGAAAAAGGGGAAATTAACACCCTTTATTGCACTTGTTTGTTTTTTAGTATTGTCAGTGGAGGCAGCAGACAAAGGTGAGAGTCTTGGCATGGTGCACTCTGGCTTTTGATGTGTAATGTCCCCTCCTCCTCCTTTTAGAGTTGAAAAGAGTTGAAGTTAGTGGAGAATTCCTCTACTTGCCTTGGGGTTGTATTTATTCGTACATTTAAAATGGAATGAGAGATTAACAGTCAGATTATTGAAGCAATAATATGATTGTGAGTAAATTGCAGAATGCATTTCTGGGCTTGCGCATTTGTAAAGACCTGATATACTGTACCTTCATGCTGAAAGCAGCCAGTAGTGGCTAAATGACTAGTAGACTTCCTCCTTGCTTCCCTGTGGAGGTATTCTGTGCATTTCCAATCGGCAGGAGACCCAGGGCCAGACCCAGGAGACATTGGAGGGAATGCATTGCCCATCTGGCATGGAAGTCCCTCAGGATCCCCAGGAGTAGCTGGAGGATGAGGCAGGGAAGCTGGATGTCTGCAATACGTTGCTCAGCCCTCCTGCCACCTGAAACCTGATCTGTACAAGTATTGACACGGAGAAATAAATGCATAAACAAGACAAATTAATTGCAAAGAGGGAGGAGAATTAAACCTCAGGCGATTTCTAATACATTTTTCACCATGCCAGGAAACAAAAAATATGTGAGTGCACGTTATAGAAGGAGCGAGAAGAGAGTTTTAAACAGTGTAAAGCATTGTTCTAATTGAAAAGTTGGATCTGACCTGTAGACATCTCCCTGGGTGGCTGTTTAGGGAAACCTGTGCGTACTCTTGACGACGGCTGTGTTTGTGTGTGGTAGCAGTGAAGGACATTTTCTTAACTTGGGTGTTCTGGTATGCTCCTTGTCGGGGGCCCACAAATGTGTCAAGATACGCCACTGGGTTCATTTGCGTCAGACACAACCTGGACCACCTAGACTAGACCTCCTGTCCTGCTGACACAATGATGATGATGATGATGATGATGATGATGACACCAGAAAAATCAGTCTGGAACAGCCAGCAGCCAAATGGTCACCCACCTATGTGTCTCACACCGCTTCAAGGGGAAGTCTCTTTGATATATTATGACCAACGCAAGGACAAATGTGACCTCAAAAATCATTAGCAGCTCAGCCTTAGATCCTTACCATCACTTTACACCTTGAATATGAATGTCCACTTTTTTTGCACCATCAACTGGAGAAAAAACATCTGCTTTGAAGATAACAGGAACTAAGTGGAAAAACCACTGCCTTGAGCTTTTTAAGTATTCTTAATATGACACTTTTCATACATTAAATATTCAATGATTATGTTAAAGTGTAGATTTTAATGAATTTAAGGCCACATTTACATGATTAAATTGGAGAAACGTAATCTTAAAGATGCACTTCATGTTGTGTTGTTGGAAAGGAGTGTGTATTATAAAAGTAGTTGTGGATGATTTGTGTCGATAGGTGTGAGTGACAGACAGAGAGAGAGTGAGTGAGTGAGTGAGTGTGCTTTGCCCTGGGGGCTGCTCCATAGCCCACCCAGGCGAAGTTAACCCCTTTGTTATCTGACTGCAGGGCTCTGTGATTAGCAATGGATGGGTTAGTTTCACTCCCTTTGTCTCATGCACATACACCACTGATGAAAGTCACGAAGGAAGAGCGCACAGCGGAGAGGAGATTAACGGCAAACTTGAATGCGTGCGGGGAAATGGTTTATCTGTGTATCAATAGGCCCACAAAAGAGATCAACCTGGCATGGCAGAGGCTTTCTGCACACGGTGGATACACAGTAATTCGTAGAGAAACATTGAAAGACACCTTTTGTTGGTGACTGACTTATCATGAATGTAACTGGCTCCTCATTTCATCGATTTCAGCTACATTTATAGCTTTCAGTCTCCTCTGGCACAAATGAAAACTACAGGTTCTTAAGTTAACATTGTGACTGTGAACTATTTTATGTATGGTAACTCTAATTCCTGCGAAGGGACGGGAAGGGTACGAGGGTGGAGTGGCGCTTCGTCCACCGTAGTTCCCTTATCCAGATGTATCCTATATCCACCGCTAATGACTATGCTGCATCTATACTTTAAACACTCACACGCAAACACACGCAATTCTGCCATCAGATGACACACATTGGCCTTTTATAGAGACACGCAGAGGTAGCAGAGATTGCTCAGAGATAAACATTCACGCTCACACATGTACTGCTCTATTTACAAAACCCAGAAATTGACAAACACTGACTACACCACGCTCATGCACGCACAAGTTCCTCAGCACCTTTAATACACACACACACACACACACAGCACTTGAGTGCACAAACCACACACACTCAGACTCATTCGTAGACACTACTGCTGCAGAAACGCTGGTTCCCACGCACCAGACTACTGGGGAAGTGAAAACAAGAGCAACAGGAACCGCCACACCATGAGAGGGAGGGGTGGGAGAGATGGAGTGGTTAGCGAGAGGAAAAGGAGAGGGAGGGAGAGAGAAGTGAGAACAGAGGTGAAGGCAGCGAGGTAAAAACAGATGAAGAGAGAGAGAGAATGTGAATAGCAGTGAGAAAAAGTTAAAAGGAGCAAGTTGGTAAGATGGAGAGTAATGCACGGATTAGCTGTTGAGTTGAATCGATCAGTTTCTGTGAGAGTGAGAGGAAATAAATCCAATGAGAGTGCCTGTCCTACTAAAAGTGGACTTTTAAATACACATAAACATGTAAAATTGTACTACAAAGTCTAAACTAACACACCCAGATAATGCGATTAGGAGTTATTGCAGAGGCTGTTGCATGTACATGTTCAACCAGAAAAAAAATGAAATACAGATTGAGGAGGAAGAAAATGCCGAACTAATTTGAAGTTAATGGACAGTAGAAAGACACAGAATTGTGTCCAACATGTCCTGTCTTTACCTAAATAAAGGTGACGTATTGTCACCTAGCAAAGGAGAGTTGGACATATTTGGACGGTTGAAGAAGGACAGTCGTCCAAGTTAAATGTCACAGCTGTGGTCGTAGCTCGACTTAACCGAGCGAGTGAGGAAGAGAGCGAGGGAAAGAGTGTCTAGGAAAGGTGGCTGAGGAGGATGACGACGAGCCAAGGGGTGGAGGAGGGTGAGGTGATCGAGAAACTTGTATGCGCTTTGATCTACAAAGAGAGCCGCAGGATAAGAAACAGGAATGTGAGCGGTTTAGACACGTTTAAAGTTACCCTTCACTGGCTCTGTGCTCGCATGTGTGTGTGTGTGTGTGTATCTATTTGTCCGTATGCGAGTGTGCAGTTAAAGTTAGTCAGCATCAGGGTGTAAGTAGTGTGTGTGTGAAAAGAAAGAGGATGCTGTGCTTCTTATCGACTTGCATGTTCCTCACACCTTAACATAGCATTTGCAGATAACCACAAGAATGTCCCGTTTCTATAAGTTTTCAGTGTGTTTTCACACAGTGATGTCTTTTGTGCATGCACCGCTCTTTGTGGTGACAAAACAGGAGTCGAGTTAGTTTGCGCGTCCCTCCTATTTCCCACTCTCCCTCCTCCTCCTCCTCCTCCTGCTCTCGGGAGACTTGAGGGGAGCGACAACAAGAGAGGGGGGAGGAGGCAACGGTGGGGAAGGGGGAGGGCATTCCATAGGCACGCCAAGACATTCCGAGGGAAACCATCTCAAATATTTCCCACTGTGTGTGGCGAAGGCTCCGCTTCTCCTGTTACTCGTGCGCGCACTCACACATGAGCTCGCACAGTTTGAGAAAAGTGAACGCACGCGCTTGGAGAAAGTGGTGCGGCACACATAGCACAGGTCACTCTCACCACCGCTCTGTCTGATTTACACACATGTAGACAGTTAGCGGGGCACAGTTATGAGTGATTGATGGTCAGCCATGTACATCCACGTCCTTTGTCTGTTTTTCCGGAGGGTTGGGGACGTGCTGTCTGTCTGTCTTTCTGTCCGCAGGGGAGCCATTATAATAGCTGTGTCACTCTAAGGCACGACTTTATGAATGAATACGCAAGAGAGACATGACCACAAGTATTAAGCTTTCACTTAACTACACAGGGTGTCGTGTTTCTGGGGAGATGAGTCATTCATCGCAAATATGAAAGTACTCCTGTCTGCTTCACTGGGAAGCACTGTAAAAGTCACTGAAATCGAAGGGGAAAATGTCAGTCACGGTAATGAAAGACATACTTTGGACTAGGTGAAATGAACAATGAAGCCTTCATCTCAAAAGAAATGAGATTAAAGCATGAATGTTTGTCCTCATGTTAACATTTCAGCACCGTGAATCAAATACACTAAAGGCATTTTTCCAATGTTGTCTTAGCAGTGAACCTCTTACCCAAAAACAAGCTATGCTTCTTATGTCATGTTAGTCAGAGCTAGTCTTAGTCGGACTAACATACCTGGATAATGCGATTCATAGTCCAATTATTCTTGCATGTACACTGGACTGGAGTCCATCTCACCGTTCACTTTTGGTTTTCTGTGACCTAAAGGTCAATAGGAAACTAATTCAATGCACACTAACTTCTGACAGATACGGCGCCACATACACAGCCAATAAATACATTTTCTCCTCCGCATGTTTCAATCAGACTCTGCAAGTTGTCCGATGGCCTGTCCTAGTCAGACTACAGTCTTAGCTCAACTGTACATGTAAAAAAAATAACGTTTTGAACATACATTTGACCTTTGTTTACATTTCAAAGTTGCTTTTTACGACGCAGTAAATATCTGACAGTTGAGAAGCAGGCGTTTGATTTTGTTTCGAAGCAGTTTGAAAATCCCCCTGAAAAACCTGCAGCCTGTAACCTGTGGGATGTCCCTGAGTCATTTTCAATTTTATTCTCATGGCTGACAGAGCAGCCACAATAGCATTTACACACACACACACACACACACCAATAGATAAGGAAGATGATGAGCCATCAGTCACTCAAGTGTCTGGCTTAAAGAAATCATGCCTACTCTATTTTCCCACAGTCAGGTTGGCCCCAGGATAGCATAGCAGTGTAATGACACCTGTGTGTGAGTGGGCATGCATGATATGAATCTGTGCGTGTGTGCGTGTGTGCCAGTTTTATTTGCTCAAATGCTGCTGAGGTTTCTGTGATTGGCGTGGTGGTGGTAGCAGCTGTGGTAAATGTGTAGCATTTAAACAAAGGTCTGGCATCATTTTAAAGATTTGTCTGATTTCAAAAAAAACATCTTCTAGTGTTTCTCGCCTTCCTTTTGATGTTACACGTGAGGTTTGGGAAGGAAAGACATACGGAAGAAGCAGCATCAGATGCCTGAAGACATAGTTAAAGGGATACAGAAGGAAAAGAAGAGAAAGTACACACTGTACAACAGGTAGAATTGCGTACATGTTTCCCATATTTTATAGTTGTGTTCCAATACAGTGACTCAGAAATATGCATTTCTTTATTATCATTGCTAAAACAACACCTCTAATGGTGGATTAAGATTTCTACCCAGTACCATTGGTTTGCCAATCACATAATTGCCTTCCATGTCTGTCATAAAGTTTTACTGTGAACACACCCCTCACTCTCTCTCAGTCTCTGACAGACAAAGCATACTTTGCACAAACAATGAAATCTTTCTAAGTAGCAGTTATGGGTTGAATCTACTTAATTGGCAAGTAGCAAAGGCTACAATAAAAATGTTCTGCTTTTGTTTTATTCTTTTATGCAAATCTAAAAAAATGTTTTCTGTTCACTTGTACAGTAGAATATAACGTAGTTCATGTATTGATAGTGTTGCGTGGCAATCCTCCATCATATTTTAAATCTATTGCACGGTGGAAATTGAACTGGACCTTTACTTATTATTGCAAATAGTGCATCTATCTTATTCCACCATTGCTTTCCCTGTGTTTGTTGACTTTCTCTGTTCTTCCTGCATCCATGCCAACACTTTTCTTCCTTCTAGAGGTGGTTACTGATGACAGAAGCGTTAAACTTATTAAGCTCATATACCCCCACCCCAACCTGTCTAGGCATATGGCTGCACATTTTTGAGTCTGGTTCTGTCAGATTTCTTCCTGTTAAAAGTGAGTTTTATATAAAATCATATTACTTACAGGAAAAAACACTTTTATACCACAATTAAACAGACCACAATAACACATTTTTTAAAATCGCTTTGCATTGTGTAACCCCCCATTCATGGTTTTCCCTCTTTAGCTCCCCAACATTTCTTTCCTTCACTCATTTTCTGTCATATTTCCTCCTTGTATGGCTATATGCACACAAACGTGAGATTGCTGAATGCTCGTCTGGACGGAAACCATTCAACACCTGAGCTTTTAAAACCGAAAAGGTGTTTGTTTGAATGTCGGCTCTGCGTTGCCCTGTCACTCTCCATCGCTCCCGTACTCCCTTACCTCACCCATAGTTCTCACCCTGCCTCTCTGCTCTGCTCCACTCCCAGTCTCACTCTCCGTTTCAGATTAGCCAAGGCGAGGAATCCGGTGCAGCCGGCAGCTGGAATGTCCTGTTTGTCTTGCTCTGTGTTTGTGTATGTGTGTGTGTGTGTGTGTGTGTGTGGGAGAGAGAGAGAAGTTGGTGAGGCTGGTTGGTGCTTTTTGATGTGTTCCATTGTCTGAGAGCCAAGCTGCTTCCTGCCCTGCTTTCCCCAAAAGCCTGAGAGAAACCTAGAGGAAAAAAAGAGAAGATAGAGAAACTTCAAGAAAACATGACAGTGACAGACTTGACGTGGAGAGACGGAAACAAGAAAGGGGGTAATAATAAGAAAGCAAAGGGGGAAATGGGGGGGGGGGGAATGGGGTAGATGGCTAAGGTGGCAGAAAGTGATGGAGTGATGGAAAAGGGAGGAGAGAGTTAGAGAGGGAGGAAGAGAGGTGAGAAGGAAGGAGGGAGAGCTTCAATAGGGCTTTTCCTCCAAACACTAATACAATGAAGTAGTGCGTAATTTCCCATGTACCCCACACCCACACACACATGCATCCACACACACACACACGCACACACACATAAGTTTCTCATAGGTTACTTAGCATTATTCTCAATGCGGTTTTTCTGGAGCTATCACATTTTTTTCCCTCTCATGCCTGCTGCTCTCTGTTTCTGCGGTCTACGTGTGGTCTGACACTGCGAACAGCGCAGGCAATAAAGATATGACCGAGAAATAATTGCAAGCAATGAGAAAAACAGTGCGATTAAGATTTGGGAGGAGATGCAGAGGAACAGGAGGTCTGTGAGCAGGGAGACGTGAGGGGGGGGGGGGGGGAGAAAAAACAATACAAAGAAAATTGCAAAAGACAGAAAATGGCTGCACATGGTTGTGTATATGGTACATTTCTTTGAGGAAAATGTAGACGCACATAAATCATTCAACATGTGTGTGTGTGTGTGTGTGATTTGCTGGCCGGTGGAGGAGTTTTGACAGGGCAGAGCAGAGCATTCCTGCTGGGTGGTGATGTCATGAGAACTAGCTCTCCGCTTGCAGACAGACGGCCCTGTTTATGTTCCCCTCCAGAGGAGAAACCACACTGTGTGTGTGTGTGTGTATGTATAAATGTGTGTCTCTCTCTCTCTCAGTCTCTGACTGACTGTGTTATTGGCTCATGGGGGAGGTGGGGAAGCCAAGAGGCACTCGAGAGGGTCTACTTTCCCCTGCCGCTCAGGGGAGAGAGGGAACCACTTACTGATGCCCACCTCTCGAGCTGCACACAGAAAGAGGAAGTTTTCTCGTGTTTTGCAGAGCACAGTAGCCGCACAGCCAGACTGCACTGCTCAGAGCGATTGCCCTCTGCTTCTCAACGGTCTCCTAAGGGAGGCAGAATTCTTTTGCTGTATAATAACAAAGCTAAGGTCAACTAATGACAACAGTACCACACAGAATGCAGACATTAGTCCATTAAAAATGCATTATCCTTCACTTTGTTGTCGGCATTTGTTTACATGCAGAACTTTGGCTGAAATATAATTAATCTACGCCGAGAGCCGTAGGTCAAATGTGTGATGCAGAGAAAATATGAAAGTATATATTAACAACTGATTTCCTCCTTGGGAGTAAATAAACACATATTCTATTCTGAACCACACATTTTACATTGATAAAATGGTTTTCTAATAGGAAACTACAAAAAATATTGTGAGAACGAGCCCTAACATCCATGCCCCCCCCCCCTCCTCCAGATTCTTCTGGTTAGACTTTCTTTGTTTCTGTGGCCATGGTATAATGGTTTCCCTTGCGAGAGTGAAATGTGATCTTCGGTCTTTGCAGCTTAGTGGATCGTACATCATTCTCCCACACTCAACACTCGCTGCAAAACTGCAAACCTCCTGTGCTCAGTCAACCTGCGCTGCACACAACTGGTGCAATAAAAAAAAAAAAAAACTCGAGTCAGCCATGCTACTACCTGCCAGTGAGAAAGTACTGAGAGGTTTAACGCTGTTGTCATCACATCTCTGTGACACATGGGCTCACTGTGGTTGCACATACCAGTCCTCCACATGCAGTAGCCATTCTTTCTTAAATTATAAGTTAAAGATTAGACATTTCTGCAGAAAACATCAGGTTAAAGTGTTTTTAATACTGTGATTTGATTGCTGTTTAGAGCTACTTTACTGTAAGTTGAAGCCAAAAACACAAGAGACAGTTTTTTGTGAAGGCTCACAATTTAACAGGCTGACTTGGGGTCAGTCTTCTGATTGGTTTTACTGCGACTTGGACTTTTATTTGAGTTGAACTATGTTAAAAAACCACGCTATTGAACCTTGCCTAAGACTACAGCAATGTATAAGCTTGGTATACATAACTGCAGCAATGAGTTGATTTTAAACTTATAATTCATTGGCGTTTTAGAGTGAACACCTTTTTTAAATTTTCAGCTGCTTGAATGTGAATATTTCCTGGTTTCTTTTCCCCATATGACAACGAAATCATTAAATCTGAATATTGTGGTTTGTGGACAAAACAAGACATTTGAGAACATTAACAAATTGTGGTTTTGGTGAAACGCCAGTCAACATTTTTGAACATTTTCTGACATTGTGCAGAGCACATAACTCTCGAGAAGATAATCAACAGATTAATCGATGCAGCGCTACAGCAGAAATTTAACCGATATAAAACAATATTTGTCGAAAAGAGACACTTTTTTCCCTAGACAGGTGTGTGGGTTTAAATAACATCCCGTGTGGCGTAACAGGAGTTGTAGGAAGCAAATCATATTTATCCTTCCCTGCTGTGTTTTGCTAATGTTAGGTTACTGACTGCATAATTTTAGCTACCTTTTAGCTCATGATTGCCCGTGTCTCTGAGTGTTGAATGTGTGTGGTCTGTTGTCTGTGTTTAAAGACACACACACAAGAGTAGGGGTGTGTGATCACATGTGTCTTTCTGTCAGTTTTGGACACATTATATATATATAAATATATATATAAAACAGTTTGATTAGTTTTGTTTGAGATATAATAAGTGGTGGATGTTTCCCCATTTTGTAAGATGATTAAAAAGGGATCGCAAATCCTGGTCTACGGGAATCAGAGCCCTGCAGGTTTTAGTGCTAGCCATCATTAAACAGCTGATTTACACCTTCAGTGTCATGACAATGTGATTAATGCTACTGATAAGGCTAGACTGGGAACCACTGACACAATAACCCCTCTCCGCTGTTGGCTGAGTAGATTTTTTTTTTTCTTTCGACACCCTCAGTATGTGCACGCTGTGTGTGTGTGTGTGAAGTTTCACAGAACGAGTTGCGTCAACAATTAAATTTAAACCTCTTGGAGACAGAGATAATAGATGCTAACCCCCCACATTGTCTGTGGTTTGTGAACTCCACCACTGTACTCTGCGTGTGTGTGTGTGTGTGTGTGCGTGCATCTGTTGTGTTTGGAGGTTGGTTTCCGTAATGATGTTTTACTACTTTGATTAAGTTTTCTGTTTTTTTACTCGTCTCCCGTGTTTTAAAACTGGGAATGGTGTCATTGTGACTGTGTGTGTGTGTGTTTTCCACAGTGTATGCGCTAAAATGTAGGTCTCCTACAACATTCTTGAAATGTCTGATGTGTGTCCTTGTTTTTGCTGCTTGTACGTGCATGTGTAGGTCTTGTGGGAATGTAGGAGCCAGTTCAGCCTTAAAACCTAAAACTATGTCTTTCAGTGGCGCTGCCCAAAGCCTACAGTTTGCGTGATGTGATGCTATCTGGAGGTTAAGAGTCTGTTTGCTTTGGGAGCTCAGTTTTAGCGGGCACACACACACACACACACACACACACACTTGCTCTGTTTTGTTCTCTTTTTCTCCTCCGTTACTCACAGAGTCAGATTAAAGTGAAAGTTTCTTTGCAGGGTGGGAATGGCCACAGGCAGACACCCCCCAATCCACCCCCAGGGAGCAAAGAGGTAGAAAGCTGGAGAGGTCAGGCTACTTGGCCTGGGAAAAGCATGGACGAGCAAAGGGGGGGGGGGTGTAGATGGATTGAGAGGGGTAGTTTAATTGATTGAAATTGGAAAGACGAGAAAGGAGAATGTAAGGAGTTATTTAATTTTATTTAAAACTCCCTTTTAACAGGAAGAAATCTGACGGAACCAGACTCAAACATGTGCAGCCATCTGCCTAGACAGGTTGTGGTGAAAGAAACAAGTGGGGGAGAGGTCCTGAATGAATAGGTTTTACAAATATTATTAATTAGTGTTCCACTCCAGGTTTAAGAGAGCGAGGGTGGCGTTATTGTTCAAGTGTAAGGTTTTGTGTTACTTTAAAACTGCATACATATACCTTACTTTCTGGATGCAGTCCAATAAAGACATTGAGAAATAATTGCACTGTTGCACTGCCATGATAGCATTGCTAAATTAACAAATCTAAAGGTGGCAGAAGGAATACAGAGAGGTCGTATGTGAAAAACATGCATAAAGCAAATGATAGGGAGGAAGGTTGGTCCACGCTCTTAGAAATAAGGGTTCCAAAAGAGTCCTTCTACAAGCGCTGAGGTTCTACCTGAAACCATTTGCTTCTGTTCTGAAAAACCCTTTCCCGAAGAAAGGCTTTTTCAAGGGTTCTTGGTAACACTAATGGTTCCAGTAAGAACCATTTTGATCCAGAGAACCCTTTAAAACCCCTTTCCTGAATCTACCTGGAGCCAAAAAGGGTTTTCCCTTGAGGACAAGCACGAAGAACCTTATATGGTTCTACTTAGCACTTTTATTTCTAAGCGTGCAGTATAGAAAACAAGTTTTCACAAAATGCAGAAAGAGGGAAAAACTTCACATTTTGGGTTAATAACGCGACATTAAGTAAGAGTAATTTCTACTGGGAGACACAAGAGATATAAATGGAATGGAAAATAAGATGGACACTAGGTACTTTAAAAAAAGACCAATGATGCGCCACTTGCGTCTTTCCCCATTTCCTCCTCCTCCTCCTCCTCCTCCTCCTCCTCCTCCTCCTATTTTAGGCCAAGGAGAACCAGCATCTGATGTTTCTCATAGGAAATGCATGCCAACATTTTAACTCATGATGTGACGTCGAAGAAATGTTTTTATACATGCATATTTGTGTGTACGCAGAATTGCCTATGGACTAAATACAAACATAGCAAACAAAAATAATCACAGCTTCTGGTACATTTTGTTGTGTTTTTAGCAAAATAAACATTAGTTTCTAAATATGGCCACAGCAAGAGACACCAGCCCTGATCAGAAAGTAACATCATAAACATTATTTGTTTGTTTTTGCAAAATTGACATTTTGTCCACAGATATGTCAAAGCATTGACGACCAAATATAGACACAATCCGCAAACTTGACATGTGTGCAGCTGAGATTAAAATCAAGGCAGCATTTGATCCAAGCTATGTTTACCACTCGTATAATAAATGCAGCAATGACTTCTCCGTTCTAACACATCAACCTGGGAATGAATGTCACAGCTGCTGTAATCCCACCTCAAGATTATATATATATATCACGTTACACCAGTAATCGGTGCAGCCAATCCACGTATACTTGCCATTTTGATCTCATCTGCGCACATCTGTAAAACATTATAGCTGCACCTTGCACAGTTGTGACACTGTTGCAGTGGGGGGAAAAAAATCTCTCTCTTCAAACGTGTGCATTTTCTGCCAAAGCACTCACACAAGCTCTGTGGCTGAGTCTCTGCTTCACAACCACATCCTGCCATAATATAGCGTCATGCTCTATGAAGGATTTATTGATCTTTAAACGTGTTCTATTTGTCGTTTTCTTCTTCTATGTTAATCACTTTCTGCTATGAGTGTTCTGTGACTTGTGTTGGATGGAGGTCGTTTATGAATCATTACTCTGATTTTTTATTTTTTTGAACCACTGCAGTCATCTCACTGCTGAGGTCGTGTAAAACTTTCAAGTCTGAGTGCTTGCGTGTTTGCAAGTGAGCGTTTAGAGGTGCATGTTTGTGGGTGTGCCTGGGTGTGTGATGGTGTAGTATTAGTGTGCAGTTTGGGTGTGGGTGTTTGTGGTCAAGGGTGTAGTCTTTTTTTCTTTTTTTTTTTTTTTTGTTGTTGCGTGGGACACTGCGCTATCTGCGAACTCTTGGACCATTGAAGTGTGTGCGTGTGAGAAGGGGAGCTTTCAGCGTGTCCCACCGACCTCCAGCAAAGCTGCATATCCATTAATGAATTAATGCAGCAACTCAAGCCGCCCAGCGTCTCCTCTTTGTTGCCAGTGGAAACCAGAGGTGACTGGAGTGCCTGAGTACCTGTCTGTCTGGATGATCCCATGGATCTCCTGCACACACGCATACACACACTCACAGGACTCCTTGGACGTAGGGAGCCCTTTCTTTCTTTCTTTCTTTCTTTCTTTCTTTCTTTCTTTCTTTCTTTCTTTCTTTCTTTCTTTCCCTCCATTTTCCTGCTGTCTATTTTGGTCAACTGGTGGCCTGTTCCCACAGTGCTGCTGTTCCCATGGTTATCGCCGCGGAGATAGCGAATGGGGGTTGGAGCGGTGGTGGTGGTGGTGGTGGTGGTGGTGGGCTTGACAGAGAGCGGGAGAGACAGCGTTGCTCTGTTCGAAGAGATAGGGGACTCTGTAGATGCAGGGGAGGTGGGGGTGAAGTGGGGCCTGGGGGTTGGGGTGGGGGTGAATGAAGGGTATGGGGCTGTGCGTTGGTGTGTGTGAGTGTGTGTGATGTGTAGCTCCCATGAACATCACAGGTGGCCCGTGAGGATTGAGTCAGTGTGCGTCGTCTTTGATAGATGTATGGTTTTTAATTGAGTCTGTCAGGAGGTGATATGTCAGTCAGTATTTTTAAAAGTGTCACTCAAAAAAAACCCAAAAAAACATCAGTTGCGAGCATTATAACAGACACAGGGCGTATTATAATTATAGATATATTGTCATAAAGACCGTTACATATTTCTCACCTATGTCATTCTGAGGTCATACACCATTTCCTGAGATCAAAAATAGAGGTGTGATACAAAAACAGAGGTGGCAAAGGAAGTACTTTGGGGCTGGGAGCTGTTTTTGGGGGGGGAGGGGGCACAGCGAAAGGAGTGGGGGGGGGGGTGTGCGGGTGAGAGAGTGCGGGGCTCAGAAAGAGGGACGGATTCAGTTCCCACACTTCTAATTACTGTGTCACTGGAGACTGAAAGGGGACTGCCCCTGGCCCTAGGGAATTTGCTGTGGCTGGTCGCAGAGAGGGAGCAGCGGTGGAGGGAGGGGAAGGGAAGGGAAGGGAACTGAGCAGGGGAGGGGAGAGGAGGAGGAGGAGGAGGGGGGGGGGGAAAGCGGAATTAAAGAGGGTGTATGTCACAGGAACTCTCTCTATCCTCCTTTCTAGTGGTTTCACCTCATTGCATTCACACTGGAGGTGAACCCCCTTCACCGTGAGTGCTCTGCCCTCCTCGGCCTAAACACCCTAACCCCTCACCTCCGACCCACTTCTCCTTAACCTGTTATTGGTCTTCCTTTCTCTCCGCAACCATCGTTCGCCAATCTCGCCATCATCTACTTCCTCCTTTTTTTTTTTACCCTCACTACTCCACTCCTCTTTCTTTTTTAATCACTCTCTCTCTACCTCAATGCCTTTCCAATGCCGTGTCCTTCTCCTGTGTCCCATGTTGACATGAACAAGGCTGCCAGAGATGCTTTGAAGTGAGTTTGAACTCTCACACACACACACACACACACACACACTCACGCACGATGCCTTATCCTGCATCATTACTGCCACTTAACCCCGAGCCCTTTCTCCTCTTTTATTTGCCTTCATCTCAACCTCCCATAGCCTGTCCACTGTGAGTTGTGTGTGCGTGCGTGAGTGTCCTGATAAAACCTGCGATGTGTGTTAGGCAGCCATATGTGTGTCTGTGTAGCACACTGTGGTCTGGAGTTTGATGTTTGAAGCAGTAATGTTGTTCCTATCTGCTTCAGAATCTCACGCTGCCGGTCGACCACTGCTGGTGCTAATAAAATGACATCTGAACGCAGCTTTGTGTTCCTTTGTTCTGTATTGACCACCAGTCTTTTTGATTGTGCCCCACGTCTATCAAAATACCAGTAACACTTTGTAAAATAGCTGCTATTGCTTACAACACATGCCAGCTGCTGCACTGTCAGCATGCTGTCTTGTAGCAGTGACTGTCATTGATTATAAGTTTTAAGTCTAACAACTCTTAGCTTTGGTGTTGTCTGAGGTCGTGGTTCACTGTTTGCAGCTGCCATTCACCTTGATGTTAGTGTTGTTTATCTTGCTTCTTCTTCATGCATTTCACCTCATGTCTGCAGTGCTTGCTGCGTTTCTATGCTGCTCTCTTTCTTTCCGAGGAAAACGACATCGGGATTTAACATCTACAGTATTCTCGCTCTGTGCATCTGTAGAAAAACAACTTCAAATCCCATTTCCTTAAAAGTAGGCATGTATCTGTGTGGTAACAGGCAAGGATATGAAAATTAGGTATAAAAGGAGCTTACATTAAAGGTTTAGTCTTTGCAATCAAGGCTGGTTCCAAATTTTGTGAAATCTGTCAAATGTGTCGGGTCAAAGGTCATTTTGCTCAGAGCAACATTACAACCAATTCTACAGGACTACAGGACATACTGTTGTGAAAAGACAGAAAGTGCTGTGTGAACATCGAGCCCTCTGGCAGCAAGACATGCAACCTGAAACTGTGGAAACCATGATATCAATTTTGCACAGTTCAGTGAGTTCTCATCTGATGAGATAGACTAAAAGAAGTGCAAATGTTAGCAACGAAAGATGCAAAAACAAACACATGGGATGGTATGGGGGTCCGTTACCGCCCACAGCATGCGTGGTCTGCTTAAAGTGCCATTAATGCAGAGGCTTATATTGGAATTTGGGAGAGAGATCCACTACCGTTCAAAAGTTTGGGGGTCACCTATACAATTTGTTGGTGTTTTCCATTAAAAGTCACACTTTTATTCATCAAAAGAGTTGCAAAATGAATAGAAAATATAGTCAAGGCATTGACAAGATTAGAAATTCTAAATAATAATTTTGCACCAGCAAAACTGTTTTCAGCTGTGGTAACATCATTGCACAATCATCCAATAGCCTTCTAACGCGATTAGCACTAACACTGGAGAGATGGTTGCTGGAAATGGGCCGCAATACATCTATGTGCATATTCCATTAAAAACCAGACGTTTGCAGCTAGAATAGTCGTTTACCACATTAACAAAGTATAGAAGTGTATTTCTGATTAATCTAATGTTATATTCATTGAAAAAAAGTGTTTTTCCTTCAAAAATAAGGACATTTCTAAGTGAGCCCAAACTTTTGAACGGTAGTGTGCTATATGTTTGTGTCTTTTACCAGGATCCCTGTGTCTATTTCAACAGAAAAAAAGCCAGGACTTGTTCTACACACATTGCAACAGTGTGGCTTAGTAGACAGAGTGTGTGTGTGTGTGTGTGTGCTCGCTTAAATGTCCTATTTACAGTCCAGATCTGTCTCCTGTTGGAAATGTATGATGCAATATGAAAAACTGTTCCAGTCTTGTGGCACAGTAAGCATGAGAACAGTTAGTGTTAACATTTAAAAGGTGACTTCACTGTGTTTGTACTTTAGGAACTTCCTCAATTGTGCAGGCATTCAAATTTCTGCCATTTAAGCCGTGCTTATAAAAACGATTTGCTGGTACCTCACCCAGACTCCAACACCTTGTCTGTCAAGAAACCATGTGCCAGAGTCACTTTCCTTTTTTCCTCTCTCGACGCATTTCAGGGAGAGAACAGACCGAACCAGCAGCAGCCGCAGTCAGCACTGTCAATATTTACGGTACTGGGTGATTCACCCTGCGTTACAATAACATTCCCTGCATGCCTGCGTGCCTCTACATCAGGAGGAGATGAGAAAGATGGAAAAATGAGAGAAGAGGGAAAGATGGGGGCTCCGGGGTGAAATATGCACCAGCAGCGATAAATGTTTGAGCAAAGGAATCTGCCGGTGGCTCTCCCATGACGGGACTGTCTGTTTATGCATGTGTGCGCATATGGTAGTTCAGGTTGATGGATTCAAGTTGAGTGGGAGGAATTTCTGTTTGGGCTGTGTATGTGTGTGTGTGTGTGTGTGTGTGTGTGTGTGTGTGTGTGTGTGTGTGTGTGTGTGTGTGTGTGTGTGTGTGTGTGTGTGTGTGTGTGTGTGTGTGTGTGTGTGTGTGTGTGGGCGTAGTGACAGTTTGAGAACTGTTAGCGCATGTTGTGGATGTCGTAATATAGGGTTGATCGGGTGCAGTGAAGGCCTGGGAAAAAACGAGCCCAATGAGACAGTTTTAGGATGTAAACGTGTGTGTGTGTGTGTGTAAACGTCACTAGACAGAGACAAATGGTGACGACGCATTTGCTCTGCATTTGAGAGAACCACTTGTTGTTGGGTTTTTTTTATTACACATATGACAGGAGCACAAAACCCACCATTTGGCTCCCTCATCAATTGTGTTTTCCAAAAAAGGAAACAGGATGCAAGCAAGTTTCACACAGCTCCGTGCAGTAAAGCAGGTGCCACTTCCACTCACCTGATCCTTGTTAGCAGGGTGTGATACAATCCACAGTTGTGTTTTTTTTATTACATGGGATTTCCCCCAAGATCAAACCAGAGAGTGCTCAAATGAACCCTTTAACACCGAGCGCATCGCAGACGACACGTTTAGCGTAATTACGCGAGAAGTTGAAGTGGTTATCACGGTAATTTCGCTCACGCTGTTTCAGGAAGCTGTCGTCTTTGTCACCAGGGAGGAAAGAGTTCTACATAGTTTCCTGTTTTTGGACATTGAAACAAAGACTCTAACAAATGTTATTTTAAATATGATTTGTACGGTTACAAATTTCAAATTTAACATGCAAAACATGATGTTCATGTACTACAGTGTCTTTTTTTTAAATAAAGCATTTTTAACCTTAAAACATTATTTCAACATGCAGTAAATTATAAATAACTGGCAGATATTGAAGGATATTCTGGAAAAATGGGCAAAAACACTTAGTTACATGGCATTTTCTGGCACTTTTCTGGTTAAAATCAGCAAAAGAAAAGTCCAGATTGACATTTTGAGGCTTAGGTGTTAAATGGTTAAGTTTTATTTACATTTTCTCTACATTTTTAAGATGTAAACTGGACTAGAAATGGTCCATATATGATTTAAAACACAGCTTGTTGTCCTTTTTAATATTAATCAATTGTAGAAACTGTTGCCGGTTCATTTTCTGTACTGAGACTGGACACAGGCCGTTCCAAAGCCATTATATTCAGAGGTTAAGCCCCTGATAACAGAACTCTGGAGTCTTTACAGCCCAACACTGATACTGAAATCAAATAATATTACAGTTGTGAAACAGTCGTGCAAAGGGATGAATGCCTCGTGTCACAGATCACGTCGTCTGTAAAACTTGTTTAGACTGGTTGTTTTAATTTGAACCCATAAAACGCAAGAAATCAATAGAGGCTGTCTTTCGGTTTAATCCAGCTTTTTATGTTTTTTTTTACACAAGCTGTTTTATCCCTCTTTAAAATCCATCGCCCATTGAACGCTTTTGTCAATGGGTCTTTTCAGCATGCTGTTTTCTTGAGCTGTTTGGCTTAGGCTGGCCCCAGCTATCTGGTGTCTGAAGAGAGACGGAGGGGAAAAAAACCCGAAAAAAACAGAGTACTTGGAGATGGAAAGAAAGAAAGAAAGAGGTTAGAGGTGAGAGACAACCGGAGAGAAGGAGAGCTGGAGACTGGTGAGGAGGGGGTAGAGAACGCTTCAATCACGGCATTTAACAAGAGCGAAGACACAGGTTTAACTGGGGAGACGGAGAGATAGAGGTGGAGGTTGAAGGTTGAAGGTTGAGTGGGTAAAAAGAAGAAATCCGAATGAACTGACTGTGCCAAAACAACAGAGAGCTTTAGTGCTATTTGTGTGACCGCTAGACGGTTATCTGCCGGACTCCAGACGATTATCTTCTTCATTACTCATGAGCTCTAATAAAGAGGGAAAAGACGGGGTGAAGAAAAGAGGAGAAACGTTGGGACCGAGTGGTGGGTGAAAAAAAACCAAAAAGAGCTTGAGCAAGTAATGCATTCAATTTCCAATAGTTGTTCGACATAATATGTTGGTCATCTCTTCATCATCTGTTGATCAGTAGTTACAACTACAATATGTGCACAAAATCACAATATTCATTTTCACAATCTAAAGTTATACCAACATGAAACAAACACAATGCAGCACACAAACACCTAAAAAGTATATTATAGGTCCCATATTATCCCCTATTTCTCCAAGTTAAACTAGTTCCATTGTGTCCTAATGAACATGTCTGTGACATGCTTTGGTCAAAATACCTTAAGGATGAAGCACCACAGCAGTTCAATCACCCTGCCAAAACAGCCCTGTTCAGAACGCTCGGTTTAGTAGCATCTCTTTAAAGAAAAAAAAAGGAAAACGAAACTTAAGGCACAGGAAATGACATCAGCCACAGAGGCTACTGGGAGCTAACAGCAGTTAGCATTTGGAAAAGTGATCATTTGCAGGCTCTAGCAGGCACATTGCCGTCATATATAACATGTATCCACTGGACAGATAAATCCTCTGAGGCTGGAAGTTTGTGTAGAACTCTGTGCTGCACTGTGGAGCCAAGAATATAACTTTTTGGTGCATTATTTAATAAATCTAAAGCAACTGGCCATAAAATCCTCCTAATATGTCACAGAGACTCAGGAATAATGTTCATATAACAAACTGAACTCACCAACAACAATACAGCCAAAATATTTGCATGAAAAAAAATATTTTGCAGACTGCAAAACCAACCACGGGTTGCCAGTTATGTCAGAAAACGAAATCTAAAAGACCTCGGTATTTTGAATTTGAATGTGGTAAACGTTTTTGGCTACATTCTTACATATGGCACCTTTAAGTGTCAAAAATAAGACATTATCTACCTAAAAGGGGCAATGTAGGATGGATGTGACAGACATAATGATCATAGACCCTTTTTTTTTAAATTGGAATATATGTACAAAACACTCACTGGCCACTTTATTGGGTAAAGAGACACCTAATAAAGTGGCGGGAGTGACACCCGGTGTGATCTCTTGCTGCTGTTTTAACACACATCTGCTTCAGGAAGTGTTCATGGATCGTCTATGGAGACGTTGATGGAAACGAGTGGTTGTTTGAGTTCATATCCAACAAGTTTGGACATTCTCCTCTGATCTCTGCTGTCAAATGAGGCAGAGAAGTGGCAGTCCTCAATGGATATTTCCACTGTCAAACATACCAAAGTTCCTCCCTTAAATCACCTTTCATTCCTGCTCTGATGCTCAATTCAGCAGGTTGCTTCGTCCAATTCCACGTGCCTGAACGCACTGAATTGCTGAAGGTGATATCGCTGCGTGCATAATTTGAGTTAGCAAAGGAGATGAACAGGTGTACCTTCATGAAGTGGGGAGTGTGTACGTGTATATATGTATATGTGTGTGTGCACATATGCCAAAAAGCTTTCACTTTTACAACTTAAGTGGATGATTTGCATTGACTTTAATGTCAGGAAGGAAATAATGTCTTCTCTATAATTTGTTGGTTCATGCAGGTGAAATGACAGGGTGCAACACGATTAAAGCAAGCGTGTGTGTGTGTGTGTGTGTGTGTGTGTGTGTGTGTGTGTGTGTGTGTGTATGAGAGAGAGTTTTTACATCTTCTCCATGCTTTTGTGGAATGTGAAAGTGTGTGTGTGTGTGTGTGTGTGTGAGTGAGTGAGGTGAGTCAGAGGAAGGTGTGTGTGATGTCAAGCCCAGACAGGCTCAGTTGTGGTCGTCCAAGTTCAGGTTTGCTGTCAGGTGGTAGTGGTTAGTTAACAGAGCTGGTAATTACTTCAGACTTTTTGCGCCGAGACACTGGCCAGACACTGTCAGGATCCTGTGGGAAAGTACATTTACTAGGTCACTGCAGTAAGAGAAAACCCTTTAACCGATATTTACCGGGACTTTAATTTGAAAGAACAAACAAAAAAAAACAGCTCGTGAGCAGCACAAGAATGATAATTATGTCATAACAGAGTTTTAAAAAGGTTTCACCTGGCTGTAGAAAAAACTTGATTCAATTGAATATACTTGCACTCACATGTTGCAGTTACCTTGTCTTCAAATACATGCCCTTTAAAAAGTATTATAGCCTTTATAGACCACTGGATGGAACGTTATGCTTTTTGTGCTGCTAAATATGCTAGAATATTAGTTTTTTTCAGTAATCCGACAAACTTCTCATCATCTGGATTGATTAACTGAGTAATTTCCCTACTTATTATATCACATCCATTTTTTTTCTACACAGCCCTTCGTTAAAAATGTGAATCTAGTTGCATTTCAAATGTATATATTTACTGGTTGAGATGTATAAAAACAAAACTTAATTTCCTTATCTGCTCTCGATTCTTTGGCTTCTGGCAGTTTGACAAATACTCTTCAGGTTTAATGTTACACTACAACACAAACAACGACTCGTCAGCACTGAAATTAAGTTCTTGAAATGGGAGAGCACTCAAAGTTAAATATTTCTAATTGAAATCACTAGACAAGTAGATTGCTAGTAGTTGAAAAGCATTCAAAACACATAAAATGACTGTGGGAAAACGAGGGGGAAAAGACATTGCTTGAATCTCTTTACATTTCTGTGTCCGTATGGTTTTTCCAGTTTAGCATACCATCTCTCTTACAGCGGAGTCACACCTTCATTATTTCACATATAAAACAAAGACGACAGGGAAGCAAAGATGCCAAGCATTGGTTAATGAGAGCGAGGTGTTTTTGATTTAGTGTCGTTTCTTTAACCCTTTAACACCAAGCGTATCGCAGATGACACAATTGTGCAAGTCTGAGACGTTGCAAGTCAAAGCCGACATTGTGGTTTTTACGGTAATTTCGCTCGCGCTGTTGCAGGAAGCCGGCGAATCAGCCAATCTTTGTCAGCAGAGAGGAGAGAGTTGGAAAAACGCCTGTACATAGTTTCCATTTTTTGGCCTGTTTTTGCACATTGAGACATAGACTCAAACATGAGTTATTTTGACTATGTTTTCTTACTGTTCAAATGTCAAATCTACACTATTTACACTATGTTAACGTGCAGTATTTTGTAAACAACTCCCAGATATTAAGTTATTCTGGAAAAATGGACAAAAGCACTTACTCATGGGACATTTTCTGGCCCTTTTATGGTTAAAATAAGCAAAAAAAAAAAACAGTCCAAAATAAGGATTTAAAAGGGTTAAAAATACACATACTGTGTTGTGTATGCTTCAGTCCACAGCAACTTTGGACAATAGAATATTTTTCACCTTCATCAGGAGTGGAAAAAGACAGCATTTTTCAAAGGAAAATGATGATGCAGTACTTGCTCTTCTTCTCTGTTCCCACGCTGCCCCTTACCTGACTAACCACAATTTGAATCAAATCACCAGTGCCCAATTGGCTGTTCCAACCATGTGACCTACATCGGCCCTCAAACATTTTCCCATGGGAGCTGCCTACAGAGCCGCTGCGCTGTGTGTGTGTGTGTGTGTGTGTGTGTTTGAGCCACCCACCCCCTCCTCCCTCTCTTTCCTACCTCCTTTCCACTATCCCCCTTTCTCTCCTCTTTTTTTTTTCCACCACCTCCCATCCTTTGAAACACAGTATCACACTTTAGATAGCCTTTGTTGTCACGGCAAGGAGCATTCTTTCTCTGCAGCGGCCACACGGAGTGTGAGAATGCAGAAAGAACAAAGCACAGAGTTAGGACATGAAGAAATACAGCAAATACTGAACACCTATGGAAGCCTAAATAATTATAATAATAAAAAAGAAAAGCATTATTTTGTTATTCACGATTGTGGATTTTACCAAGCTATTTTGTGCTCGTACTTTGCGAGAAGAACGCCGCCTTAAAGCGGAGGATTGGATTTCAAATTGGCATGTTTAGATGCCAAGGGAAGGGACGAGCCGCCAAAAAACACACATTAATACACATATCAGTAACATGGTAGCAGTTAAAGCTCACCAGCCTGCACAGAGTGCCACATTCTGCTCTTTATCATGATGATTTTGTTGTGTCGCGACACATTTTTAATGGATTCGACATCGCCTTGGAGCCTCGTGTGTTTGCTGTGACAATCGCATGCCCTAAAATTGTGTCTTTATCTTCTGCAGAACGTCAAAAACAGGGAAAACAAATGTCGCCAGTGTCGTCCAGTGCGACCCAGTTTCCAGGCTTAGGTGAAGCCGCAGGATAACCATCTGTGTTCATTCACGTGTAATTTCTCACCACAGTAGCCAAGCACATTTTGTCATCTCCACGAGAGCCATTAATGTCTGACCACAAATGTGTTGCATCACTAAATATGTCATTGCGACCTGTGCAATGTCACACTGGAGTCCATGTATGTGTGTGTGTGTGTCTAATAGATCTCTGCATATTTTATCTCGCTGTGTTTTGATTAATTACCATCAGAATTATTTCCATCCAGGTTGCGTGTGTGCGAGGCTGTGTGCGTGTGTGCCTGTCTGTCCGTGGCTTAGCCTTGAGAGTTCAGAGCAGGTTCTGGCTTGCTCAACTCTGGGAAACTTTTGAGCTGAGCAAATAGCTGGGTCTGTTTTCCTGGCTGCCGCCGCCGCCACACTCGTATGTGTGAGCCGTGAATACGGTCCCTGAGCATTTGTATGCATGTGGGTTTGTGTGCACACTGTAATGTACTTGAGTTGTGAACATGTGAAGTGTTTTGTCTGTGGATTTATTGTATGTTTGCTTGTTAACTTATGTGCGGACTAGTTTGACTATCAGACTTTACCTTAGTCGGGTCATTTTGAGGTGAAAAGGAGATTTTAGCCTGTCCTCATAAAGTCAGAGATCTGTTTTGGAACTTATAATCGTAAGTATCTAACGTTTGTCAGATTATAAACGTTAGATCCAATTATTTTGTCGGATGTCAACGGGGAAAACACTTGGGGAACGAGTTCCAGATGGACCGTGACTACAAGCCAGAGACTACTTCCGGTCCATTGAGCTGTGACTCCAAAAGTCAGTAGCCAATCAGCAGGCAGCTTCCTATGGCCCGCCCACAGTCAGAATCGCAAACAAAAAAACCATGTTGCAAAGAACAAATCAAAGAGCTCAAAGAACAAATCAGAGAGCTCAAAGAACAAATCAGGGAGCGCAAAGAACAAATCAGAAAGTGCAAAGAACAAATCAGAGAGTGCAAAGAACAAATCAGAGAGTGCAAAAAACAAATCAGAGAGTGCAAAGAACAAATCAGAAAGTGCAAAGAACAAATCAGAGAGTGCAAAGAACAAATCAGAGAGTGCAAAAAACAAATCAGAGAGTGCAAAGAAGAAATCAGGGAGCGCAAAGAACAAATCAGGGAGTGCAAAGACGAAATCAGGGAGTGCAAAGAACAAATCAGCGAGCACAAAGAACAAATCAGAGAGCACAAAGAACAAATCAGAGAGCGCATAGAACAAATCAGGGAGCGCAAAGAACAAATCAGGGAGCGCAAAGAACAAATCAGGGAGCGCAAAGAACAAATCAGCGAGCGCATAGAACAAATCAGGGAGCGCATAGAACAAATCAGGGAGCGCAAAGAACAAATCAGGGAGTGCAAAGAACAAATCAGAGAGCACAAAGAACAAATCAGAGAGCGCAAAGAACAAATCAGGGAGTGCAAAGAAGAAATCAGGGAGCACGAAGAACAAATCAGGGAGCGCAAAGAAGAAATCAGGGAGCGCAAAGAACAAATCAGGGAGTGCAAAGAAGAAATCAGGGAGCGCAAAGAACAAATCATAGTGTGCAAAGAACAAATCCAAATCAGAGAGCGCAAATCAGGGAGTAAAAATAATAAAATACAATATTTTGCAATGATTAGATGGATATTTTGTTTGCTTTGCGAAAACTGTTGTAATAAGTGTCCTCACAAAGATAGGTGTGTATATTTCTCGTCTTCAAGGAGACCAGAGTTTGGTCCTAAAGAGGCAGAACCTCATTTCTGAGGAACTGGCTGTGGTTAAGGTTAGTCATTAACTGGTTATGGTTAAAGTTAGGGATAATGCTAAGCTCGGATCTCGGAAATGAATGAAATTAAATACAGTGTCCTTAGAAGAATAACTGTGCAAACCTGTGTGCGTGCGTGTGTGTGTGTGTGTGTGTGCGTGTTGTGGGATTAAGTCGGACTGCAAAAGAGGAGAGCACAGAATTCCACTGAGGGACAGATGAGCTTCATTCCCACAGGCAAAGACAGGAGATGACACCTCTGCCGTTCCCACACCTCCAGTGTCTAGCCACTTTCTCGTATCCTGACCTCAGTCACCGCAGAGGCAAACACACCGCTCCGCATGTGCACACACAGCGAAGACGTAACTCTGCAGCGGGGCGGGTCGCCGTGTGTATGCCTCTGATTTTGCCGTCGTCGCCGTCATTATACATTTTCTGGATAAAGACAGACAAACTGGCTCTGAGTGTGAAAGCTCAAAGCTTTTGTGAGGCCCCGTGAAGCCTGGGTTTGATTTGCAGCCCACCTCTAAGTGGAATGTTGTTTGCTGGGTGGAGCTCAGGTGTGTTGACAAGGCTTTTAGCACTGACACGCTGTCAGGATGGCTTACAGACGAGTGTGTGTTTGCAATGTTAGGGGCCGGCAAACGACAGGTCACTAATGTCCCACCGGGGAGACCTTTGCTTTACTGAGGAGAGGGAGAAGGACGGCACGGACATGTGAAAGTTACTGAGGCGTAGCTGCTGTCGAGACACACACTCACTCACACACTGATTTGATCTTTCGCTAACACTTAGGCCCCTTCACACCAAAGCAACAAACGGGGGGGGGGGGGGTATGTTTGCCATCAGTCTGAATGGGTCAACACCGAGTTATCTGGCTCTGTGGAAGTAAAACACTAGTTAACCCTTCTCTGAACTGAACGTGAAGGTGGTTACCACAGTGTTATGGACATCTTCATCTCAATATGCTGCAATATGTGTGATGTGTCTGAAGCCCGACACACACCAGCCGTTCCACTCTCAAAGAAGTAAAAATACATATTTCATCTGTGAAAGCTCTTGAAAACATTTCTTCCAACCTTGGATCTGACGACTGTTTTCACCTCTTTGTGCAGGCCTGTAACAGTGACCAGTACGTGGCAGTGCCCAGGGAGGACATGGTCAAGATGCTCAGGCAGAAAGGTCAGCACAATTTTCTCTTGACATTGGTCGTACTGCAGAGGCTTCATACCATACGACTTCATTTCTGTTGACGTATAGAAAAAAAACAGTTTCTGAAAGCTGAGAAGTTGGAAAAAGCCTGTACGTGGTTTCAATATGTGTTATACTGTTGAAATTTCAAATTTAACACGCAAATCTCTGGTGTTTGTGTAAAACTACAGAGTTTTTCTTCATTTTAAATCATTAACATGCAGTAAATTGTAAATAACCGCCACATATGGAATGTTATTCTGGAAAAATGTGCAAAAGCACTTACTCACAGGACTATTCTGGCCCTTTTATGGTTCAAATAATTACTCCATACAAACCAAAGGTCCAAAGTCCATACGGACATTTTGAGGTGTAGGTGTTAAAGGGTTAAAAACACTCCTGGCTCTGTTTTCATTTAGAAACTCCTGAGATCAGTTTCAGTAAAGATAGGCAAAGTCTGAGACCTTTAGAAACGATGATGCTGTTCCCGTCACTGACTTCCTGGTTGATTCTCATCAGCCACGACTGTCTTAGCTTTTAGCAAACAAAAAAAAGTGCTCAGTTTCAGTTTTACCTCGATCTCAGGTCTAATTAAAAAAAAAAAATCCTTGCTTACTTATTCATCATTGTTGTATTTCAATAGAAACTAATCTAAGCTACTACAGAGCAGAGACTCAGCTTCCTGTTTACAGGATGTATTTACATGCCATTAACCCTACTTTTTTTAAGAAGTCACTAAATGGTCATGCTCCGTCTGTCTGTCTGCAGGATTCCTGCAGGATCCAGACACCAACACAGACCACTCACAACAGGAAGAGGAGAACTGCGGTGACATCTTGACCACCGGCGCGACCCCTGGACTCCCAAGGTATGCCCCTCAGTGTCGCTGGGCCCTCCTTTCAGAGCTGGACCCCGACACCCTGACCTTTCCCGGGGGGGCGCCCGTACAGCTCCACACCGTGCCGCCGACCCTCCTGCAGAGGATAGCGCTCTTCTATGTGTGCACCAGATGTGGCAAGGTGTTCTGGGAAGGCTCTCACTTTGGCCGCGTGCTCTCCATGTTCCAGGAGGTCCTGCAGATAGCGGACGGGGACGCCGATGCGGTGACACAGCACGGCTGATATAGAGATACAGAGTTAACGGTTAAGTTTTGCACACATTGCACACAGCTGTCCTGAAATGCAGTTCCTTATTCATACAGCCTAATCAAAAACTGTTTACAGCCTGCTGGATATTATTAGAAGAAACAGCAGTTATGTTTTCTCTTAATTTGTCATCATTTTAATAAAACAGCCTTAAAGACTGTACATTTAGGCTCAGATTATGTGTCTTCAGTAGAAGAACCCTTTATATCTGTTGTGTTTATATTTATTTTATTTTAATTTTTAGTGATTATCACATTTTTATAACCAGTAACATTGTGATTTACAGTTTAAAAGTTCCTCAACAGAACACTTAAGTTTAATGCACTGATGTTCCATCTGTTGAATCATTCTTTTTTTTTATTGCATTGATTTAAAAGCTTCTGTTTAGACGATGTCAGCTGTAGTGCGTGCTGTATTTTGTCGTGCTGTATAGCTTCGCGCCCGGTGATAACATGTATATACAGTATGTTTTTAATTAGTTCGGTGAAAGATGGATATGTGTCAATAAACTTTACGTTTTGATTTCATTTATGTAGTCATTTGCAGAGAGTAAAAACTCTATGAGTGGACAGACTGATGAGATCATTTTTAAGCTCCACTGATGGTGTCTGTCTGTGTGGGGGTTTTCTGCCTCGAGGCTCCAGAGCTGGCAGGTCACAGAGTAACCCAACACACACACACACACACCACCTGAATCCATCCATACTTTCTCATACCTTCCTTCCCTTTACTCTCCCTTGCTCATAAATCCCACGGTGGATTTGTGTAATTGCAGAAAATGAGACTGCCTCAGAGCATTTGAGGACGTCGTGTGTGGAAAAAATTCTACACAAGCGTATGCGTTTTTGTTCGAGACGGCAGCGGAGAGCCGGGTTTGAGTCTTTTTAGCGCTCTTGAAACCAGATGTGCACTCTGTGTTATTTTACTGATCGCTTAACTTTCGTGAAACACAGAGTGTTTTCAGGTAAAGAGTAAATCTCAGGATAATCTGCCAGCACTGGACAACAAACATTTGCTCCTGTTTAATCTTGAAGGTCTTGAAATAAACTTTTTAACATTTATCCACCAAATAGTGCAGCTATTTGTCGTTGTAACCAAAATGATCAATCTTTACTGCCTCACTTTTTTTTTTTTTGTATAGTTATCTGGCACCTAAAGGGTGGAGCTGGATAGATAGGAGCCTGTTGAGCGGTCGATAGAGAAGCGTCACTATTGGGCCGAATGGAACGGGAAAACACAAATTATTGTCGTCAGAATTCGGAATTTCGGTGTTCCTAGTCGGAATTTTCAACAGGCACACCCTCTCAGGTTGCATTTCCAACTCAAAAAAGTTGCAGCAACCTCACAAAACCCCCGACCTAGGATTCCAAAATGACTGTCGATAGTAAAAACATCCTGCTACTTTTTACTGTAAATTCATTTGCCCACATTGTATCGTGCAATTTTCCAACACATCTCGACTTCTCAAATAACTCACCCAGAATGTGCCATATACTGTGTGGTACATGCTATGATATGCTATTCATGTAGCTACCCATTGCTCAATGGAAACACAGCTTCAGTGAAAAAAAAAAAGGTCTCTAAATGTTGAATCAGCTGAACTGAAGTCGAAAAAAATAGGCATTGGAGCTTTTTTTCTTGTTGAGGAAAGTAATGTTACACCGCCCATAATGCAGTCATCAGTGGAGACATTATTAAGTATTGTCATTTCTGAAGAATAATGTAACAACAGTGGGCGTATGTGGCCGTGTGACGGTGACGCTCACTGTTCATTGTTCGGTGTTGGAGGCGAGACGTGTGAACCTGCTGATCCCTGCGCTAACATATCTCACATCTATAGGTTGTCGCAACTCAACTTTGTCTCGGGGAAACAAAAATGTCTTTTATATTCGTCCTGTGAAAGTATGACGGGTTAAATCACGATTCTTAAATGTCAAATAGACTGGACTGCGATGGTATTCAGACAAATTAGAGGCGTCAGTGGCAATTTTGTTCCACTAATACAACAATTTGTTGTCGCTGACATCGACCGATGCATAATCGCAAGCTTTGGTTGGCATATTGTGACATATCTGTCCTCTCATTCAGCACGACTCTATGAATATTAATAAGTTGTACGTTAACAGTTATCTGCAGCTTCTTTACAAACAAATTAGTTTCACTGGTGGAGTTAACCTGACCTGGAAATCAAGGTCATTATCAGAGGTCGGACAGAGTGCACAGCTTCATTACTTGAGTAAAAGTACAAGTACATTTTCTAAATATTGCATTACTACTGCCACAGTTCTTGTTCCGTCTCAACTTAATCTGACCATGGAGTTTTTTTTGTTTTTTTTTATAGAAGAAGTAACGGGTATTCACTGTTATGGATAGAAATGTATTGGAGTAAAGAGTACAATATTTGCCTCTCAAATGTACTCGAGTAAAGTCATGAGTACTCCCCAAAAATGATACTCTTGTAAAGTACAGATCCCTCAAAATTGTACTTAAGTACTGTACTCAAGTAAATGTACTCTGTTACTGTCCGGCTCTGGTTATTATAGTGAATGAAAGCTAACATTGAAAAAAAATGTTTTGTTAACTGAAAACCTTAAACTTAACCCTAAACACGAGAGAAAAAAACAAACTAACTAACACTGAATAGTGTGTTCATAAAACTAACTAAAACTAACTAAAATTGTAGTGAAAATTTATTTTTTTCCACAATTTTGAAAGGTTGGATTTGACACACGATAGAGACACAATACTTATCACCTTTTTCGTTACCTAAAAAAACTCAAACTAACACTGAAACTAAGTAAATCTGCTCTAAAAACAAAACTAATTCATTACCGTGATAACCATGCAGGGAATCAGAGTGGGTTCTTTTGTTTTGATTTGCATGTGAAACACTGGGTTATTAGCAGGTCTGGAACCATACTATGTTCCTCCTGATTTCTTTAAATATCAAAAAAAAAAAAAGGCGTGCACACACAAACACCACAGGTGTTCTCCACCGCACACACACACAGAAGTGTGATGTTGTTTGATGAAAGCCTCATAATAACTGATTCATCTTTCACAAGAATTTAATATCGGCAACTTTTTTTTAAAATAAGTGATGATGAGAGTTCAGTTCTGTTTAACTGACTCATGCATGTCAGGAAAGCTGATCTCCAGCTGTTTTCAGTGATTCCACATCCGACTTCCAGGTGTGAGAGGAAGGGGGGGGGGAAGTGGCATTCTCACCCAGCATTTGGATGTTTTTGTTTTCTTTAGTGATGTAGCTGTATTTATGAGTGGTCCTGTCCCTGTACTTTGCTCTAACATACATACACAGGAGCACAGAAAGCATCCTGGCTGGCTGCCACGGCTCTCTCTTTTTTTTTAAAGAATACAGTAACATTAAGCTCCCTGTAAGTATTTTTATTGCTCTGAATTGAGTCGAAACCCAAGCTCCCAAATAAAGGCCCCCTCTGTTTGGCCTGTCCCGTCCTGGTCCGGGTGGTCGCAGCCCCTGCCTCTCTCTCTCTCTCTCTCTCTCTCTCTCGCTCTCTCTCTCTCTCTCAGAGAAGAGCGCGAGATTTCTGCTGCAGCACCGTGTTATTTGATCCTTGCTCTTTCTTTGCTGGGAAGAAAAGCTCGCCTCTTTCCCACGCTCTGAGGACACGTGGTACCCGGAATGAATTGGATGCATAGGCCCCGCCCACTCGGTAAAACGTCATCTCTCTCTCTCTCTCTCTCTCTCTCTCTCTCACACACACACATTCTGTCGCTCTCTCTCTCTCTGGCATGAATGATAAAAAATTATTTTTGCCAAAGCGCGTAATGATGAAAAATAGACATTTTTACATGACAGCTTCACATTTATCTTGTGCTCTGTGTACGTTTTTTTTTTCTTTCTTCCCTCTTTCTCTTCCCGGACTCCTCCTCTAAGTCTCCAGCGACATGCAGGCTCACAACATCCCAGGCTGGGACGCGACGGTACGGGGAGAGGCTCCTCCTGGCTTGTCTGGCTCAGGCTGCTCGGCTCCAGGCGCCAAAACGCGTCCCTGCGCGCACACACACGCAAAAAAAAAAAAAAAAAATGACTCCGCGTTCTTTCTTTGTTGCTGGAAACAAAAAAACAGGAAAAAAACAACAACACACGTTTTGTTTATCAACACGCTGCAAAGGAATGGAGATACGACTGCACAGATACAACCAGAATAGACGCGTATTAGGTTGGCGCACCCTCTGTGCCCAGGTCACCCAAAAAAAAAGTGTCGTAACAGCGTGCGCATTTACGCAGCTTGGAATGCGTTTTTGGTCCTTCAGAAGTGAACTTTTTCTTCTTCTTTTCCTTTTTTTGTTTTTTGTTTATCTGACACGAGTAGCGTGGTAACAGATACTTAAGCATAACTTATCTGAAATCAAAGTATTTGATTTCTCAACAATGTTTCTGGTTTGGAAACTTTCCAGACAAACATTAGAAAGAGACAGGAGCCAGGAGCTGGGGGCGAGAGACAGGGAGACAGAGAGAGAGTTGGGGTGGGGGTGGTGTTGGAGGGGTGGGGGGTGGTACTGGAGCGCAAATGCCACAGAGTTTGGGGGAGAAACTCATCCCCTCGCAGAAACTTTTGGCTCCTGCGGTCTGCGCAAATGTTTTCCAAGTGTCCAGACGCACTGTAGCCAAAGCTCTGATAGCGGACAGATGTTTCTAATTTTCTCGAAGATGTTCTGCACCATTCAGTAACCTTAAACACACACATACACACACACACAGGTCCGCGCAGCTATCCTTTTAAGGACTAACCCTGCAGTGACTTCCATTCATGTGGCAGCCTAAAGAAAGCACTATCCCTTAACCTTAACCCTGACCAGTAAAAACCCAAACTTAACCCATAACCAAATCAAATATTGGCTCAAACGTATTCATAAATGAGGTTCTGCCTCTTTAGGACCAGCTTTTGGTCTCCATGAGGACGACTGGTTCTGACAAGGTCAATATTTATGACAGAAAAGGACCTAAGGAGGATAGAAAAACAAGTACACACCTATATATCCTGTCTAATATTACCAATAATTATCTGAAAGTAGCAGCACCATCATGCACGTTAGTATGTTACACTACAGCGTCCTCTGTGCTGTTTAAAAATAAGAACACACACATGTGCTGTGGTCGCTGCACATATTCACCACATATCTATGAGTAACTCAAAGCCACTCAACGTCCTTGTTTTGGAGGATCTGCAGCTGCAGGCCACTCATTATACAGGAACAAACAAAATCTTGGCAGAACACACACACACACACACACACACACACACACACACACACACACACACACACACACACACACACACACACACACACACACACACACACACACACACACACACACACACACACAGTCACCTGCAGATGCACCTATGACTCACAGTCACCTCTCGAAAATGTACACTAAAGTTTGGGGTCACTTATTCACCATGTTCTTGTTGTGTTTTCCATTAAAATTCATCAAAAGAGTTGCAAAATGAATAGAAAATATAGTCAAGACATTGACGAGATTAGAAATAATGATTTTTATTCCAAATAATAATTTTGCCCTTTCGTCAAAGAGCCAGCAAAACTGTTTTCAGCTGTGCTAACATCAGTGCACAAGGGTTTTCAAGGGTTTTCTAATCATCCAATAGCCTTCTACCATTAGAACACTGGAGAGATGGTTGCTGGAAATGGGCCTCTATACACCTATGTACATATTCCATGAAAAACCAGACGTTTGCAGCTAGAATAGTCGTTTACCACATAAACAATGTATAGAGTGTATTTATGATTCATTTAATGTTATATTCATGGGAAAAAAAGTGATTTTCCTTCAGAAATAAGGACATTTCTACATGACCACAAATAATGTCTATCACGCTGTATGTTAGTTAGAAGTAGGATTTTCTCTCCTTTGACTGACAGGCAGGTGTCAGGTGATATTTCAGCTCAGGTCGGCATTCAAAACCAAAATATAGCCACAGTTACAGGAACATTCAAGAGATGAAAAAACAAATATAAAACAATACGACGCAAGAGCCGTGGGGAAATAAAAAGCTTGCGGAAATGGCAACACTGTAAAATAACTCAGACTGTAATTATTTCATAAATGAGAAGTGGTTACAGTCAAGTTAGAGTTATTGTCTTTTTACCTCTGCTTCATAAAGGCAGAGACAACTTAAAAACATCTGTGGTGTCCTCTTACAGAGAATGATGTAATCAGAAGTATACTTTAAAAAAAAGAGATGAGGTGTCTTGAAGGATGAGGAAGTGCCTTTATCCCACCTATTCCAAGACCAATAAAATAATAACTTTATGTGTTTCTGTCATAAGGACAATGCTGTTTAACATGGTTCCAAGACAGACACGTGGAGCTGATGTGCGGCACAAAGAGTTGCTGATGCACAACTCAAGTCCCTATAGTTGATGCATGATAAAAAAGATGCAAATACATGCGACACACAAACGAGAAAACATCACAACAGGACATATGACAAATAACACAAACACACACACACACATAATGAGTCCAGTTATGACTTGATTTGAGCCAGATTTATTCTTTAACCTTCAAAGTAAAATATGTCCAACTCCATTACGGCCTCCTAGAGAAAAAGCAGATTGTCTAAAAACACAGAGCAGACATGTACTGTATAATTCTTTACTTCCACTAAGGAGGTGTATGTTTTTTGTTTGTTTGTCTGTGTGTGAGCTGCATAACTCAAAAAGTTGATTTTCTTTTTGAGGATGGAGGTGAAGGAAATGGTTAGATTTTGCACTCTCTCTCTCACTCTGTGTGTGTGTGTGTTTATTTTCTCACGGTTCATAATCATTTCAGTGGTAAAAGTTGACGTGGTTTTGAACTTTCAGGTGACACAGTTTTTGACTTTAAACTGAAAGAGTCTGCAGAGGAATGACTGGGCTTGAATGTGTCGATTATTTATTTATTTATTATATATAAAAGTACAAGTATATGACCAGAAAATTACTTTAGTAGAAGTTGAAGTCACTTTAAAAAGAAATAATATCAGTAAAAGTCTTAAAGTATGACATGACAAGTATCTGATATGAAATGTCATTTTTAAGGTGTTTTTAGAAGTAAAAGTATTAAAACAAAAGTGAGGAGTAAGGTTTGAGTCATTCAAATGGAAGGTTGTGGGTTCAATTCCTGGCCCTGCTTGTCTGTCCTTGAGCAAGACGCTTAACCCCATGTTGAAGTCTGTGAATGACAATAAAGCAGTTACATCAAGAGCAGAAAAATTTAGAGTTAAAGTAAAAGTTGCCATAAACATAAACAACAAAGTAAAGTACATATACGTGATTGCTGTACCGTGTATATATGTTCGTTTGCGACCTCGATTGTGTGTGATCTCTGATGCCGTCTCTCCCACGCTGACGCGCACACAGGTCGGCGCACTGTCACATACGCACACGCACACTCAGCCACAGACGTGCGCCAAATGTACAGTTCAGAGTGTGGGAAAAGGAGGACAGTGTGAAACCTGCCAAACCATCAGAGCAGAGAGCGGTTTATGAAGTGTTACACACACACACACACACACACACACACACATGCTCAAACGGAGCAAACGGCCCCGCGAGGGGCAGACATGAGTACCTGCTGCTGCGGTTTCCGCGCACATCTCGCTCCGTTTTCCCCTCTGCCTGTGCGCAAACATCACACGTTCACATGGTTCACATGTCTGCAGAGCTGCGTTCTCTTTCTCTATCTGTGTCTCTCATCATCACTTCTCTGTCCTCACTCACACACACACACACAAAGACACACGCACGCGCGCGCGCACAGGCGCCCAGTTCCCACGGTGCAGGCGGAGGCAGCTGAGCGGCGCGTCAATCTGCGCACAGCGTCACCTTTTTTTTTTTTTTCACTTGCAAAAAGGAAGTGGCGCAGGGCTTTTGTTATTTTGAAGTCCCACGTCGTTTAGTCATTTTAAAAAAAACAACTGGAATATATTCGCAGTTTGTGATTTCAACAACAGCCGCCACGGATGTGTTTTTATGTGGAGAGAAAGAGACACAGGGAGAGACCCCCGGTCCGTTTGACGGCTTTTAATCATGATGTTGGTGACTCACTGAGACTTTTAGGGGATTCTGGTGTTCAAACTTTTGGCCTCTTCCTTCTAAGAATACAACCATTTACATTTTTTTTGACAAAAACTTAAATCAGCATCTTTGTTTTATTTAATTTATGTGCCCTCTTCAACCTATTTCACCTTCTTTCATCCCAATATAATATAATAATATAGCTGTTTATTAAAGGTGTTTAAAGAAATGGATGTAAATAAAAAAGAATCTTCATTACTGCTGTATTTACACTGTGCGTAAAACCCTCGCTGCTGCAGCCATGGATTCCATATTTCCATCCTCTGTCAATGAGATTTAAAAAACTGAACTATTTTTTGTTGTTTTTTCAAACTTCTTGTTGTTGGTGTCCGTGTTCTCAGCGGTTCACTGCTCTGACAGCATCAGCCTCTGGCTTTGAGTCCACTTCCCGGGGTCGGGCTACTGGAGATCGGATATGGAGCTCACCACCACCACCACCATCATACTGCTGCGGGCGGCTTGTTTAATATTTCTGCAGCAACATTTGGCTCTCACCCCCCTCCAACCCCAACCCACCCCCCCACCTTCTCCTCAGTGGAACCTCACCACACCCCCTTTTTTGCTCTGAATTCACAGGGTCCTGGCCCCTCCCACTAGCCGAGCCGGCAGCCTATAACCTCCCCGGGTTTCCGCCCATTCCTCCACAGTTGATTCTTTGGGAAGGTATTGTCATGCATATAAAGGACGCGTAAAATTTTCCCCCAGAGCGCAGCGCAGGGCAGAGACTCGCACGGACCGCACGGAGGAGGACACAGGCAGGGCCAACACGGTGGATTTCTATCGTTTTCGTCGTCCATCTGTCACAGGTAAGGCACACAGTCTGCAGCGGATTACATTTCCACACACGATCCAGGGCGAACTCGAGCGGCGAGTGCGTGCGTAAAAGCGTGCGCACGGAGCTGCTCCGCGCTCTTTACTCTTGGATGTGTCGGAATGTGTGGTGTCTCGGGATTCACGAGGAACTTTCTTTTTTTTTTTTTCTTGTTCTTGTTGTCTTTCTCAGACACCCCTGGCCACAGGAGCAGCGACACAGAACCGGGACGCGCAGCCAGGAAACAGGTGGGACCGTTTAAGGAAAACCTGCGGGGACCCAGCACCGAGGAGGAGGCTTCCCTGTGGAGATAGTGGACATCTCCATCCCCTGCCTTAGGCTACCTGCTGCTGCTACAAAGGGGAAACTAACTCTACAGGCTCCTGGACCACTTGAGAGCCCCCTTTTAATGTTTTAGGGATTTTAGGATCTCTCAAATATTAACTTTTTTTGCACACCGAGTGTGTTATTTCCTCTATTGTCCTTTTTGGGATATATACATTAATTCCCCCTCCTTTACTAGTTCTTAAAAGTGCCTTAATAACTGGCTACAATCCAGTGCGTAACAGTGGAATTGTTACCAGACCGTAGACGCTCAACAGGGAGAAGAAGACATCATTATCATCATCATCATCGTCAGCTTTAGTGTCCAGGGCAGGATTACTGGTTCGCCACCGTTCAGCGAGCTGCAACCATGAGCCAGGGGGATGTGTCGACTTGCTCCGCGCCGCAGAGGGTTTTCCAGGAGGCGGTAAAGAAGGGCAACACCAAGGAGCTGCACTCGTTGCTGCAGAACATGACGAACTGCGAGTTCAACGTCAACTCCTTTGGGCCGGAGGGACAAACGGCCCTGCACCAGTCCGTCATAGACGGGAACCTGGAGCTGGTAAAACTGCTGGTGAAGTTTGGCGCAGATATACGACTGGCCAACAGGGAAGGGTGGAGCGCTTTACACATCGCCGCCTTCGGGGGCCACCAAGACATTGTGCTATACCTCATCACCAAGGCCAAGTACTCATCTGGCGCCCGGTGATCTGTCTCTGCTGTCAGGTAAAAAAAAAAAAAAACAACAACAACAAAAAAACAAATAAGAAAAAGAAAGAAAGAAAAAAGAAATCACAAAAACAACAACAGCCACAAGTGGGAAAATAAAACTGCAACACATGGGAAAGCCAGGCTCAAACTGCCATCATCTACATAGATGTGCCAAATTATATTAAGAAAAAAAAACACAAGCAACAACAACAAAAAGGAAATACAGAACAGGCCTGCACAATAACCTTCTTCCCTCACTGTAAAAACCAAACAGGGCTCAGTGTCTCTCTCTCTGCACTCCTGAGTGAAGCCAACACATGGTCCACACTTTTTCACATCGCGTCAACACGAATCTCAACGCCATCGCGGTGAGTTTGTTGGTACTAAAGCTTTCCTCTTGAATGTGTCTACTCTCGGTCGTGTGCTCCACTGTAAGAACAGACAGTGTCTGTGAATCAAGTGTGTGAGTGTGTGTTTGTGTGTGTGTGTGTGTGTGTTTATGTGTGTGTGTTTGGACTCAAGAGTGCAGATGGCCCAGTTTTCTTTTATTGTTTTATTATGTGCTGTGTTATTATTATTATTATTATTATTATTATTATTATTATCATCCATGACCTCCCATCATCCTCAGTTACAGTCTTTGTGGAAGAGGCGCATATTTGACCTGTTTTGCTCCTCGTTGTTCACTTGTTGTAAAATCCTTTTTTCTTTTTCTTTTTTTTTTAAGTTATTGTATATGAAACACGGCACTTGATGCTACATGGCTGCATGCTGGAATATCTGAAAGGGAAGACACATGAACAAGAGAAGAAGGGTTGCCCTCTGTTGGCTACCAGAGGTCTTATTATTTTCCTTTAAGAATCTTTTTTTTTTTTACTTTAAAGAGCGGCATTATGGCTATCCAACACGCTTTTCCAGATGTGTAATCATTATGTAACAACAACTGACTTCATCGATGTTGTGAAGTACTGTACACAATAGCTTTACTTTGTTTTTTTTGTTTGTTTGTTTGTTTTTGGTTAAGAGAAAAGTTAAGACGCGCTGTGCCTATTTTACTGCAAGCAGATCGTGCCATGCTGGCGTCCAACCTTTCAGGCCAGTGCTGACTACTTTGCCAATGGTCATTGTGTTACTAAAAAAAAAAGAAAAAAAAAGAAAATACCGCTGCTTTCGCTTTGTATCAAAAAAAGATAGATGAGAGAGGCAGAGAGAGAGAGGGAGGGAGTTGCATTTGGAAATCACTTTATAATCTCCTTTCAGTATTTTATTAACATCCTAGTCATCACTGTGAAAGCAGGCTGGGTTTTTTTTTTCTTTATTTATGAAGGTACATTGAGAAGATGCTTTTTTTTTTTTTTTTTTTTTGAGTATGTTGTGGTTCATCTTTAAAGAAAAGAAAAAAAAACTATATATAAATATCTATGAGTGTGAGAGAATATCTATAGCGTGACTCAAGCTGCTTCAGACTCGTAGTATATAAACTGTCCCCTGTGTGGAGGTAAAAACCTGCCCAAACCCCATCCTCCCTCCCTCTCTGTTAAAGCCTGTTGACCTTCAAGAGGACTTTCTCCCCCCTCCTCCTCCTCCACTCCACATCCCCACCACCACCACCACCTCCACCTCCTCTCTCCCATTTAAAGGACTTTGTTTGGTTGCCTTTTGCCAGCTACCTCGACTATAAAGTATTCTCAAAGTTGTTCAGCTGTCTCACCACTCTGCCACGTTTCTTTGTTTTGTTTTTGTTTTGGAGTCTGAAGAGATTCCCCTGTTTGTCTTGTGATCATCCACAGTATATTATTCTATACTATACTGACTCTTATTTTTGTTCTAAGTAGCCTGACAGACACAGATCAGAAGATGCAGCCCCTGCATCCTCATTGGGGACAGTTTAATTTACACACACACACACACACACATTCACACACACATACACACACACTACAACCAAACCAATTCTCAGCATGATATATATATGTATATTTTTGTCCCTTTTCTGTCTCTTTCCTCCTCTCCAAACCTCCATTTTGCTCTATTTTCTCTCTCTCTGTGTCTTCATCATCTGTTTTTCACCTTCTTTAAAAAACAAACAAACAAACAAAAAACATATCAGGCAATATTAGAATAAAACAAAATAAGGATTTGTTTCGCATGACTTATAAATGCAGGGAGTTTTATTGCACAAAAAAAAAAGAGAAAAAAAAAATGCGGAGCCTTGCGCGCCCCCAGTGTTTTTACGGGGTAACTGCAGGAGCCAAGGCTTTGGGAATAGTTACTACTACTGAGCAGGACCCTAATACTGTTGGACGATGAAGATCACATGACTTGTTGCAGGAGGCCACAGAGAAAACATAAGTTAAAAAGAGAAAATTGGTTCCTTGATAAACTCATGGCCACCCTAACATTTGTATCAATGCTGCTTGTATGTTTCATTTTGTGTGTGTGTGTGTGTGTGTTGTTGTGTTGTTTATGTCGGATGTTATTGTGTTGTACAGAAGCTTCACAGCAGCACAGGTTCACCTCATGAGAAGCTGTTGTTATTTTTTTATTATCAGAAGTGTGTGTGAGAGGCCGTTATATATTTACAGTCACGCAGACTGACAAACTCCCCCATTTTAACTCCACAAACAACAACAACAACAACAACAACAAAGCAACTGAAGCGATAGATCCACGACATCAAGGTATAGATTGGTATCAGGCAACACATGAAATATGCATCGCTTGTCTTAAACTTGATGTTTTTTTGTTTGTTTTTTTCTTTTTTTTTTTGGTTGAAATATTGCACTGATGATGACTGTTGTTGAAACGTTGGCTTTTATGTGTCGACATTAAGTTGTTTTTTTTCCCCACTTCCTCTGAATGGGTGGGGAGAAAAAAAAAAGATAAACAAACACGACAAAAAAAAAAATACTATTGTATAAATATATGCTCCAGGTGATGATGTCTAAATGTGTGTGTGTCAACTTTGTGGAAAAAACAAAGATGCGTGTATCTCTGTGATGTGGGTGTGTGTATATATATACATATGGATATATATATCGACACTGATGATGATGATGATGATGATGATGATGATGTCTCGGGGCACTTTCTTTTCTGAAGTGCTGTCTTCCTGTTTTTTTTTGAAAGGGGAATAATACATTTGATGGTAAGATCATTGTAACAAGATTAAAAATTGCACGGTTGTGTGTGGTCGCTTGGTTTTTCCAGGGTCATAACATTTATGACGTAAGGAGCCAGCTGCCGGATTGGTGTACATGAATTTTTTTTTTTTTTTTTTAATAAAAATAAAAGTGCTGACTTATTTTGGACCAAGTTGTGTTTCTGGTCTTGCTTCATTTCAAGCAAGGGGGGAAACAGCAAGAGTGATGCAGATGTTCCATCATGGTTTTTTTTTTTTTTGTCCATTTGTTTGTTTGTATTCTTTTTATTTTTGAACGTTTGTAACACTGTGATGATGATGATGATGACGACGTGACGTCATGTGGAGATGAGTGCTGTATTATTTTTGTACGTTTGTGTACAAGCCAGTAAAGAAATCATTAAACTCAAATCCGCTGTCTACGCATACGTTTCTTATCTCCAAACCACAAGTTGCATTTTCATATAAAATGTTGGTTTTGGGGAAACACCCCCAACCCCCCCACACAACCTACCACCCTCCCCTCCCTCTCTCTATTCCCTCCCTGTTTTCCAAACCGGGCCCAACCCAGATCCCCATTCTCTCCCTTTGTCATTCATCTGGCCTCATCCTTTCACTGCCGGGATAAAAGAGCCTGGTGCATTGTGGGTAGGCGCAGTTTTAAAGAAGGGTCCCCTCCCCTGTGTCTGTTGTGGGAGAGCTGGTTTTATGTTACCCCCACACTCAAAAAAAAACCTCCCCACACACACACACACACACACACACACACACACACACACACACACACACACACACACACACACACACACACACACACACACACACACACACACACACACACACACACACACACACACACACACACACACACACACACACAAACACACACACACACTCCTCGCTTGTGCACAAGCACTGCACTACATGTCAGCGCGGCCTGTTTTGCTCGACTGTTAGTATTTATGTTTTTTATTTACTATTCTTTCTCCTTACGGCGTTATTAGAAAAGAAAAAGAGCAGTGCATGTCTCCTGCTTTGCCTGTGATTGTGTTGTATGTGATGTATCCTTGTGAAATGTGCACTTTTAAGTGGCTAGTTTATGTGTACGAGGTGCTTAGAACCAGTCTGATATGAATATTGGCTGCTGTGAGGAGGGAAAAAAACAGATAGCATACATAAAATATAGACCTGCTCACGTCTATGATATCCCAGGACTGTGTTTGAGGCTTTATCTCTCCATTAGACAGACATTTCTGACTTAAAACCACACCTTGTAAGCTGCTCACTCCCTGCACCAAAGTAAAAATAATAATAACTTTGTAATCCACTGCTGCCGGTCAGTTAATTCAAATATGCAACAGTAGACGACTGTACTTATGGGATAAAAGTGTAGATTTCCGTGATGGACATTGGTGCAAGATAGTGAATATTTTACAATCCATAGCTACAAGTCATAAAAATACAATTCTAATGGCAAGAAGAGAGTAAAACTGTGTTTAAAGCCATGTTTGTTGGTTAGAGTTGGAGTGTCTGAGTGTCCTCACTAAAGAATGCTTTAGAAAAGTGTGTGCGTGTGCGTTACTGAGGAGCAAATGTCAATATAATAGTTCAGGTGAGGCCTGATGAACTTTAACAGTTGTTCAGTTTTAGTTTAATTCCTCTTCTACTTTTTTGGGGGGGGGGGAGATTTCCTCCCAAGTGTCAGCACCTGGGACTGAGTCATGTTCTCCAAAAAAATAACGATGATGATGATGCATGACTGTGTGCGAGGATCGTGGGAAAAGCAGTATGTCTTCACGCTCTTTCTACACGCCACTCCTGCACACGTTGCAGCAACAACAACAACAGTTGGGTGTCAACCTGCAGCAGTTCACTCACTGCGACAGCCTTTCATAGCATGAACGTGAAGTTCGGATTTTTTAGCTAAAGTTTGCGCGGCTATTGTTAGAGCAGCTGTCAAAAAGCCTCGCTCTCGTGTCGCGGGGCCACAGCTTGAACCATCTGTGACCTCAGCGCTGACCACATCGAGTGCGCCCCGAGCTGGTGTGTTTCTTTGTCAGATGGACAAACTCAACACCAGGAAAGTTAGCTCCTATAAAGTGCAGGCCCTCTGTGTTTTGATACCATGGCGGGCCAAACGAGCTATCCGGCTTGCTGCTTGCTTATCCCTCCCTCCCTCCTCTCCCTCCTCTCCCTCCCTCCCTTCCAGTCTCTCACTTCTGCAGGATGTTTTTGTTGAGCTGGGTTCCCATTGTTCACACACTGAGTTGGCAGGCCTCCCAGGGTTGCTGCTGGCTGCTAGGCCCCCTAATAGGTTCTTCATGTGCCTTGGCTTCCCTTGCTCGTCTTGGTCTGGCTTTTTTTTTCTTTTTTTGCATGGAGCTGCTTGCTTTCGTGCGCCAGACAATACAAGGCATTTTGGGGAGGAATTTTTTGCAGAGGAGACAGAAATATCGACTGAAGAGTTTGTTTGTCGAAAGCTGCGTCCTGGAAAAAAAAGAAAGAAAAAAAAAACCGACATCAGAAATCACTCCATTAGAGAAAAACGGGGGGGGGGGGGGGCCAAACTGGCACATACTTACATTCCTGTGTATGTATTTCACAGTTCAACTGTGTCTGGAGCGTTGATGTAACAGCAGCTGCAATCAAGAGCATCTGTTAGATTATCTTTCATCTCTGCTCAAAAGACCGTTAAGTCAGTGGCTCATAAAATATTCATCATACCCGAGCTCACATTTTGAAGGGCTACACGCCAGAAGTCTCTGCATCTTTTAGATGCGAGATTAACAGAACATGTGGTAACACGTGTAAAACACACGTTAAATCGGTTGGGCATATTTATACATATATATAAAAAAAGGCAGCCTGTGTGTGTGTGTGTGTGTGTGTGTGACAATGACACAAGCTGTGATTGTGAGATCCGCGCGAGAGTGACTTCCTCAAAGTGGCTTCGTACTGACATGATTGCTGCGGGAAAGTGTTGAGTGATGACAGCCGCGTAAAGAGGAACTAAGAGAAACGTTAAACAGTCGTTCCACTATCAAGAACCAGGCTTCACAATGTGGTTTTTCTCTCTCTCTCTCTCTCTTTTGTCCTTCACATTACACTCCGATGACCTTAGATTGTACACATGAAACTTGGCCTTTAATAATATGAAAATACTGAGAAAATACTCACACTGTCAGCCTCAAGAAATGGTTGGAAACGATTATACATTTAAGCTGATGGAGCACAAATTGCTCCCCTCACCAGTCCAAAAATGCACTGGCCTGAATGTTGCCATGTTTTTGTCACTGCTGTCTTATTTACTTCTCTCCTCCAATTATGTCCTGGTTTTAATCCAGCATGCGCAGACTAGAGAGGCCAGACCGGATCGAGTCCAACTGAATCGCATTATGTGGGTGTTGTGCTGAGAAATTTGATTTAGTATAAATTTCCTATGTATCGTAAAAGTCTGGTTTCAGTCAGACTAACACAATAATTCAATATTATGTAATGCTCTGATGGTCTGCTGCATGAACGGTTGCAAAGTTCAAACAAATGCTCGTTATTCTCCTTCTCTGATGCGATAAAATGATTAAATTATTCATCTGAGGCATACTTTGGTATCGAATATAGTCCAGAATTCAACAAATGGGCACAGGATAAGTCAGGAGTTACCACTTGACTTAGTTACGTAGGCATGCTTTAATCCACTGAGGTTGCTTTTTAGCACTTCAGCTTTATATTTCCACACACTACATCTAATAATCTGGTGTAAATTACACATAAATAGTGGGGTTTGCTTCCTATTTTCCTCCGGACAGGTGGGTGATGGTTTATGGCTTATTCATTTGGTTATGTTGGCAACAATGACAGGTTTCCATATGATCTCCTAACTCATTTATGTTGCAGCACATATTTAGAAACACAGATTTAAAAGCCCCCAGCTCTCGCTCTTACGTGACGGATTGGTGGCAGTTGGCCCTGGTTCTGCTGAATGACAATGAGCAGCCAAAAATCCTGCTGATCCTGCACAGTCTCCCTGAAAAATCAAAACATGTCTGTCACTAAACACGTCCACCGATCACACCCCCTCCCTCGCTAAAAAAAAGTCTGCCTGTGAGTAAGGAGGGGTGAGTAAAAGTGAGTGAGAGAGAGAAAGAGAGAGAGACAGGTGGTCGGGCCAGTCTTTTCCTTGCCCTCCGCTCCTTTTTGAACTTTTCTTTCATTCTCCCAGTTCATTCTGTGCTTCTTTTCCATAGCGCTAGTGACAAGGCGCTCCATTCACTGCCTCATTCTTGCACCCCCTCCCCTCCTCCCTGCAGCTCCCTCACACACCCCGACCCCGTCCCCTCCCTCCCGGCTCTTTTGTCTCGCTTGCTGGGGCCTGCTTTAGTCGCTATTCACCAGCCAGACGGACCGCCATTGACTGGACCCTGCAACCCCTACACCCCACCCCCCCCCCCCCCGCCCAATGACATCCCTCCCTCCACACAACACCCTTACACACACATATGCACGCAGCAACCTGGCCATTCCCCACCCTACGGCCTGTATCAGG